>NW_022279590.1:1717500-2036250 GCF_009193385.2 Nasonia vitripennis
TCCTGGCCAGCCGACGACTTTTACCCTATTTTAAATTGCTCGTAGTCGTGATACCCTATTTTAAATCGTATAAAATGAGAAAATCTGACGTAAAACTAAAAATTCTCCTTTCGACGACATTTTGAAAGAATTTTACCCTATTTCAAAATGCTCGTATCTTTCTATAAGGACGGTCATTTTCGCCATTTTTTTTTAATTCAAGATCTCGGGCTAAGCTGTTCAGTAATGCCGGAAAAATAATGTTCGCTCAGCAAGGTAATTAATTATCCGGTGCGCCATAAAGGCTATTTTTAGGTAACTATGTGGAATTGTGACTTGTTATATTTATTAAAATTGTATTCAAAAGGGTATCACTGCTAGAAGTCACAACTAGAACTCTGATGCCACCCTCCAAACCGAACGGAAAAATGACTTTGTGATACTATGCGCGCGCATGCTTCGGAGAGAGCGCGTTGTGAACGAGGTTGCACAAGAACTGGTTCCAAAACAGCACCGAGTCTGTGCTGCATCGGCTTCGCTTAGACCGTTCTCATGCGGCACGATTGTGTGCACTAATAGCACGCGTGTGTGCTGTATCGGCATAATTCAGCGACTCTCATTCTGCACACAAGTGCTGGTGCCCCCCCCCCCCCCTATCACATTTTTCCGTGTATTAACAACGTATACATAAAAATATAAACAAATTTTCAAATTTAAATAATACATAATTAATTGTCCATATTTATCCGTATCTAATATCATTAAAATAAATGACAGCTTAGAGTCAGCTACTCCAATTTTTTTTCAGAATTTGTCACACGCGTGAATTGCCAGAAATCGTAATTTATGAAATGCTTCAGGCTTGCCACTACAAAATTCAAGTAAAGAAATACGCGCCCCAGATTCGTTAGTCTCGGATCGAATCTCGAGATTCGTGGTACTCGAAGCGGCTTGCCAGATTCGTCGTTCTCAAAGCGACTTGCAGAATACGCGGTTATTCTTCTCAGGCGTCGATATATGTATACTTTGATGTTATTTGTTAACAGAATAGAACTTTTCATTAGCTGTTTGGAGCTGGTCAAAATGGTAAAAATATAAGGTTTTAAAAAAGGTTTTTAAAAAGATTTTTTTGATTTTTTGACACGGATAATGTTTTTTGCAATTTTAGTTTTGGTCATGTCACTATAAAGTGCCCATTCTCTCTCCCCTTCTCCAGTTGCACAATGTATTATTTTTTGGTACAGTGTGCATAAAAGTCGATTTTAAGTACGCTCCGCGTGCAACAAATCGCATTTTATGCCCCTAGTATCGACAAAAATAAATGTTCGATACACGTTTGAAAATTGATTCCACACTCGTGTGATTGTCACCGTCGCTAGTTTTTAATATTTTTATAAGCTTCGATTTATTTTATTAAAGAAAAACGATACTTTTAATCATCACATCTCTTGAAGAAAGCATACTGATAATGAAGTTGGCAGCAATTTTTTTACTGGTAATAAATAAATAAAAAATAAATGTGTAATGTATTTAATCATTCACTTTTTTCCTTTAAAATTTTATATTGCGAGATCAATACTTCAGTACGTTTCTAACACACTTCAACATAAAAAGCGTACTTTATTGTCGCTAAGTTTAAAAAAAATAGCACATTTCATTTCTACATCCACTCTACTTTCCAGCGTTACGCGCATGTATACTCGCCTTCAACTTGGGCACAAGCAGCGTGCTGCGCAGGAGGGAGTTTAATATATAGCTCTTTTTTCCTTTCTCGCTCGGGTGACATTATACGCGCAAAAAATACATAGCCTACTTTAAAACCTAGGTGCATTATACTAATATGTATCATATAATGTGTAGGTAAAAATAAATTATGTACCTGTACAGCGTTTTTCATGTTTGTTATAATACTTGGTTTTTTTGATTTACTAACATCAGATTTGCTCCTTGGTCGGAATGCGTCTAAAATGGCACTCTTCTTTGATGGACTGGTTGTTTCATCTAAGGTTATGGTTGTACTTTTCCTGCGATCAACACTACTACTACGGTTTTTGATCCTATTATTTTCTAATCGAATAGCAACGGACTTTTTTCCCATATCTGCTGCTTGAGAGCCCAATTTAAGAGTCGCTGTTGTAGTGCTGTTGGATGATGCTTTTGAAATAGGCCTTGAATGGGAGCCCCAAGTACCTAAAATTATTCATATTTATGAGTCATTAGAGAGTTATTAAATACTTTCAAAATGTATACAATAAATTTTTCAAAAGTATTAAAATTGAGTATAGCACCTGAATATTTTCGTTATTTAATTATTTGATTCATCCTTAATCGCGATAAAGTTTGATTTATAGGATCTATTCGACTTGGAACTTTTGAAGGAAACCGGTAAATGAAAACACTTTTTGTTATAATGTAACAGAAAGAAAATTACGAGGATATCCTTGTTATAAGTACAAGTGTTAAACAATCGTTAAAGAAAGCGTTATGTTAGGCTAAACGAATTTGAAGCGCCAAAACTATTTACAAGCATTCGTTATGCAAACGCGGTCAACTTGAAGGCTAGATAATTGAGCTGCTTCAAGCTCCAGATTCAACTACCGAACGAAGCGGCGTAGCAACAAGTAAGGAGGGAGAGAAAGAGCCAGAGAGAGAGAGAGAGAGAGAGAGAGAGAGAGAGAGAGAGAGAGAGAGAGAGAGAGAGAGAGAGAGAGAGTCGAGCGGTCAGCGTTGCCATGGCAACCCTCCTGTTCGGCCAGGCATGTTACTAGCTTCTGGAACTTTCTAGAATTTTAACAGCATGCCAAAGAATAGGCTATAATAATTTCACGAACAAAAAAAAGACAGCAAAGTCTATTACGGAAAGGTAACAATCCTGACTAGCGACTTTACGTCTTGACTAGACCTTCAAAATTCATGGCAGAGCCCCTAACAGTCCATCAAGTTACAAAAATGCTTTCACCTTATTTACTATACGTATTTTTTGGCTGAAACTAATTCATGAATTATCGCAGTCTTTTTTGACAAGTTAAATAGATCTAAATGAAAGAAGAAAAAAATTAATTGAAGATTAGTTACTGGAACAATAACGATTAATAAAAAAAAAAAAAGAAGAGATAGGAGGATAAGTGACCTCAGCCACGATTCATTGCAGTTTCGTAGTGCAGGTCCAAATCGACACTACACATTAGACCATCTTTGCCTGGGTGTAGTGCAGCTATTCGTCCAACTGGCCATTTCGATGATGAACTAAGGTCATCCTTCAAAAAGACCTACTCGTCCACGCAAAGCTCTCGTCCAGGATTCAACCATTTATTGCTTTGCTGCAAGTGGTGCAGCACTTCTTGTCGCAATCTGATCCAAAAATGATTTTTCATCAGGGAAAGGTGTTTTCACCGACATATATTACCTCAATTAATTCTTCTGGTTCAAAAGAAGGCTCTGGTAGAATAATAAGCGATGCATAAAAAAAGTAATGGGCTAGAGTGAGCACAGCCATGCCACTCAGCTCAGAAGTTATGGAGCATAGAGGAATTCAAGCATGCCTCTATTTTCCAGCCACTATAGATAATTCCTCAAACGTCAGTAGAGTATCCCCAATAACACGTCTTAAGTGGTACTTGAAACTCCAAACAGCTGACTTACATAGACTTCCAAAATGTGAAACACGTAGCGGAATAAACGATCATACAGTGCCGTCCTTGGTTAATTCTGCCGCAACCTTCTGCGATACAGGTGAAGCCTTTCTGAACATTTTATCAATTTGGGTTTGCTTCTCCTTTGAAATTTGTGTTATTATCACTGAAGACCATTGAACAGAGCCCTCACCAAGCTGTGAACCTTCTGTAGGTTGCCAAGAAAGCTGAGGTAGACAAATCTGGAAAAACTTCTATATGAATCGCCTTCACAACCATGCATACAAAAATAGCAATAGAACCCTTGGCTGACTTGGCATCTCTACCCTTGCAGAATGGACCAGCATAGTCAAGACCGGTCTAGGTGAAGGGTCTGCCTAGAGCAACTCTACAGACCGGTAACGGAGCCATTTGCTGCTGGACAGTCTGATCAGCGTAACTTATGCAACGGTGAAATCTTCGATAGACACCTTGAACAGTCCTCAGCCTTTTCATAGTCTTATAGAATCTACACAAGGTTCTCATCATAAGCTGCATTCCACCATGAAGCGTTAGTCGATGCGTCTCTTCATTAGACGACGTACAATAATATTGTTGCTTGGAAGGATGATTAGATGACTTTTATCGTACTGCAAAAAGGAGTTCTGCATTCTGCTATCAACACGTAGAAAACCCTGTGAACAAATAAAAGGCGACAGACGCAGCAGGCTGCTGCGAGATGGCAACTGCTTTATGAAGTCAATATACTGAAGCTCCTGCGAATAATGCATCATCTATGTACCTTAAGAACCCAACTCTGGCAGAACTGATCTCCTCAGCATTAAGCTTACCAGCTTTTGGCTTGCCTCTAGCTCATTTTGCGTTTGCTGTCCATTGATACGCACAGGCAATTATGTGCAACATCTTAGTGAAGCTGGAAAATCTGGCAAGAACTGCAGAGCGGGTGCTTCCTATGTCTTGTCCATATTAACCTTCTCTTCTTTGGCTACATGCGCTCGCACTTCTAGGGATAAAACTTCGTCAGTTGTTACTCTACCTATTCACTCCCAGTCATTTATAAGTCAATCAGGACCCTTCTACCACAGGAACAAATTCTAAAGCTGTTCAGGCTCGAAACTTCTAGTCGCGCAATCAACTGGATTAACCTGATACTTGACAATTCTCCATGTCACACCACGTAGAGTGGTAATGACCTCACTGACTCGATTAGTCTCAAATGTTTGCCACTTTCAAAGATGACATTTCAACCAATCTAATACGAATTTTAAGTCTGATGAAGACTAAACAGTACTCGGCTACAGCACCAAACCACCTAAAAGGTGTTTCAGCAGACTCACAAGCAACACTCAAGCGCAAAGCTCCAGTCTAGACAAACTCTCTGGTTTGAGCCGCTCGATTTTAGTCTTTGACATGATCAACCTAAAACCAACTCCTGGGACAGTCACATATGCAGCTGCGACATATGCTCTTCGATAAATATTAATTACGTTTTGCAATTAGTAAAGCGAGTTTCATTTGTTTGTGTGTGCGAGCCACAGAAAAAGAAAGTGTCGTCGAGTCTAAACCAAGATGTTGGAAACAGCAGTAGAGCAGCAGGACGCCGTACCGAGTTCCAGGAAAGGAATCAAGAATAGAGTTTTCCGTAATGCGTGATCGCGAGCGCGTATTTGTAAGTACGTAAATAAGGAAAGCAACCGGCCTAGGGTTGGAACTTTGAGGGGTGCCAGATATAAGATTTAAAAATTCCGTAGGTAGGCTTGTTGGTGGGGGGAAGGGGGGTAAATTCGCAGAGCGCGAAAAAATAACATCCTGTGATATGTTTTGTCTTAGCTTTATAATCGCAAAGCGTCGAAATTAAATTACATCGAACGTCTCTTACACGCTGATAGGATCGACTGATTCATAGGTATTATATTACCTACGCTTAATGGGCCTCAGATGCATCACAATCTGAAAAAAAATGATACCGTCAACGATTCTTGCCTAATACAAGGCGAAAAAAATCAAGCGACTCAACCAATCGCGTTTAATAGCATTCGACATCCTGTGCAAGTAGTAATCATACTGATTCACCATACTGATAACAAGCAGTATCAAGTACATGTCTCCGAGATTCCACGGGCTAATTACTTTTACGATTACTCTGAAACGTATAGTTGTTTTGTTACATTGATTTATCTTTTCTGCATAGGTATCGCCTGCTAAGACTCATGGCGAAAAGTAGATACTAAAAAATATCAACTTCCTGAGTAGAGCACTCGAAAGTTAAAGGTTATGCTCTCTGGCGCTCGTAAAAAGTATCTCGTGTCCATCAAGCATTTAGCAGTATCAAGTTAACGTCTCCGGGAATCCACGTGTTAATTGCTTTTTAGATTACTCTGAAACGTATAGTTGTTTTGTTACACTGATACTGTTGTTATATTCGCTGCATATGTATCGCTTGCTAAGACTCATAGCGAAAAGTACACGCAAAAAAATTTGTAAACGCTGCATCTTGAAACAGTACCAAGACCCCACGGCGCGAGTATTTCAATACCACTTGGTTAGAAAATCTGAGCGCCGCGGTCTGATGCGACGCGTCATCGAAGGTCCGCGTCTCGATGATCCTACAGTAGCGGTAGGAAAGTCCCAACGCGTTATTCCGAGAACTTTTCCTACCGGCACGTCTCGATCTTTGTGGCTCAGTGTAATGGTGAATCATTGTGTACGTCGGGATACAACAGTTTAAGTAAGTATTTGTTAAATAATTTATTTTATTTATATATTAATATAAGGAGAATGTAACATTATATAATATCGCGTGTTTAGAAAATATATCGAATGCTAACGACAGCTAAAAGTATTAGGTTAGGTTATATATGAGGTAATGTTAAGATTCTAAAAATCAGAGGTTTATTTATCCGAATACACGTATAATAATGGTATTTTGATTGGTGTATTCTTCTCTCAGAAAATTTTAATTAACACTCAAAACAGAAAGGGCATTTTAAGTGAAAAGATTGTAGGTAAATATACAATACAAATTTGTTGGTTTTGCTTTGATGGTTGGTTTTGCAACTGTAAGTTTACAAAAGTTAATTTCTTTTTATAATTCCATTATTAAAGTCTGGATTTGATGATCTTGAGAGATATATTTATAACTCAGTGCTGGAGTTTTGTTTAAAAAATTTTAGTAACATTTCATTTAGAACTAGCTGGGGTTAACAACTTTATAAATGCCCCTTCATCACAGTAAACTCTAAAATTGGAAAACGATGAGTTGTCAAATTTGAGATCTGAACAATGAATCAGTGCTGAAATATTGTAAAAATGGCAACATTTTTTTATAAAAAACTTATTATCTCAGCACTGATTTATTATTCAGACCCCAAACTTAATAGTTTATCCCTAGGTACATGTCTTATGATGTAAAAAGAGTTTATTCACTTTTCACAGAGCCGAAGGGCAAGTTGGATGTTGAAAAACGACGCTGGCGTCTCTTCACTGCAGCCACGTTAAACTTCTGCTCTGTGAAGAGTGACATACCTCCTGTAATATCTACAGACATGTGTCTAGGGATAAACTATTAAGTTTGAAGTCCGAATAATGAATCAGTGCTGAAATATTGTAAAAATGGCAAAATTTTCTTCTTCAAAAGCTATTATCTTAGCTTCGCTTCATTGTTTAGACCCCAAACGTAATAGTTCATTTCTGGGCACATGTCTTATGATGTGAAAAGAGTTTGGTCACTCTGCACAGAGCCGAAGGGCAAGTTGGATGTTGAAAAACGACGCTGGCGTCTCTTCACTGCAGCCACGTTAAACTTCTGCTCTGTGAAGAGTGACATAACTCCTGTAATATCTACAGACATGTGTCTAGGGATAAACTATTAAGTTTGAAGTCCGAATAATGAATCAGTGCTGAAATATTGTAAAAATGGCAAAATTTTCTTCTTCAAAAGCTATTATCTTAGCTTCGCTTCATTGTTTAGACCCCAAACGTAATAGTTCATTTCTGGGCACATGTCTTATGATGTGAAAAGAGTTTGGTCACTCTGCACAGAGCCGAAAGTCAAGTTAGATGTTGAAAAACGACGATGGCGCCTCTTCACTGCAGCCAAGTTAAACTTCTGCTCTGTGAAGAGTGACATAACTCCTGTAATATCTACAGACATGTGTCTAGGGATAAACTATTAAGTTTGAAGTTCAAACATTTAACTAGTGTTGAGATAATAGACAAGCTATTTTGCATTGTATACCAAAAGTAATTTAAGGGGATGTCGTCCCAAAAAGCACTGTTTTTCTACTACATAAAACTTTTTGAATAAAGTTTGCAAATGAAAAAACGAGTCTGTAGCGCCATAGTGTTAAGTTTAATGAATCGTTCTACCGAAAGAAAAATTCGATCAGAATTTCTGTTTTTCTAGAAGTTTTGAAATACAAAATACCCCGTGGCGGATTTGCGAAGCTTTTAGGACGACATACCCTTAAGGAATTAATATAAAAGTTTCATTTAAATTTTTAAATAAACGTGGTAAAAAAGTTTTACTAAATAAAATACTTTATAAAGTTTATAAAATTCATTAGTTTTCAAAGTATTCAAAATTTATGTATCTTTTTAAAAACTACTATTTTCACTTGTGTTTGGAGAACAATAGGGCATTTGTTTCCAACCGCTCCTTTTATTGTCGTACCTTATCCGATTTGTGAAAACCATAAAAAAGTTCTTTTCTTGTTAATTTTTCTTTATCTATTGTTATAATGTACAGAATTTAAGCCTACTATTCAAATAGTAGTATTTCGTTTTTTTACGCTCCATCTTTGAAAAACATATTTTTCAATTTTTTAAATCAAGTTTCATCAGCAAAATATTAATTATGATATAATTTTTTGGTCTTTAAAATAAAATTATTTTTCATTCAATCGAAGGTTTAAGATGTCATTCTCCGCACAAGTACAACAGCAGTTGCAACAAACTGCAAACGATGAAAATCCAATGACGTATAGCTGTTTGGACTCTGGTTGGTTCATCAAATATATTTAATAAAATAAAGATAAAATCTAAAAACAAAGTGCTTAAACCCTGCTACCCCATGCTCCCCGAGATCAGTAATTTATTTATTAAAACTCATCGACACATCGGAGGAAGGTGAGCGTGCGAAAATAAATCAAAAACCAAAGTGCTTAAACCCAGCTACCCCATGCTCCCCGATATCAGTAATTTATTTAAACAACACCTCGACATATCGGAGAAAGGCTAGCGAAGCGAAAATAAATCAAAAACCAAAGTGCTTAAACCAAACTACACCACGCTACCCGAGCTCCATAATTTATTTATAAAAACTCCTCGACACATCGGAGGAAGGCGAGAGAAGCGAGTATAAATCAAAAACCGAAGTACTTAAACCCTGCTACCCCATGCTCCCCGAGATCAGTAATTTAATTATTAAAACTCCTCGACACATCGAAGAATGGCGAGGGAAGCGAAAATAAATCAAAAAACAAAGTGCTTAAACCAAACTACACCACGCTACCCGAGCTCCATAATTTATTTATTAAAACACCTCGGTACATCGAAGGAAGGTGAGCGTGCGAATATAAATCAAAAACCAAAGTGCTTAAACCCAGCTACCCCATGCTCCCCGAGATCAGTAATTTATTTATTAAAACTCCTCGACACATCGAAGAATGGCGAGGGAAGCGAAAATAAATCAAAAAACAAAGTGCTTAAACCAAACTACCCCATGCTCCCCGAGATTAGTAATTTATTTATTAAAACTCCTCGACACATCGGAGGAAGGTGAGCGATGCGAATATAAATCAAAAACCAAAGTGCTTAAACCCAGCTACCACATGCTCCCCGAGATCAGTAATTTATTTATAAAAACACCTCGGCACATCGAAGGAAGACGAGCGAAGCGAAAATAAATCAAAAACCAAAGTGCTTAAACCCTGCTACCCCATGCTCCCCGAGATCAGTAATTTATTTATTAAAACTCCTCGACACATCGGAGGAAGGTGAGCGTGCGAATATAAATCAAAAACCAAAGTGCTTAAACCCAGCTACCCCATGCTCCCCGAGATCAGTAATTTATTTATTAAAACTCAGTTAAGTTTAATGAATCGTTCTAACGAAAGAAAAATTCGATCAGAATTTCTGTTTTTCTAGAAGTTTTGAAATACAAAATACCCCGTGGCGCATTTGCGAAGCTTTGAGGACGACATCCCCTTATATAATGTGTTAAATAAATGTGGTAAAAAAGTTTTACTAAATAAAATACTTTATAAAGTTTATAAAATTCATTAGTTTTCAAAGTATTCAAAATTTATGTATCTTTTTAAAAACTACTATTTTCACTTGTGTTTGGAGAACAATAGGGCATTTGTTTCCAACCGCTCCTTTTATTGTCGTACCTTATCCGATTTGTGAAAACCATAAATAAGTTCTTTTCTTGTTAATTTTTCTTTATCTATTGTTATAATGTACAGAATTTAAGCCTACTATTCAAATAGTAGTATTTCGTTTTTTTACGCTCCATCTTTGTAAAAACATATTTTTCAATTTTTTAAATCAAGTTTCATCAGCAAAATATTAATTATGATATAATTTTTTGGTCTTTAAAATAAAATTATTTTTCATTCAATCGAAGGTTTAAGATGTCATTCTCCGCACAAGTACAACAGCAGTTGCAACAAACTGCAAACGATGAAAATCCAATGACGTATAGCAGTTTGGACTCTGGTTGGTTCATCAAATATATTTCTGCTATTCTAAAAGATGCTTATATATAATATTGGTTCGTCTCTATCGGTCTTCCCGGGGCAAGTTGTGTTGTGAGAAAGGAGAGAAAGAACTTTAAGACATTTTCTCTTTACTTCTCAACGTTTCCACGGACAATGCCGCCCTCATCAGGAGACTGATGTGAACAAATTTTATTTAAAACTTGTTGTATAACAATATATGTACAGTGTGAAGAATAGAACTTATAATTATGATGAAGATCGATACAAAGTTTTGTCGAGAATGCGCTTCCCCGCCGCGCGGTGGGGAGAACGTAGGTGAACAGTGTTTCTCTCTCAGCTGTTCGATTCTAATCCGCGTGAGTCGAGATTTTCGTCAAGAAGAGAGTATAGCGGCCGTGTTGACAATTTCTTCCGCTATTGACGTCAGAGCCTGGCTTATATTTGTTTTGTTTTCAGCTGGTGTATAAGGTGTGTATATACTGTATTTAAATTTTGAGTGTCTTTCTTCTTATTAATACCGTTTTCAGAATTAGTTTTCAAAATTGAAAGTGTGATTCAGATTGTTGGCGTGATCGGAGATTACAGTATTTTTCGATTTTTTGTGTTATACGTATACACGCATTCCTTTTTGTTTGGCCTACATACGTGGCAGAGCTGTCATTACATTCAATTTTATAGACAACGTTGTTTTCTAGATCTTTATCTTTCTTGCTGTAAAATACTGTAATCTCCGATCACGCCAACAATCTGAATCACACTTTCAATTTTGAAAACTACCACATTAAAGACAGAGAGATCAATTTAAATAAAAGACTAGTTTCCGAAATGCTACACATACACCTACAATAAAACAGCATTAATAAGAAGGAAGACACTCAAAATTCAAATACAGTATACACACACCTTATACACCAGCTGAAAACAAAACAAACATAAGCCAGGCTCTGACGTTAATAGCGGAAGAAATTCAAAGTCCGCTCGACTCTCTTCTCACTGCTCCGCGCTATATAAACACGACGAAAATCTCTACTCGCGCGGATTAGAATCGAACAGCTGAGAGAGAAACACTGTTCACCTACGTTCCCCCCACCGCGCGGCGGGGAAGCGCCTTCTCGACAAAACTTTGTACCGATCTTCTACATAATTATAAGTTCTATTCTTCACACTGTACATATATTGTTATACAACAAGCTTTAAATAAAATTCATCAGTCTCCTGATGAGGGCGGCATTGTCCGTGGAAACGTTGAGAAGAAAAGAGAAAATGTCTTAAAGTTCTTTCTCTCCTTTCTCCCCACACAACCTGCCTCGGGAAGACCCATACAGATGAACCAATATTCTTGAACACCACCGAGGGACAACATCAGATAGAGAAAAACCATTTTCTCTAAAAATATTTATGCTTATATACAGGGTGAGTCATTTTAATCTTTAATCTCAATTATCTCGTTGGCAAAGCATGCCAGCGAAAAAAGTTTCGGATAAAAGTTTTAGCATTTTTCCCTGGCTATCTGATGGTGACCTTGACAATGTCAATGAGCGTGACCTTCAAGGTCATTTGAAGGTCAAGTCGATTTTTTCCAATAGAAACCCCTACTTTTGGCACCAGAAATGGAAAGAGCGGGAAATTTTACGTTTGAATATGACCTCGCCTTGACCTTGAAATCAATGGTCAAGGTCATTGGTCATGCCGATAACAGTACAACTGGTTAGCTGAACTCGAATGCATTCAAGGAGAAAATGTTACCCACAAAAGTTTTCAGTTTTCTCCCCGGCTGACGAATGGTCATCTTGACCCTGTCGTTAAACAGGATCTTCAAGGGCATTTCAAGGTCAAGTTGATTTTTTGAAATGGAAACCCCTACTTTTAGCCCCATAAATGAAAAGAGAGTGACATGCGTTCAAAAATGAAAAAATTTTCAATATTTCCAGAAATTTTCAATATTTTCTAAAATTTTCGTAATTTTTTCAGTTTTCAAAAATTTTCGAAGTCATTCCATTATTTTGTATTAGTGTCAATTTTCAAAATTCTTGATGTAGTTAAGTCATTCCATTATTTTGTATTAGTGTCAATTTTCAAAATTCTTGATGTAGTTAAGTCATTCCATTATTTTGTATTAGTGTCAATTTTTGAGAGTGAACTACTCTTAACAGTTATGTAGATAGCAAATTAGTGCAGAAAAGCTTAATCGTGTTTTTTACTTCTTGTAAATCGATAATTATTATTGAAAAAAATCTGTTTCCCTGTTTACTGGTCTGTAACAAATTATTTTGATTTTGATCGTGGCTGATTATGGTCCCAACGAAATCGTTGATATGATCATGATTTTGGGAGAAAGTCGAAATAATTATGCAGCAGCTGCCAGACTTTATGCTGAACGCTATCCCAATAGGAGACACCCAAGTAATGTTACTATTCAAACCTTAACTCAGAGAGCTCGAAATGGAGCTTTTGTTCGTCAACGCCGTCATCATGAATACGACGAAAACGATCCTCGTGTTATTACCATTCTAGCGATTATTCATCTTGATCCTCACATTAGTACTCGACAAATAGAAAGAGAAATAGGTATACCTCAATCAACAGCATCCCGAATATTGAGAGCGAGAAGATATCATCCTTATCACATAACATTAACACAACAGTTAACTCCAAATGATATGATTTTGCGAGTACGTTTTTGTCGATGGGCAATACGCATGATTCAACAAGATCAAGACTTTTTCAGGCACGTTCTTTTTTCAGATGAATCAACATTCAGAAACACTGGAGAATTGAATAGACATAATTGCCATTATTGGTCAGATGAAAATCCTCATTGGTTCAGGCCCATAGATAATCAACACCGCTGGAGTGTTATGGTCTGGTGTGGAATCATCAATGGCTATTTGATTGGTCATATTTCTTTGAAGAGAACGTGAATGGGGTAAACTTTTTGAGATTACTTCGAGACATTTTACCTGAATTACTAGAAAATCTAGACCTAGCCACAAGACTAAGAATATGGATCCAATTAGATGGAGCACCACCACATTATGCACGCATTGTTCGTGATTATTTAAACACCCGCTACAATGGCAGGTGGATTGGGCGAGGTGGCCCAGTTGCCTGGCCCCCTCGTTCACCTGATTTAACCCCTCCCAATTTTTACTTATGGGGATATCTTAAGAATGTTGTTTATGCTCAACGGCCAACAACGCGAGATAATATGATCGAACGCATTCGTACAGCTTGTGCAGCAATCCCTCGAGATGTTCTACTTAGAACCATAAGACAATTCAGAGCTCGACTTGATCTTTGCATCCAACAAAACGGCGGTAATTTCGAACAATTAATCAATGGTTAACTCCAGTTAACATTCCATAAAAATACCAAAAAAATAACAAAAAGGGAAAAAACGAAAAAAAAAAACAAATAAAAAAAATACAAAAAAAAAATAAAACAAAAAATGGGATGCTAAATCCTTTTGACAACCTCCTCGATGGTGCATCCTGGGCTCGGCTGATGTCAAAGGTAATTTCCGCACAAAAGATGATTTGTTTCCAAAATCACATGTTCGAAAGTAAAATTTCCCGCTCTTTCCATTTCTGGTACCAAAAGTAGGGGTTTCTATTTGAAAAAATCGACTTGACCTTCAAATGACCTTGAAGGTCATGTTCAATGACATTGTCAAGGTCATCATCAGATAGCCAGGGAAAAATCCTAAAACTTTTACCCGAAACTTTTTTCGCTGGCATGCTTTGCCAACGAGATAATTGAGATTAAAGATTAAAATGACTCACCCTGTATATTTATGAATATTGAAATAAATGTGACTCAATTTTCCTGCATAATAAATAATGATTATGTTTATTGAAATTCGTAAGAAATTATTTTATGAAAAAATCGTATTGTTTTATTTTACTAGATGTATATTATAAAAACAATTTTTAAAACAGCAAATACAAATTTTAAATAACGCATACTTAGCTTGAATAACATTTTCTTATAAAATACTGCATAAATAAATATTATTTTATGAAACTATAGAAATTTATAAAGTTTGAAATTTTCCTAAAAATTAATTGATTTACTGATGCAGACATCCTATTAATAATTATTTTAGAAAACGTAATGTATATTAAAATATGCATTATTCTTATATTTATATTTATTTTTAATTTTATCTTAACAGGTGCCATTAAAAGCAACTAATCAGCTATTATTTTAGTTGGCTTGATTATTTTCTCATTCCTTTTTTTAAGAGAGATAATAGCACAGTGGAAATTTTATAATTGTTCGAAATCAATATTGATATTTATGTATAATCATCGTTTATAATTATTCCATGTACCTTATTTCGATTTTTCAGAAACAAAGGCTATAGCCGGGTTACTATGGTGAAATGGCCCCCTTGGAAAATGTATATATGTTATATACCATTCGATGGGGGATAAAAAAAAACTCCCATAGCCAAATTTTTAGCTCTCTGCCTAGTGCGCATGCGCAGTAACGTCGATAAACGTGTTTTTTTGATTATATTTTTTTCTGAAGTCCCTATAGGATAAAAATTTTTTTAAAAATTCACATTGGTGTATTTTTATATCATGAATAACTGCAATTTTTTTGGAATTACATAACCTCAAATATCGGATCTAAAAAAATTATTAAAGTTTTCAATCGATATTTTGACCCCCTTGTTTTTGAGGTGCAACTTTTTAAGTAGACTTTTTTTGTGTACTTTTTCCCGTTCTTTACGATGGCACTAACGTTTTTTCCTTAAAAATGGTGGCACAACTCGATTTGAGCCAAAAACTGATTTTTTTGCCATTTTTTCACGTTTTTAGCTGGTTATGTTACAATTTAGTTACTAAAGTGACTCCTTTTGAGTAGTTTTGCATATCTTCCCATGAAAACATAATCAAATGAAATATTTTGTTTGCTCCAAGCCGTATTTTTTATATTATCTTACGTTTTCAATGATGGTCTTATCAGAATTGTGATATCACCTTATTATAAAACTGATGGCTAATGTTATGTTCTTTTTAAACGTTCTGTGATTGGTGGAAAGTATTGTCTCTGTCGCACTTTTTTGTTTATTGTTTATTTTTATTTATAATAAAAGGTTATGCTTGGCCGCGCGGTTGACGCGGCGGCTGCAATGCAGACGATCTGCGTAGTGAATGGTCAATCATAAAATTAAGAATTATCAGGAGCATAAACAAATAAAGTATTTTGATTTCTTAATTAATTAAACGATGCGCAAACCAATGGCCAACATTGTTTTTTTCAAAACTAATTTTTTTTTTCTTACAATTGTCTATATAAGGGAGAAAGTACAATACGTCCCGTCCCGTCCCGTACCGACCCCGGGACATACCGTCTGAAATAAGTCACTTTTATATTATTGGCTAATTCTGTTCGATAACCCAATCGACGGTACAGAATTAGCCAATCCCGTAAAAACAGCTTATTTCAGACGGTATGTCCCGAGGTCGGTACGGGACGACGGACTCAATTGTACTTTCTCCATAATATACTAATACAAGTGAATGGTGAAAACGCTGTTAGTATAAGTTTATAACTTTTAAAGTAAATTAAAATCTAGCAAATAAAAATTGTTTCGATTTTTCTTTTTACTATTTCGGCTTTTGACTGATAATTGATAGCAATACTAGAAAAAATAATAAAGTAGTTAAGTATTTATTTTCAAATACATTGGAGTTAGTTGGAACCGAAGGCTGACGCGGCTACTTTAAATCTTTCTGCTGTTTACTTCAAAACTAACAATCTTGTATATTTAAAGTGAGTACTATATATTTTACATATCTTTTAAAAAAATGAAGATTTAACAAAGTTTTTCAAAAGTTTTGACATCACAGATTATATGCTTTGATATTAGGGTTATATGTATTTCTAATACATATTACACAATAAATTAATATTTTGTTAAATAACTTCTTTAAAATCAAAACCTATTATTAATATCTAAAATGTTTTTTTTATGCCGACACTTTGAGTTTTGAAAAAAATACTGTATCCAACCTACTGATAAATAAAAAATCTCCCATGTATTTATAATAAATACACTTGTATTTTACCGGTATATGCAGAGTAAGACTTATTAATGGGTAGAAAAATAAAATTTTTATTATAAATTCTGTAGTATTAAGAGTAATTGTATCAAAAATAATGACAGATAATATAGTAATATAATAATACGATATAATAATATAATAATATGATATAATAATATAATAATATAATATAATAATATAATAATATAATAATAATAACAGATAATTATTAGACCTTTTTATACGCTAAATAAGAAAAACATGTTGTGTACGTTATTAAATTCTTGCATAAAATCAAAAGTTTAAACCAACATTAAATTATAAACTGTTTTAGTACTCGCATAAAGATCCGATCTTATCCTAAAACAAAAATAGCAATCAGATTTTAAATCAATAAGCTAACAAAAAAGTAATTAATAAAAATGAATTTTCAATCCTATAGATATAGATATACGTACAATGCATGTAAGGGGAACGAGTCTTTATCTATTTAACTTAACCAATTTAGGCTAATCACATAAAGTAAAATGAGAAATTAGTTAAACATAAAGTTGTTGAAACTATTAACTAAATAAAATTAAGAAGGAAAAACATTTGAATAAAATATGACAATAAACTTTTGCTAGAAACGGATTTGACGATTGATGAGTTGCATGTTTTGATGTAATGCGGTATATTAATTATACAAGTATGATTAAATTGATAAAATATAGAAAGTCTTGAACAATAATTAATTTGTTTATGTATAAAATACTGTCAAATTAATAAAAAATGCACATAAATATCTGCATATGACTATATATGATGTGATTTTTACTATAGTTAATTATTATGAGATGAGAAAAAATATTTGGTTTTACATAAAAACAATACATGAGAAATAATAAAAATGAAAAATAGAACTAATAGGATGCGAACTTATTAATTGTCAATTAACTTTTAAGTTAAAAAAATGTAAAATGAATAAAGTAAACACAAGCTAACCTATGCTTTAAACACATACGTATATGAAACATCATTAAAAACAACATTATTTATTTATTTTAAAATACACTATTATTCATGTCTAGATACAAGAACATATTTTTACAAAAAAACAAATTGAATATAATAATTTCATAGGTTTGTTGATTTTATAAAATCACTAGGTGCAAGCACTTCAATACAGTTTTTATGACAAAAAAAAATTATTTGCTTAAAAAACTTATAAATGAAATACAACTTATTTCACTTTTACTAGGCAATATTATTTTTTTACTTTTCATGTAAAGCTACTGAGAAAACTGGATTATACAAGAACTTAGATTATAATATTTTTGTAATATTTATTATTCATTCTAGTTTTTAATTTAAAAAAAGGCAAACAATTTTTTTAGATTTTTAAAAACTAACTAACAGCATTTTTAAATGTATTGTAAAATATTTATATTTTATTATTTCAGAAGTGATCTTCTTGTCTAATGGTTAAATAAATATGGCATCTAATAGTAATGAAGAGTCAGATAACATCAGGAAACGCGATGATCGAAGATGTGCCATGTGTAATATTTATATTAGAAAATCAATTGGTCGAGAAAAGGAAATCGAATCTGAAGTTGAAATCGAATATGCTAAACAATTATCAAATAAAGATATTTACATCCATGATGTAATTTGTGATTCATGTAGAAAGCGATTAGCCAAATACATATCAAGCTCTAAACCTAAAAAGGTTAATGTTCCAGCAACTGCTTCGTCTCAAGATTCAAATGTTTCTGAATCATTTTCTCAGCTAACTGTCACTTCATCATCTCAGGAAAGTACACAATCATCTGTATACACAATAAAGGAACAAAAAGTACGAGCAACCACGGAATTACTTATTCAAAGGACGATTGCGGCACATAAATATTGCTTTGTTTGTGGGTACCAAAAACAGACTAATAATATATTAGTTCCTTTAGAGGCCCGAATTCAAGTTTATAGTAAAATGAATGTTTTTATTCCACATGGCAATAGATGCTGTTGCACACATTTAATTAAAAAAAGATTTTATGAAGATGAACTAAATAAAATTAATATTTTTTCCACTACAAGTACGGTATATATTGATGAATTACTACAATTTTTGAGTCAATTATCAATGAAAGCAGACGAAACTTTATTAGATACAGTAGCTGAATTTTCCATGCATGAAAAAAAATTGAAAGTTTTTACGGGATTAACGTGGGAAAATATTAATTATCTTAAAGATCAACTCACTTCTCTGAAGAATTCCTGTGTAAGGACAGCGACACAAGCCATTGTCGTATTTTTATTCAAAATGCGCTCTGGGAATTCTAACTCGCTCATCTCTACAATATTTGACATTGAAAGCGAACAACAAGTATCTCGTTTTTGTCAATCAGTATTATTATCTTTCGAAAAAGATTTACTACCAAAACACTTTGCATTAGAAAATGTAGACAGAAATGAATTGATTGAAAATCAAACTTCTAATATGGCAAAGAAATTACATCCTGGTAAACAACTTATTTTGATTGCTGATGGTACTTATATAAGGCATGAAAAAAGCTCTAATAACGAGTACCAAAGAAAATCTTATTCAGGCCAAAAAAAAGTTCCTCTGACTAAACCATTTACTATATGTACTACTAATGGTTATGTTGTTGACCAGTTAGGTCCATATCTTGCAAATAAAAATGATGCTACAATACTGATTGAAATATTGGAAGAGAAGCAGAATATTTTACAGAAACTTCTTCGCCAAGGGGACATTTTTATACTGGATAGAGGTTTCAGGGACATTAAACAAAAATTAGAAAATATGGGTTATATTGTTTTGATGCCTGCACTCAAAGGTTCAAAATCTCAACTTTCTACGCAAGAATCAAATGAAACAAGATTCACGACAAAACTGCGATGGGTTGTTGAAGCAGTGCACGGAGTTCAAAAGAAAAAATATAGGTTATTAGATCACAAACTTGATAATAAAATGGTGAAAAATACTGGATCTTATTGTAAAATTTCTTGCTACTTAAATAACTTGTTTGGCAAACGCCTAGATTCTGATGAAGACATGCAAGATGAAATATTTAGTGCTATGCAATCTAGAAAAAATGTTGAAAATACATTAGCAGTTTTAGTAGCAGACAAAAGATGGAGTCGTCGGAAACTATCATTTAAAATAATAACTTCGGATGATTTACCAGACTTTCCTGAATTAACAATAAAAGATTTGAAAATTCTGTTTACAGGAACATATCAGCTTAAACAGACAATATCTTACTTAGCGGAAATGCTTGACGCAGATAATAATTTGAAGATTGAGAATATTGTTAGTCTCTTTTGAATATCCAAACTTGAAGTTCAATCCAGGCATATTAACAGAAAACAATACAAATGTTTCGTTGAGTATAAACCAAATGGTATTGGTTATTCTAGCATCTTAAGACACTGTTGTGATTGTGCTAACGGTAACCGTACTATAGGATGTTGTGCGCATATTGCTGCCATAATCTATTATCTTTCACATGGAAGATATTTATCAAAAATCATACGACCAGCTGAAATTCTGTCTAAAATGTTTCTTAATGATCAAATTGAAGTGTGTATTGATGAAGATAGTGACAATGATGAGTGAATCATTTTTTCTATTGTGAACATTCGTTATTTTTAAAAAGCTACTTGTATACGTTCCATAATTTATTTTAAATAGCCTATGAAGATAATAAATTATACTTTGTACGAATTGAACATACTTAACTTCAATTCCTTTTTACCTGATAATTATTACTGTCAATAGATTTTGAATAATCAATTAAGTAGAGGCAGATAAGCCAAATATGGCCTTTCTAAGACCACAAGACGCCAAAAGTACCCTCAAACGATCGATTTCAAGGCTATGTTTAGCTAAAAACAGGCTTTTTTGCGTGAAAACCCTTGCATTATGACATTTTTAGGTTAGTTTTGGGTTACATGGTACCAAAAATGGCCTTTTTCGGCGTTAAATCACTCAAATGAGGGCATTTTTAGGTTAAAGAGAAAAGCAGACACTGACAGCGGCGATATTCTTTTTATATATAGAGAGAAACCCTTTATTACCTTAAATTCTGATAAGACCATCATTGAAAACGTAAGATAATATAAAAAATACGGCTTGGAGCGAACAAAATATTTCATTTGATTATGTTTTCATAGGAAGATATGCAAAACTACTCAAAAGGAGTCACTTTAGTAACTAAATTGTAACATAACTAGCTAAAAACGTGAAAAAATGGCAAAAAAATCAGTTTTTGGCTCAAATCGAGTTGTGCCACCATTTTTAAGGAAAAAACGTTAGTGCCATCGTAAAGAACGGGAAAAAGTACACAAAAAAAGTCTACTTAAAAAGTTGCACCTCAAAAACAAGGGGGTCAAAATATCGATTGAAAACTTTAATAATTTTTTTAGATCCGATATTTGAGGTTATGTAATCCAAAAAAAATTGCAGTTATTCATGATATAAAAATACACCAATGTGAATTTTTAAAAAAATTTTTATCCTATAGGGACTTCAGAAAAAAATAAAATCAAAAAAACACGTTTATCGACGTTACTGCGCATGCGCACTAGGCAGAGAGCTAAAAATTTGGCTATGGGAGTTTTTTTTTATCCCCCATCGAATGGTATATAACATATATACATTTTCCAAGGGGGCCATTTCACCATAGTAACCCGGCTATAGCCTTTGCATTTTACTCAAACACCCTCAGTTTTGTCCTCATTAAAGAACAATGTAACTGATCTAGGGATGAACAAAGTTCCACGACATCATGTTCCTGGAAGTAGCAAGTTTTACACTTCTAATCCGACATACTACACTAATTCTATGGAACCCTTAGATTATGTACAACCGACTATGTCAGAAATAAATTTAATAGAACAAGAAAATTTGAGTAGAGAACAACCAGTTCGTCAGTATTCTAACACACAGGAACAGTATGCAGGGCAGCAAATGCCTGTATTTAGAAACAGATGGCAACAATTGATACAACCATTGCACGGTTATAGTCATGCTTACGATCAATTTTTACCACAAGAACTCTATCAAGATAGACAGAAATAGAAACAATATATGACCAGACCCCTATTGATGTCGAAAATATGCACTTTATACCATGTTTTGCATAAGTTACTATTACTTGACTATAAAAGGAAGGGCGGTAAAGAGGTTCAATTGAGATTTGGCCACCTGACCGCAGCGCCACTCGGACGTTGCGGCGACTCTTTTCGGCTGCTCCTTTGACAGCCCCTTAAGCCAGCTTCTATTTATTTCAGCTTATTGGAGATACTATGCATCAAGAGGACGGTTTCGTACGTATATGCTGAATTTGCTTGGACAAAAATTATCATGGTGAGTCTGATCATTTATTTAACTAACACCTCAGAAAACTACACTAGTTTCTAATATTTTTTCGCAAAGTGTTTCATTTGTTATATTTTATTCTTGAGTAAAGTTAAAAAATTTGTATACTGTTTCATTACACGTTAAGATTAGTGAATAATTTTGCGTTGATTCTCATGTGATATTAGTACAATAATTTCTTTAATTTTACTTTGATTACTCAGTGGACCACGTCCGTTACTCTATAAATTTATTTTGAAAATCGGAAATATTTTAAATTCAATAAAGCTTTAATTGGGAATTGACGTTAGAAATGTATGCCAAGCACAAAATAAATTATACTACTCTTCTATTACAAAGAACAGTCGATCTCTATGTGTTATTTATAACCAGTGACGTGATTCTATAAAAATATTCACATGTCAGTGTAAGATCTGTTCAGAGGTAATATACTGAATATTTGATATTATGGTTTAATATGTACTATAGTGAATTATGCATCTAATTTTTACACAAATGTTTTAAAAATTGTGTAGAAACAGTCTACCATAACGTGGACTCTATGGCTGTGGCGGCTTAAAAAATCATATGCGTACTAATATATGAAAAATAAATCTATTTGTTAAAATAAAAACCACTTGATTTATTGTTTAGTTTTGAAACAACCTTACATATAAATATCTAGCTCTATAGCTGTGATATTTTTCGAGAAACACAAAAAACAAATTCTAAAACAAAGTACACGGAGTTGATCAAGAATAATGTTTTTGAAGTTACTCGAAACCTATCACAGTTGGAGAACTGAAATTTTCCATGTAGGTTTGTTTCAACTTAATAAAACAATAAATCAAGTGGTTGTTATCTTAACTAGTAGATTTATGGTTTTCATAGCAGTACTCGTGTGATTTTTTAAGCCGCCACAGCCATAGAGACCACTGCGAAAGTGTGAACCAAAGCAGTAGAGTAAAAATTGTTATAGTAGCACGTTTCTACACAATTTGTAAAATATTTGTATAAAAATTAGATGCATAGTTATTTATAAGTAAATTTTTTATGAATAAAAACTTTCGAAATGTACATTTAGCAAATATGTGGGACGATTCAAAATCGTCTGAAACGCATAAAAAACAGAGTTCTAAAAATAATTTTTTCCCTACCGAACAGAATTTTTTTAGTTGCGGAACTTAGTTAATTCACGCACTTGGTCAGATGAGATTTTGTCGTGAGATCTCACCTGAGATTTATCAATAGAGACAATTTCCACAAAATGCATCACAATATTCAGCACCACTGCACTTATCACAAACTATGTTCCCTCCTCAGGCAGAACACCTTAACGTAAATAATCAAGTTGCTATCACAAATAATGAAGGGACACAGCGACAAAGAATTTTTCACCCTCAGAATGATAATTCGATGGAAATTACGCCTTACCAGTATCAGATTCTTGGTCAAAATTTTAATTCTGCAAATCAAGATTCACGTGTCTTTATTACAGATAGAGTAGACAATCCTTTACAAAATGTGATGAAACGCTTTTTCTCCAATTTCTTGAGCATTTGTTGGAATAAACATAACCTAAAATCTGTCATATCGATATTACTGCTTGTTCCTTGCATTAATTGTTTACGAAGGCTTACGGATTTTAATCGACTTCCAAACAGCTTACACAATTAACCGTTAGTTAGAGTTATGCAAGCACAACTTACGATATTCGTGATTTTTTTTCATTTTTTTATGCAACATATTTTGCGCAGCACTTCTATAGCCTTTGAGTAACCATTACTCGTGCTTTGTCTTATATAACGGAACCTATTTCTATAAGCTTGAAAATTCCTGGTAATATGGTATGACTATTCTTACTCCATTAAATGCACAAAAAATGAGAGATAAAGTATTTCATCGCTGGTCGAAAAATGGATTTATTTTTCGATTATCTCCATTAATACGAGACATCTCTTAGCTTTAAACTGGAATAGATTTCTACAAGGGACAGCTTTAACTAAAATATTTATTTAACTCTTTATTCAAAGGTAATTCTTCTGAACCCAGACAAATTAATTTGATATACCAAATTTCAACAAGTAGACAAAACTTCCGGGCTAAAGTTATTTTTACTTCCTATGATATTTACGAAAAGACGAACGATGATACATTATTTGATCAACATCGAAAAAACTTAGCAAGCATCATAATTAATTATGTGATGGCCAAATCGATGTAGTAAGTTGAAAACATTAAAATAATTAGAATAATTGGCTACAGTAGTTTTTTCAGATTCTATACAAAAGTTGAGGCCTTCAGAGCACTATATAAATTATATAAATGATGTTTTATTATACTCTATAATAAAACATAATTTTTTGGCACTCTGTGTGCGAAATTCAATTTTTCCCAGCTGCGTAGCGTGCGCGAAACGTCTGATTTTCACACTAGTGCGCGAAATTTTGAATTTCACCCACAGCGTGTGCGAAACTCTAAATTCTTGGTGCGAGTTCAGTTAAAATGGCTGTTTTTTTCAGTTCGATACTCGTGCGCATCGGTGATCACCCGCTACGCTCGGGCGACAAAATACGTTCGTTTGATAATCACCTACTTCGCGCACTCGTATCGTAATATACTATACATTAACTATTTATGTACAAAAAGAATATGATGCAACAGGAAATTTATGATTTTTCTTGTAAAAAAATACTTTGCATAAATATTTAATTTTTTTATTAAATATCGTAGGATAAATAGATCACAAAAAAGCGTACTACACAAGTGTAGGGTCTTCTAACCCTAGAGGATACTTATACATTAAATATATGAAAAACAGATCTACGGGAATTACATTAGGACTAATAAATAACAGAACCCAAAATCCTACAGCAGGAGGTAAAATGTTTTGGTTGATTGTGCTGTCGTTAATGCGTACTGTATGTTATGAAAATATACTAAGTGTATGACAAAAAAATATACCGTTCATTAAAGTTTTTCTTAGTACTATCTGAGGAAAAAATGCATTAGATCAAAGAAATTTAATTTAAACCAATTAAATTACTGTATCACAATATACCAATACAATATTTAATTAATTAAAATATACAAAAATAATACATTATTTTTTAAAATCAAATGAAATGTAACTTGCGTTATGTTAAATGTCGTTTCATTACAAACAAATATTTAATTATTTCTTTTAAATACATGAACGATATTAATAAAATATTTAATTCTATCCATACAAAATATCATGATAGTGATATAATGTTTAATTATCTAAATGAAATAATATATCAAATAATACATTCAATCCTAGTGAAACAATATATGATTTGTTGCGTATAATGTTTAATTATTTCAACGGGAAAACGTTATCAAAATTTTAATTTTCCAATTCTTTTGATAAAATTATAGCATAAACTGCTCTAGTTAGCAACATCTGAAAAAAAATTTACTTATATACGTATTATATCTAATTGTATCAATTAAGGAGATGTCGTATATAAGAACACTGCTTTTCTAGTACACATAACTTTTTAATTAGAGATCTTAATGAAAAACAGAGTCGGTTGCGCCGCCGTTATAAAATTAATAAATCATTCTACGAAAGCAAGTGTCAATCGGGCTTTTAGTTTTTCGGAAAATTTGGAAATACGAACGGATGTTTAAGCGATCGGAGTTGAGAATGATTGTAATAATCTAATTTTACATAAAACTTTTTATATAAAGCTTGTAATGAAAAACCGAGTTACTAGCGCCGTAGTGTTAAGTTTCATGAATCGTTCTACCAAAGAAAATTTCAATCTGACTTTTTGTTTTTTCAAAAGTTTGGAAATACGAAATACCTCGTGGCCGATTAACGAAGCTTTAGCGGCGACATCTCTTTGAATATATGTATTAAAGTAATGAGATCCCATTATTAAAAATCGCATTTAACCTGTAAATAATTATACGTATAAGTTAATTATTTTTCTGAATTCAGCGCTGAAAATGATAAACGAATATTTCTTTTTAAATAAAGGAAAAATATCGATTTTTTTATGTCTTAAACAATATTGTCTCGTTAAATAATGTTGCAAGATTGCATGTTAAGTAAAATCATTCTGTGTAATTAAATTCATTTATTATGTAGATTAAATATTTGTTTACATGTCAATTCCCTTGAAATGAGATATTTATTTATAATACTCAAATATTTGATTATTTTAACAATACTTTAGCCACATTAAACAGAAATTAAGTGAAACTAACAAAATATGTTACTCTATTGACGATTAAATATTATTCAAATAGTCAAGTTTTATGTACAATACGATTGTAGATGTATAATCGAGTCAAATTTATTTATGCTGTGTACCTTGTTAGGATATTATATAATAAAATATTTAATTATGATACTTAAGTATTTGATTGTTTAAACGATACAGTTCAGTCGCATCTAACGGACATAAAAATGCTAAGTTCAGTGTACAATTGTTTGATTCATTCAAACCAGTATTTATTCTAGGTAATTGAATTAATTAATCATCATTGTATTGACAAAATATTTAATAAATTTGCTTTAATATTTACTTGCTAGCGGGTAAAATTTAAACTATTTCAATTACAATGATTAAAATAATAATTGATCTAAATTAATATTTATTTAAGTTAATGAAATTGTTTATGATAATTGATAGAATATGTCATCGTCATATTTCCATATAATATTCTATTTATTAACATTTAATATTTAATCTGTTCAATTAAATTAAAGCATTAATTGCTTCGCTAAATTGTTTGTCTCAGCATAATCAATCAATTAATTCAATTTTAGGTAAAAATTGTTACTAACAAATAGTTAATCAAATTTTTTTCCAATTCTTCATTCTTAAATTTGTTTAATCAACACAATTACTGAAATAATTTGATGTCGATCCAAATAGTTCGAATTAAGTATTTAATTGAATAGTTCATTTTTCTTTGCACGAAATATTTAATTGAATCAAAGAATTCTTGAGGCGTTATATACATATTATATTGTATTATTATTGAATTAAATTAATTACATCATTTTCAATGAAATTCATTTAATCAATTTGATGAATTTTTTCCTCAGTGATAGTTAACGTAAGATAACGTCTGATCTGTACAGTTCTTCTTTTTTGTACTTTACAAAGATTCTTGTACAGTGCTTACAAAGAGGAATGTGATTTTTGAAGATATTTTCTAACCAGTACAAATACTTCATTAGTTCTTATTTATTTACAGTTATACGCTTGGTTGAGGCCGATCTTCAAAATCTAAAAAGTATTGAAAAAGTGGATGAAAAAGCTATTTCCATCTGGAAGAGTAATTCTAACCAAAGGATACAATTTATGCAAGGCTTATCGATTGATAACATCTGTGATGCGATCCCTATATTGCAATCACCTATAGAATATATTTTGGTGATACGAATTGGTATCTTTTAATAGCAATTCATATATTTAGTGTATATTTATATAAAAATATGTAAAAAAACATAGTTTGAACTTTGATAAAACGTAAAAATGTTTTAATACGGTTATATAAGCTGCAAAAAGACCTTAGTCGACGTACTTTTCTTAACACGTGCGTGAAAAAAAAAACCATTTCATGCCTCTGAAGTGAACAATACGTTTCTCATTTGGAGCGTGAGAGCCATCCCCTTCCGCTACAGCTTTCTTCCGATGTGCCAAGGTATTTTGTTTTTAAACATGCAACGCGTGAAGCAGGTGGGTTAAAACATTTAACTTTTCGATTTGTTGCTCGCTTTTGTTCGCCTTCCTCCGATGTGCCGTGGTATTTTGTTTTTAAACTCACGACGCATGGAGTAGGTGGGTTGAAGCATTTAAGTTTATAATTTGTTGCTCGCTTTCGCTCGCCTTCCTGTGATGTGCCGAAGTAATTTGTTTTTAAACTCGCTTCGCGTAGGATAGGTGGGTTTATAAAAGGTAAAATAAAAGTAAACAAAATCGATAATATCGCCAGAGGTCCCCTTTGATAAATAAATAGTACATTACATAACTAGGGACGTAAGTTAACTTTTTTAAACGAAGATGATGATTGAGCACGAGCGAGAGTCGAGGGCGTCGCAGGCGCCCGAGACGGACAGGAGTTCTTAACCATCATCCAAGTTTGAAAAAGCCAATTCGCCCCTTGTTGTGTACCGTGCTTTTTATAATCAGTGCATCGATAACACTCTTTTTAGCCTGCCTAAAAAAACAGTCATCTAGTATCTCAGAGTAGAATTTAATTGTAAATCTGATCTGTGTTCGATGTCACACGGACCAATGGTATATACATACATGTATGAGATGTGTCACACACATACACACACGTAAATGCATTTTTCCCTAGGGGCGAGAGTGAGTACTTTTGCCTCAGATATATGTATATATGTATGTGTGTGTATGTTTATACTTATATATACACACAAAAACATTAAAAAGGCCTTTCGCCTTAAGCTTGAAAAACTCTACTTTCTCTCCATTTTTTTGTAGGCAAAAATCACGTTCTCGATGTACGTGTTATAAAAATTAATTATTTAATTATCGGAATCAGAAAACTTACGTAACATTAATGTTATAAATCGCATTTTTACAACCGATACAAGATTTCCTAACACAACACCATAACAATAAAAAATTGTTTATTAAAAACTGGCTAATAGTTGCAGAATCAATCATAAAGTTGGCTCTGTCGAAACCAAAAACTCAGACCGACATTCACGAATGTTTGCAAAGATATAAAGATGTGCTAGACTCTGGTCAGAACGCTTTCTTTAAAAATTAATAATAATGAGTATTTTGTAATTTCATTAATCTTTTTATTCCTTTACAGAATACGAGAGTACTGTAGGATGATTACTTCTTCCCCTTCTTTTTAATGGCTCAAAGCTTCCAAATAAGAAAATAAAGAAAGTGGAAACTTGTAAATACTTTGTCGTATACATACAGGTACAAATCAATTTCTTTCTATAATGATAATTACTAAAATAAATTGTTTTGTAATATATGCAAAAGTTACTATTACTTGAAGGAGAACGTTGCATAGATGGTCAAAAAATCTAGTTTTTAATTTTAAATATTGATGAACATAAAGATGTGTGAAACTTTTTTTTTTAATTTATACAATGGGATCTAGTCAAATTTTTAATTATATTATAGAACACTCTTTTAGACATCACGCAAGTTTAGCAGTAGGTTATCCGTGCTAGGATAGCTAGGTCTTACTATATTCTTGCAATTGAATTTTAAATAAGATTTGCTACTATAAGACGTTAATTGGAATTGTGGACATCTATATGACCTTTGCCTCTCAATATTTAGGTTATATTTACCTCGTGATTTTGATATGATCTCATTTTGACTAATTATACTTAATAACATTTATTGTAATCATTCAAATAACAAAACTGTAAATCTTAACGGAATATTTTTAATTTACAGATTTCAAATGAGGAGACTGCTACAAGTAAATTAAAAGTTTCACAACAGTTAGTAAAAGAAGAGTGCACAAAATTAAACTGTCTAATTCTACCACGAGTGGTATTATGTGGCAGTACTGTCATGAATGTTGAATCGTTTATCGTTTTAAACGAAAAAGTTTATTATAAAGTTGATAACCCGACTGAAGCTGTAGATATATGCTATAAGTGCATAAAAAACTGCATCAATCAATAGAGTTAAAAGCTAGGAAAAATTTCTCCTCCCATTTGGCAGTTCATACAAGACTATGCTTTCCAAATAAAGGGAGAAATAAATAATGATTATTCTGTAGTAACTGCGTTGATACATGATATAAAAAAACATTTTAGTTATGCAAATCGTATAAGTTAGCTGTTATTGTAACTAAATATTACATCACATGTTTTTTAACGTTTAAATCTGTGACTTCATGTTGATACGTATTTTCACCACAGATATATAATAAGTCGTATTCGTAGCAGTAAGAGTTTCTTACTGTGATAGCTAATTTTCAGCAAAAAAAAAGGCTTTGTAAACCGAACAAATATTATTTGTAGTAAGTAAGATTTTTACATTCTGAGTACAAATTTAACAAAGATTAGTAGTAAACTATCCTAAGTATTTAATTAACATTATAAATAAGCGTATTATTAATTCGAAATGATGACTGAAATAGAATTAAATAAAAGATTCATGGATTTCACCTTGGACTTGTACAACATACAATCACTGTCAAGATCTTCTGTCCAAGATATCATAAGTAAAGTTAAAAAACTTATCAGTGAAACTTACGTTCCCTTTCTAAATCAAGAAATACAACAACAATTGAAAAATGTTTCTCCTGATATCTATGGAACTATCAGTGTATTACTGAACAAAAAATAAGTTCCCATTGTAAAATTTTTAATCTTAACATCTACGTTTGAAAGCGTATAAAGCAGCAAATGTGTTTATAGAACCAGAACTTTTTGAAATTGATCAGTAAGTGATTTTTTTATTATGAAACAGTATATATTATGAAGTATGAGATAATGGTTACCAAAATTTAACGGTATGCTACCTACGTACCTTTACAAAATTTACTAAAAAACATTTTAGAAGCATCTGATATTTTTAATGAACTAGAAAAATATACTGCTCAGCTTTCAAATGAAAAAGAGGTTATCTCGAATATAATGCAAGGAGAGATGTGGAAGACTAAGTATTTTAATCCGGATTAAATAATACTCCTACTTATATTCAGATGAATTTGAACCAGGTAACGCTCTAGGTACGCATCAAGGTCAACAAAAGTTACTAGGGGTTTATATCTCACTGCCATTCATGCCTTCACACTTAGTAATTAAACTGGAGAATATTGTACTTTCAACGCTATGTTATTCAAAATATTGGAAATTATTTGGTAATAAAGCTATCTTCCAAAAAGTAATAGAAGAATTAAATTACTTGTCCAAGCATGGTTTACACGTAAATGTTAATGGTAAAACTCTAACTGTATATTTTCAATTGATGTTTGTCACCGGAGATAATATAGGAATAAACGCTACTTGTGGTTTTCTTGAAAGTTTTAACGCGTTCCGTTATTGCATAAAATGCACAGCAACATCACATGTGTAAATATATGTGTGATCCTGATTATACGTAGAGCGAAATAGAATAAATTACAATGTATGTATATACAATGAAAACTTTTATATAACTGAGAATAAAGCTGTTGACGTAATGCATGTTGTTTGTGAAGGCGTTATTTCGTATACTCTTGGAAGAGTATTAACTGCTCTTATTGAAGTCGACAAATTTTTTACACTAAAAGAGTTGAATGAAGAATTAAAGAAATTTAATTTCGGAGAGTATAAATCAAACAAACCACGACCATTTGTAATGGAATCCACGAAGAAAAGTTTAGTAATTGATGGTAGCAATATAAAACAGAGAATAAAATTTAAACAATCTGCGGCAGAAAGTCTCTGTCTTTGTAGATATTTAGGTCTCGCGATTGGTCATAAGGTGCCATTTAACAACAAATACTGGAAGTTATACCTAACTGTTAGAAAAATTATTGATATAATTTTTATTAATATATAATTAATATAATAAGAGCTCTAATAAGGAAACATAATTCTTCTTATGTAAATTTTTTTGGTGATTTGAAACCCAAAATGCATATGCATTATGTAGATGTTTTAAAGCTTAACGGTCCACTAATACACTTTTGGGCTATACCATTTGAAAGATTTGATAAATTGTTGAAAAATATTGCCGTCAATACTAACTGCAATATCAATTTGCCATGGACGATTGCACTTCGCATGCAAATATGCATTAGCCAAACTGTACAAAATTTACAAAAAAGCAAATTAAAGTTACCCTTGGAACTGAGCTTAATCGTTTTAATTTATCGTCCTGTTATTATACACCATAAAGTGGAATTTATTAAAACCGTTTGAAGTCAAAAACTAAATGTTAAACCTTTTTAAAGAAAAAAACATGATTATTTGAGGTTATTAGAACCATACCCCACTACAATTTTTTAGTTCTTTTTGTGGGTCGGATGAGGAGAAACACATGAAAAAAAATGGTAAAAGTCGTCTTTCTATGGCACGCGATAACCGGGGTAAAAGGCAATAATCAAGTTCAAATTTTGGATTTAGTTAGCATTACATAGCTTCTTGATCCTTTTCTTTAGATATTCCTTTGCTAAGATTATTTTTGCCCTTTACCGTTCTATAAAAGATCCTATCGTACAGAGCAGTAAATGAGCTTCGAGATTAGCAATATTTGTTTTCGAATAGGTTAGTTGCGCAGTACGAAATTCAAAAAAGTAACTTTGGGGCCGAGTGACGCACAGGCAGAGTGCACAACCAGATTTATGCCACGTTTTTTATGTTAAAATATTAAAGAAAAGATATTTTAATGTAATTAATTAATAAAACAGTTTATCATTAAGAGAGAGAGAGAGAGAGAGAGAGAGAGAGAGAGAGAGAGAGAGAGAGAGAGAGAGAGATTTATATGTTTTTATTGTTGTACATATTTAAATATAGTAAATACAGATAAGATAAAAAATTGTTGTGTAAGAAGTGATAGTGTGAAGAGTAAATGGAATGAGGTGAAATGAGATGGATGGATTTGTATGTTTGTGTCATGTTTGCGTGTTTTCCAATTTAAAGAAGTATGATTTAGCTGTTTGTTTAAAGTGTGATATGGATAGTGTGCTGCGAAAGCCTGAGCGCGACGTGGAAATCAAAATAGGCTAATAGGTAGATAGGTACGGAGGTGTTGAACATTTTCCTTAGAAAACAGGCTATGAAGTATTTTCTACGTCCGGCGGTGGTAAGCCATTGCATCTCACGCCTATAAGGGGAGATGTGCTCGTCCCTCCTTACACTGTAGATATAACGGATCCCCGTGTTGACAAGCCTCTGCAGCCTCAAGTCAAGTTCCTGTGTCAGGTCACAGTAAGCTAGTGAACAGTATTTGATGCAGCCCAGCCCATTATCCTCTCGGCGTTAGCACTCATCCTGACAGAGCAGGAATCAAGCTCCTCGAGGTGGCATTGGCTGTAGTCGAGTCTTGAGTGCAGGCAAGTCATCGAGGGCTTTGAGGCGGCTTTCGAGAGGGCCAAGCCTTTTCTCACTCTGGATCTTTCGAATTTCATCCAGCGCCGCAAAAATGTTCTTAAGGGGCGTTTCTATGGACGTCGCCTGTGTTCTCACTGGCGATTGATTCCTGGAGCTAGCCAGAGATGCGGGTGCCGATTTGTTATTCTTCGGCACACCCGTTGCAGGCGTGCCCTTGGCAGATGTATTTACCGCCGCTGCTGCCGCTGCCGCTGATTTCGTCCTAGTCTGTATGGTTTTGGGCGTTATCGACTGAGCTAGAGACTTGGTACTCTCGAAGCCAGATGGAGTGCTAATCGAGAGAGAGGTGAGATTTGACCGACCTGCGATTGATGATGGAGTTCGCTCGGTCGCTTGACTTTTAAAGTTAACTTAAAGAATACTCTTAAAGTTTTCATATTTCTACTATCTATTTTTCAAACACTAAAATTTATAAATGGGGGTTAGCGAGCGTAGCGAACAGGGGAGGGGGTACCCCCCTAGTACATATAAACAGCAGTCATATTGTTAATGTAATAACAACAAATAAAATTATTTTTAACTAACAAAAAAATTAAAACCTTTAAGGGGTTGCTTAAGGGGCTCTTAATTTTCACCAACCAAGTCAGTAGTACGATTACACGGTAGAAAAATACTTGACTTAATTAAAACTAATTAAAACTCTGAACCGTGTTTTGCAAACTTTTAACCTTCATTTACATCTTGGAAGTAAACAGAAGAGTAGCTCAGTGGATAGAGTGAAGGACTGGTGATCCAAAGGATTACGGTTCAAATCCCTAAATGGACATTTTTTTCGACTTCAATTCGTATTTTGTGTTGTGATTGTTTGTAAATTTTCGTGAAAAATTGTGAAAATATGTGATTTAACGTGAATAACTGTGAAATTTGTCCAAGTTCTGACAATATTCCACGACGCTTCACATTACTTTTTACAATAATTTACGTTGTTTTACATTTTATTAACAAATTTCACAAAAAATCGCCAAAATTCACGGTTTTTGACAAAAAAATTTCCAGCAGGAAACCACATTATTCTCGGAAGTTTTCCATGAGGTTCCCATATGCGTTTCATATATTTCCTGCATAATACCCATATTGTCTACTAAAAATAATATTTTTTATTTTTTGTTGGTAAATAAAATTATTAAAAATAGGGATTTTCGAGCTTTACTTCCTAGTTTAAGTGCTACTCTGTTTTATAACGTCAAAACTGGGCGCCTTAGCTCAAAAATTTATTTTTAATAACATTATTTTTGACAATAAAAATATTAATTTTAGTTTTAGTAGACCACCATAATAGCACACAATATTTTTAAATATTTATATATTTTAAAAGATTTTAAGAAAATTTTTAAGACAATTTCAAACTAATTTTTCCATTTTTATAAAAAGTCAAGAGTATCGTATAAAATTTTACAGCACAGACTGCTAAAATCCGCAAGTCTCGCCTATTCGTGACTTAACAGCGGATTTTAGCCACACTGTGCTATAAAAAATGTTTTTTGTATATTTAAAAAAAAATATATTTACGTTTGATTTGGGCATATTTTGTGAGAAATATTTTATAATTTTGCACAAATATTTTATCAAAATATTCGCATAAATCACTATAAATATATCTAAAATACATTTTTGAATATTTTGTGAATATTACTAAAATACATTTTAATTTCGTTCACAAAAAATGTTGAGATAAAATATAAGAAAAAATTTTAAAACATTTAAAAACAATATTTCTTAAACGTATTCTAAAAGGCTAGTATAATATTTTGAATAATTGGGTGAGGGTAAAAACTTTGAAAACAAAATTTTAAATGGTAAAGATTAGAAATTCAAAATTTTTAAACTAAGATTTTTAAATGAAAAAATTTATAAAATAAAAATGTTGAATTAAAATATTGTAAAAGGTGATATTTGTGGTCAAAATATTGCGCAAGGGATATTTTTATGATTCCCAAATTTAGATTTTTACAATTACACCTTTCTAATATTTAGAAACTCAAAATTTTACCTTTCGTTATAAATCAATTCAAAATTTTCTCCTTTGAAATAATTATTTTTCAAAATTTTTTCCCTTACCCTAATTGAATATCAAATTACGAGATTTTGATACATTTTCTTTTCAAGATTTTGAAATATTTTATAAATATTATGCGGATACCTTTTTTATTTGGCAGAAGCAACATATATTGATAACATATTTTGATACATTTTTATCATCTTGCCAAGTCATATTACTTATTTTATTAGCATTATTTTACAATATTCATAAAACAATTTTTTGAAATGTAAAATTTTGAGGTTATAATACATTTTCTCAGAAATATTTCAAAATATTTAATAAACATTTTAGGAGTGTAACGTACGAAGTGGAGACGAGTCGGAAAGCGAAAAAGAGTAGACGCGGACTTGAACCGCGGACCCCGAGATTAACAAGCGGGAGCTCTAACCATTAAGCTAACGTCTACGATGCAAGCGCATGCTATGCATCGTCGTACGTCTGTGCGGACTCTTATCGCTGACTCATCTTGCAGCACGCGTGTGCGTCTGTGATAGGCGTATTTTTTATTAAGTCGAGATAAGTAAAAGACTAAATTCGGGTAATGCATGTTTATTTATTCTGCTTCCTACCTATGGAAGCCATGTAGGTAATAGTAATTCTTAGAGTTTGAGTAAACACATTTAGGAAGTGTGTTTTGATTCAAGTCCAAAAGTAGTGTTTTTGTAATGTATCCGTACGGACAGATGTATGTATGTGACAATGTGTGTGTTCGTTCGTAGACGCCTATATCTCAACTTCTACTCATCAGTGGATTTTAATTCATCAAGTCTTATTTTCTTTGTTTTTACTGTAGCACAATAGAAAAACAGTCCGTTTTGCTTACTCGAAAGCTTTGTAACAGTGCCAATTATAGAATCAAAGATTTTGATAAATTTTGATATACATATTTAAGGTACCTGAGTTCAAAAAATACGTTTAAAAAATATATATTTATGATCGCGTCGAAAAAAATTCGATAAATTAACGCGATTAATCCCGCAATTAATCAGGCGAATAATCACACGACTAATCGCGCGATTTTTTTCAGTAGGAGACAGTTTATATTATTGTTTATTTTAGGAAAATATCGTTTATTTTACGTTCATACGTAAAAATTTTAGACGATAGGACGGTTAAACAAAGTTTCTCAAATTGACAAGATCAATAAATATAGCATTAAATATCACGAAATATTTTTTTAACACTCCTAACGCGAAACTTGGTTTTTTGGGCTCGTATTCTGTACGCGAAACAAGATTTTTTACCTAGTGCGTAAAATAAATAATATGCACGAGACATCCCGTTGCTATATATAAAAGTGTTGTTTTAATACATTTCCTTAATTAATCTTAAAATATATTAGACATATTTTGTAGATATACATTTTGATTAAGTCGAATGAAATAAATCAATGAAATATTAGAAAACATTTTTATAATCTTTTTAAGTCCACATTTACTTAGCCTCGCATATAACAACTTTTTTTAAATACATCTCAAAAATTTAAACCGATAGTCTACATTTTTTTTTAATATATTGATCCTTTTAACCAAAAGGTGTTGACCGTTCAGAATTTGATAAAATTTGTTATGATGTTAGATATTGATAAGAAAACACTCAGTTAAAATTTAGTGAAGGTTTGGAACCTGTGACGAAAGTTATAAACATTTCAATTTGCGAAAATCTGCAATTTTAGAGTAATTGCTCTTTGCAAATTAATTCAAACTAACTTTGCAAATTAGTAGATAAACGTGTAACTAATAAGTTGATACCTCAAAAATCTAAACTTGGAACGTGTGAGCGTAGTAATAAACAAATAAAAGTTCAAAAATGTACCCTTAACCTCAAAAAAATGAGTCAAATCAGCTTCTGTCTGAAACTTTTTATTGATAATTACGGTAAATAAAATTGTTTGATGAGAATGTTTAATCATTATTTAATGTAACTTAATTTATGCAACTTCTATTATTATGTGTATCTCGCAAATAAACAAAATAGAAAAAGTGGACTTGTTTTGACTACCACAGGATGGGTAGTACTACCTTAAGAAGTATGTAACGCATTAAAATTAAAATAAAAAACGATCACTCCAAAAAGCCGCGATTAATTTGCAAAAAAACAATTAACTCATTACAGAAATCTGTGTTACCGACATCCTATTTTAAATTTAAGACATTTATAAAATCAAAAATGGTATTTTCAATTTATATACTTAAAGAAATAATTTACAAAAGTACTGAGTAAGTATACGATTCTGAAATCATTGTGGTGGTGTATGAGTGACATTTTTTAAGCGATAATTCTAAGTTCATCCATAGCGTAACGATTAGAGTGCCAGACTGTCGCGCAGAAGGTCACCGGTTTGGATCCCCGTCACGTGAAGGTTTTTTAATTCTTAAATTCTTTCAGATATATATCCATAAAATATTTTAAAATATAATTTCTCCCGAAATAACGTTTTTCAAAAGTAAAAACCTTGGCAAGAAAAAGACTAATAAAAATAGTGAAATCTATAAATATAAAAATGTCAAGTAAATTTATCTTTTTTTGGTATACGCGCTAAGATAAAATTAAAGTTGAAACCAGCTTTTCCAAAAAATATCTAAATGCCCATAGCAAAAAAAGATTATTTACTTGACATTTTTATATTTATAGATTTTCACTATTTTTATTAGTCTTTTTCTTGCCAAGGTTTTTACTTTTGAAAAAAAAATTTTTAGGGAGATTTCACATCTTTTACAAAGCATATTGTTCTTGAAATCATAATCTATTTGATAGACAACAAGCTACTATTGCTTTAGATATTGATCTCATCGCGCATATAATCGTATAGCATTATTATATGTAAATAATATATAATAGCACAATCGCATGCAACCGAGTAGCAGCACGAATGTCAGTAAAGTAGATTATGACTGTGTTAGTAAATATATAAGTGTGTCTCAAATTTTGAGTGTCATAGCAATAAAACTTCAACAACATTATTTTGCATCATATGTGATGCAGTATATCATTTTAGTTGTTTAGCACAAAAAACAACCGACATCAAATTCATAAGTGGTAACTTAATAGTGTCCCCAGAACATACCTAACCTCAAAAATAGAAGAGGAAGGTTTAGACGATGCAACAAGATTACTAATTGCACAAATAAAACTGAATAAAACGGAAGAAGTAAGGAGAGATCTACTACTTGAAGTTTCAACAGCAGAACAGGATGAACTTGACATCAATATTGAAGGAAAGTACAAGCTAATAAAAAATGAAAACCTTCTTCTGAAACAGCTAGTCAGCGAATTGAAGGAAAAAAAATACTACTTAGCGAAAAATTGCTAAATAAACAAAATGAAAGCCCTGCGGCTAGTTTTTCGTATGTAGAAGTTACAATTTTCCTAAACTGTTACAAAAGAAAGTGCCTAAGATAACTGTAAAAAATGTGAGTAATAAAGCAGTGGACGTCAAAAAGAAAGTTATAGAGTGCTTAGTTACTGAAAAGAAGATACAAACAAAAAACTTGTACGTAAACAGAAAAGAAGAACTTGTTATCAATTGCTTGAATAGTGAAAGTGCAGTGTTGACTGAATCGGTTTTGAAACATAACCTTGAAGGCATATGTGAGGTTAGGAAAGATACGTTGAAGAATCCTAAAATCAAAATTGTCGGAATCGACAACTACAGTAACATGGAAATGGAGGACATAGAGGATGACATAAACATGAGAAATTTTGGGAGTTTTACTAACAAGGGGCAAGTACTACTTATGTACAAAAGTAATTACAGTGGCTTAACTACAGTACTGATGGAGGTTCCTGCGGACATATACAAATTCATCAAGGAGAATAAAAGCAGGATTTTTGTTGGCTACCAAAATTGCAAAGTACATGACTCTATAAATATAAATCCATGTTACAATTGTAGAAGATTCGGGCACAATGGTAATAAATGCAACAACAGTTCTGGATGCCTCAAGTGCGCAGAAAAACACAGGACTAGTACCTGTACAAACAGCGCCTTTAAGTGTCTGAATTGTGTTTTTTCAAACAGCAAATATAATACAAAGCTTGACGTCAACCACGCTGCTAACGATACAAATCAGTGTAACATCCTGAAGAAAAAAATCAACCTATATATAGACTCCACCGACTATCCTATTAGGCCTACCTTACCGGCAGTACATCAAGTCAATCGAGAACGTTAGAATACTACTAATACACACAACACAATGAAACAGCCTTCACAAGAACTACCTAAATCTACAAAACAAAGACATGAAAGGAGTGAAGCAGCCAAGCAGCAGCAACATCAACAATCGAAGATTGCTAGAACACCAATTCAACCTGCTGCTCTAGCAAAAAATACAAGGTTAAGAATCAGTAAAACTTAAATTAATAAAATAGAAACTTTTGATTATCTAGATATAATACAAAAGGATTCAATGCAGAAAGAAAAAACATACAGTGGTATTGGCGATCTAAACAAGACAATTAGCAACAAAAATGATATAATTATGCACTTAAATGTAAGAAGCATGAATGCAAATTTTGATAAGGTAAAAATATTTTTTGAAAGTCTGATCGTCAAACCATATGTTGTTGTTCTTTCTGAAACTTTTGAGCAGGTTAATCATAATTTTTTGAACTGATCGGGAGTAACTATGAGTACGAGTCTTACTACAATGATAGTAGGATAAATAGGAATGACGGAGTTATAGTATTCGTAAATAGAAACTTGGTTCAGGCACAGAAATTGTTCAACAGGATAGGATTAGAATTGTAAATACGAAAATTAACTTAAGTAATAATAGCAATATTGAAATCTCATCCATGTGCAGATCTCATGGCATACCTAAGACTGAGTTTATTTTAGATTTAAATAAATATTTGATAAAAAAAAAGGAACATTAAAAATCATTTAGTAATAGGAGATTTCAATATTGATTTATTGGATTGCGATCATTTGGGCCAAGAATTCCTGTGTAATTTTTTCGATAAAGGATATATTCCTGGATTTGTTGGAATTACAAGGCCACCTATGGGCATTGCTAAGGGATCCTGCATTGATAATATTTTCATAAAAACTGATAACATACATACAATTACTTATAAACTCAAACTATCAATAACAGACCATTACCCTATATTTATAGCTCTCAATAAAATGAAAATAGTACATAACAAACCAACAATAGTTATAAATTATAAAAAATTAAAAAATAGTGCTGAAACAAGAAACTGGAATGAAATGATCACAATGCAGGATCCTAATTTAGCAACAGATAAGTTGTTGTCTGAGATTAAACAATGTATCGAGTTATCCAAAATGAATCAAAAAAGGATTAGACAGGTGGGAAGGAAAAATTGGATCACTGATGCGATAATTAAATCGTGCGATACCAAAGAATTTTTGTATAACTTATGGAAGTTGGATATAAATAATGAGCAACTTAAAACTGAATACAAGACCTATTGCAAAATTTTAGAGAAAGTTATCAAAGACGCCAAAATTAGATATGATAAAAAAATAGTCGAAAAAAATGCAAATAACCCCAAAAAACTATGGGAAATTATAAACAATAAACTGGGCAAAAAAAAGTCTAATGAAACCATAAGTTGTATAAAGATAAACGATATTAAAGTTACAGAGAAAGTTGAGATAGCGAGTAATATGAATAAGTTTTTTTGTGAGATCGGCCAAAAATTGAGTAATGGTATCGTGCAACCCAATAATGCTGAAAATAGACTACTGGATAATAATGCTAACTCAATCTTTCTAAAACCCACAAATATAAATGAAGTAAAAAACATAATCAATACATTGAAAATAAAAAATGGTGGTGTGGACAAAATAAAAGCTAAGTCCTTGAAAGTGATTAGTAATTATATTGCGGTACCATTGACGCATATTTTTAATTTGTGCATTGAAAAAGCTATATGGCCCGATGCACTAAAAAAGCCGAAATCATTCCGATATATAAATCAGGGGAAAAACATAATATTACCAATTATAGGCCCATCTCACTTATATCCAATGTTACTAAAATTTTTGAAAGAATAATCTTTAACAGGCTATATGATTTTATCCAAAAAAATAACATAATATCAAAACACCAATTTGGTTTTATGAAAAATATTGGCTCAAAAAATGCTTTAAACTATATCACACAAATTTTGTACAATAATGTAGATAAAACGATACCAACAATAGTCACTTTTCTCGACTTGGCTAAAGCTTTTGATACAGTTGACCACAAGTTGTTATTAAATAAACTGTATTGTATTGGTATTAGAGGTCTGGCATTGGATCTCCTTAGAAGCTATTTGAATAACAGATATCAAACTGTTAAAATTGACGGTGTAGAAAGTGATAGTTTACTAATAAGTATGGGTGTTCCACAGGGTACGATACTGGGTCCACTTCTATTTATTATATATATATATATATATATATATATATATATATAAAAATGATATGCTAAAGGGGATTCCACTAGAATCAATTTTATCGTACGCAGATGATACTGCAATTATAGCAACAGGCAATACATGGATAGAGGCGCAAAAAAGTATGAATGAGTTTCTTACTGTGATATACAAATGGTTAGCGGTAAATCAGTTATCTTTGAATGTGGATAAAACAGTTTGTATGACATTTGGAAGCTATTGCGATAGTGTACCGAAACTTATTGATGTAAGAATTCAAAATAGAAAAATAGCTAGAGTTGAGTATTACAAATACTTGGGAATTGTCATTGACTACAATCTGAAATGGGATAAACACATCCAATATATATTAAAAAAGACAAAGTATCTAGTCTATAATTTTCACAAACTATCACATACTATATCAACAGAAACTTTAAGAATGATATATTATGCTTTCTTCCACAGCATAATTAGCTATGGAATAGTAGCCTGGGGTGGTGCATATAGAAATAACCGTGATTTATTACAAAGTTTCAGTAAAGTATTTCATTAAAATATTGCATATCAATATTCTTAAATTATTTTATGAATATTTTTTTGTTACTTAAGGAACTAAAAAATAATTATACGAAATTTGATAAATATTTTTAAATATTTTAATAGATTTTGTAAATATTAACAAATGTTTGTTTGAGGTTGGGCAGCAATTGGTCAATGAAATATTTTTGTAAACTTTTAAAAATATTACAAAATATTTTAAAATATGTTAATAATGTTTTGCAAATATTATAAAATGATATTAAAATATTTGTTTGCAATATTTTTACCCTAGAACAAATAAGATTGTAATAATATTTTAGAAATATGCTTGAAATGATTGCAGAAATATTTCTTTTGTAATGTAAAATATTTTTAAAATAATTTTAAAATATTTATGTGCTGTTAGGGCATGGGTATTATGTGGGAACCAAGTGAAATGTATATGGAAAACTCATGAAAAACTTCTGAGAACAATGTGAATATCACATGGTTTTCACGCCATTTCCAACTAGCTTCTTTCATAAAAAATGTATAGCTTCAATTATTTATGTGGGAGCCATGTAAAATTCATATGGGAACCATGTATAGGCTTCTACTAGGATCCCACAGCAAAATCGCGCATGGTTTCAACATAGTTGCCTTGTAGCCCTCACATGAAAATCACATAGAAACCACCCGTGAATACCATGTGGGATTTTTTACGTGGGTTGTGCAAATAGGGGAGAAAAGGCTGAAAAAGCCACCCCCTCGGCACCATGCTTTTTATAGAAGGGCATGAATTTTTGTGTATGATGAGTCTATGGCTGATTGGACATTTTAAGTCGCCAACTACACAAATTAAAATGTTGTAAACCAAGTCAAAATTATAAAAGTATATTGTGTACCAAAGGCGTAAAGTGGGTTTTATTTTGACCTAGTGTGGAGTTTCCGGTACAAGCCGAAAGCGAGGGCATTTACGAGCCGCATACGAGTACAGCAACCATACGAGGTCGAAAAGCCGACTTAGCCCTTAGTGCATAACACAGTTTTTATCACACAAGTATGAATTTTTGCGGTTGTTTTGGCATATTAAGGGGAAACCGGATGTAAAGTTTCGCAACGCCGCCACGGGACATTTAGTATTTCCAATACAAAAAAAAACTAAAAGTCTCCCTACTGAAAAAAGCAGATGGCAATCAACTGATTATTAGCTGATAATCTGCTGATAATCGTGCCGAAATGTCAGCTGATTATTTGGTGATATCAGCTTAATATTTTTATTTAAGCTGATAGTCACAAATATGCGTTTATATGCGATGAAATGCTAGTAATAATCAGCTGATTATCAGGTGATAATCATAAAAAATTTTCAACCTTCAGTATATTTTTTCAAAGTTGTTCTAAATTAATAAAATTTAAAAAATTTACATAATGAGGGCCTAATACGATGTTATCATCCAGATGATAACACTAAAACACTGACTGAGAGCTCCGAAATTTTTATTTTCTAATAATTTGATTCAAACACAAAATTTTTTAAATATTAATAAATAACAATTTTGCAGCTCACAGCTAGTGTTTTGGTCGTCTACAGGTGTGTTCCGTAATCAGTCGGTCAATCGTTCGCTTGTTTGCTCGTATCCGAATCGTTCAATCCGCAATGTTCCGCGTTCCGCCACGTCTCGAATTGCAGCACTGCGGCACAATATATTTACAAATTAACTATGATATTAATTATTAACCAATTAATTATGAAGCAGAATTTATTATAATTATTACCAATGATTTTGTTTTAGAATGTTTTTCAACTATTATAACTATAAAATTGATAACTTGCAAACTCACAATTTTTAAGTCAGTTAAGCATATGCAAAAGATTACCGACAGCTTTTGACAATATTTATAAATTAACTATGAGGCTTAATTTATGATAATGATTACCAATGATTTTATTTTTGAATGTTTTATTAGTACCTATTTAGTAAAATCGGAGTAAGAAATAACAAGTTATAATAGTTTAAAAACATTCAAAAACAAAATCATTGGTAATCATTATCATAAATTTAGCCTTATAGTTAAAATATATTTAAAAATCCTGACAAAAAGTCTTTGAAAATTAAAATATAATTTCGCTCGTTTGCTCGTATCCGAATCTTTCCGATTTCCGATTCTTTCAAATTGCAGCACTGCCAAGCACTGCGGCACAATATTTAAAAATTAGCTATAATTTTAAGTAGATAAGCTATGGTGGTTCTGGCTCACTGACGTCACTATACCGTGGCGGTTCTAGCTCAGACGTCACAATACGTCTGAGCCAGAACCATTACAGTATTTGTGACCGTCAGTAGGCCAAGCGAACCACCATAGCATCATCTACTTTTTACAAGTCTTTGCATTGGAAACTTTTCTTATTAGCGTGTTTAACCTTGGCTCTTTAGAATTCTTTTTTTTGCGAGATTATTTTCTTAAGAGCACGTTAACTTTGGATATTTTTTCTTTTAGTTTTATTAAGAGCGCGTTAACTTTGAACATTTTTTCTTTTAGATTTCTTAAGAGCGCGTTAACGTTGAATCTTTTTCTTATGCATTTTTTTGAAGCGACAGTTTGACCTTCAGAATCTTTCTGGCATTTTTTTGAACTCGAACAATCGACAAACTGCGTAAAAAAATGTTTGACCCGAGCGGGATTCGAATCCCGGTCCCTGAAATTCCGAGGCAAGCGCGCTACCGACTTACCCGCTCAGGCAACATGTCAGTTCACATCCGTATCGTCTACACATGTTACTTAAGTTTTTTGTAACCTTTACTTTCAGGGAATGAACCTTTATTAGTTGAAAACTTTTGAGTGAATTTTTTCTATTGTGAAGCATTATCATCTTTTTCTTGTTCTCATCTTTTGGAAGCTGTGTAACCGGAGGTGCTTTGGTTTGGAAACATTTTGCTGGACTGAACAAAATGTTTGCTAATGCAAGTATTTATACTTCACCAGCGGCGACGTCTTCCCATTGCATGCGAATGTGATCGAAATAGAATTGTCGCATGTGTTTAACGTTCTGTAAAGCACAAGCGGCTTTAAACGCTCCATTGTGATGTGTGCATATATTCACAAATTTCGGATGATCAATTGAAAGATAGTTATAATCACAGATGTCCGTAATTTCAAACTGAAAACGTTCGAGCCACTTTTTATTCATGTCACCATACACAAAAATCTTCTTAGCATCTTGTCACTCTCGAAGAATATTTCTTATTTCGGTGTACTCGTGTTCGCCCGAATCCCATGATAATCCATAATAGCACAGCTCGAGATACAAGTTTTCACACTTATACTTGTCTGTTAGTTTACGCTAGGAAAATGTTTGTTTAAATAGAAGTACTACAGGCACGCCGTCATCTTCTAGGGGCATGATAGCCAGTTCATTCAAGACGAAGTCGTTGCCACCTTTCTTGAAGCCTTCCCTTGTACGTCTACAGCGTACGCCATTTCGCTTACAACTGTCGCTCTTGATTTATGGTGCAGTTTTATATGAGTTGCTTTACATCGCCACATACGGGATTGTACTGAACGATACGATCATGCAAGATCAAACAGTATGCCGAAGTTTCTGCTGAAAAATTGACGCGAGATTCGAACTCTAGTCGAACATCTACGGGAGCGCTTTTCAAAGACTCATTCTGTTTTGAACAGTCTATCACTATGAGTGGTACGTGTGAAATAAAGTTATTTTTGTTTACAGTAGGTTCTGAAACTTTGTCATAATAGTGACTGAAAATTTGCGAACATATCGTACAATGTAGCGTATTGATAACGATTGATATCTAAATTTAGATTACCGTATGGATAGTACTGGGTACAATGATCGAGTCGAATAGCATTCGCAGTTTTTTGATTCTTTCGCTTTTTTTGAAATCCTAAGATTACAAAGCGTGGTTTTTCCAACTGATTAGAAGTCTTTACAGTCCAAACATGACTAGTTGAAGTTGGAAAAACTGAATACTCGTATAACTTCCAACTTCGGAAACTCATATTAATAAGTCTGTTCTTTTCTATGTAGTTTAGAAGGCGAATTTTATTAGTATTGGATGCTACAATGTACGGCATGAGCCATTCGATTTTAATCAATTCTAATTTATACTCCTTGAAGGTAGCAACATTATCTACAACAGTTGAGTCTGATAGAGTGCGTTTAAATCGTTTCTCGATCTAGTCAGTATAAGTTCATGCTTTACGTTGACTACAATTTTTCAATAATCTTCAGCGAATCCGAGTATCACACTTACAAGGAAAGGTACCCAACCCGAACTCACCGATTTTGATGATTTTCATATATGTTGTAGAACATAAAAAAATAAGAGACACGTATTTTTTTTTATCGGCTAATTTTCACTTTTAAGGGGTAAAAACCTCACCTAAAGTTAACCCCCAAAAAGCGTTTTTTTTAAATATCTCGGCTTAAAATTAATATTTTTCAATGAAACAAATTGGAGGTTATTTCTTACAAAAAGAGTAAGTATTTCATGGTGATTTGAAGAGTAAGGGTAGCATCCCCTATTTTTTAGGGGTTGAAAACATATATTTTTTGGCATAATTTTATAATAAAAATGTTTAAACCGACTAAAAAAAATTGGAAAAAATGTTTAAACATCCTTAATAACAAAATTTAGTTGACGTCTTTCGGTGTTTTCATAAATATTATCCCTAAGGGGGTAAACCACCCCTAACACAAAATAACTGTAAATATGTAATTCAATACATAATATTTCGTAGAAAGTTTGTATATAGAGGTTTTCGAGGTCGCTGATTACAAATCTGTATCAGATTTTGAAAATTCAAAATGGCGGATCCAATATGGCAGACGGAAATATCGAAAAAAAATTTTATATAATAAAAAAGTTTTAAACGACTAAAAAATTTGGAAAAAATTTGTAAACATCTATAATAAACAAATTAAGTTTTTCGGTTTTTTCATAGATACTTCCCCTTAGGGGGGTAAACCACCCCTAACACAAAATAACTATAAGTATACTTCAATCCATAATATTTTGTAGAAGGTTTGTATATAGGGGTTTTCGAGATCGCTCTTTACAAATCTGATATCAGATTTTAAAAATACAAAATGGCGAAACCAATGTGGTGGACGAAAATGTCGAAAAAAAATTTTAACTTTCAAAAAAACTTGTTTACAAATGTGTGATCTTTGTAGCCTGTACATGTGAACTAAAGAGCCTTAAACCCTAAACCCCTAAAGAACAAATAGGCTAAATGGTTGTGCTTTTTAACCAAACGACTCCAAACCCCTAACCTCCAGACAAGCCGAAGGCCTATGCTTTACCGTAGACACGAGTATAGACATATTACCGATATTTTAATCTATCATTTTGTATGTAACAAATAACGTCTCGTTTTATGTTTCAATCAAAGATTATTTATTTTTCTGCTTTTATAAATTAGCATAATTTCAAAAGTAATTTCATAAATTATAAAGTATTTCATAAATTGCATAATTATATAATTTTATAAATTCAAAAAGTCCACACTTTTTTGCAAATGAAAAAACATAGATTAATAAAATTAGTTTATCAAACTCTTTTGCGTTTTGTAATAAAATTTAATGTTGTCAAACTTGGGAGTTTTTCATTGTTACAATTATTTCGTAAGCCGAAAGTTTTTTAGATGAATTCTCGAAGTAATGATTATTGTATCTATAGTAAAATATTTACAGTCTGGAATTCCATAATAATACTATTTGCTACGATTTAATGAATTTATCAAAAAATCTAAATTTAATAATAAATATTATTCTAATTATTATTATTATTTTTCATTATCATTGCTATTATCAGTATTACTGTTATTATTGCTATTGCAATTATGCTTATTCTTCTTCTTCTTCTTATTATTATTATATTACTATGATAATTTTTGTTATTGGTAAAAATACATAAAAGAATATTAATACTCTCTCTCTTTCGCTAGGGGAAGCTTGTCCGGTGAGCAAAAAAAGAGCCGATCGAGGGAAACGAAAATACATAAAAGAATATTAATACTCGAACTTCATTTGCAATTAAAGAACACGTTGTTATTGAAAGGGAATTTTATATGCATTCATTAGTTTAATGAATGTTATCGTACATTCAATGATAATTCCACAGATAAATGTCTTTCACTCATAAAAGTTGTTGACAATATGTGCGAATCAGTATGTTCTTTTTTTAGATTGTTTTCATCGAGTGTTTACCTCAGCTGCCTGTGTTATTTTTTAGGCAGTGAGTGAGTTTTGTGGGTATTCTAGTTCGATGCCGGAAAGTACGAATAGTACGTCTTTTTGTTTGTCAGTGGTATCATACAGTTGTAGAAAATTTTCTTTAGTGATTTTATATAGATTTACATTATTCAATTTCAAAGTGAATAAAAGTTGAATAAAACCAAAAATAGAGTTTTCCGAACATCACAAAGTGGAACGAGAATTCTTCTCCAATGCATAAATTAATGATTTGATTCAATTTACATTCACTCGTTTTATTCTGGTAGAAATGTAGCAGTCGTGCCTTACATGCAAAAACACAGCTTGTATAAATTTTACCGCTTGTTTTCATTTTAGATTGAAAAATGAAAATTAATCCGTTAAACGTTCTAAACTTATTATTAGCATACTTTCAAGCGTTAAACATACCAGATAGTGTCACGAATTATCACGAAACAGAGTTGGCCGAAAAAATAAAAGAAATTTTAATAGATGCAACACATGATTTCAACGATGTAGAAATGATTACTGATGACTCTTTGGATTTTCAAGAAGAGTACAAAGACCATAATGCGAAAATAATTGAAGATGAAGTGCAACATCATTTTCCTGATCCGGATATAGCACCAACAAATCAATGTACAGCAGATAATGAAGAACTAGATTTTGAATACAAAAAGAGCTGTAGAATTTTGGAGAAGTAGCAAAACGAAGCAAAATTTAAGTCTCAAAACAGTGCAAAACAGATTCAAAAAAGTATCATCTATTAGTCAGCTACGTCGTTGGGCTCATTCAATTAATAAAGGTGGCACGTATAGAGAAAAAGTAGCACAAATTTGTCAGTATACCCTGGATAATTTTCAAGCAGCTCTCGACAGTGGTTCAATTATCCATGATGAAGATATAATTCGATGGGCCTTACAAGCTAAAAAAGAAATTGGTTTTGATGATATTAGATTCAAAGCTTCTAAACATTGGTTGCTCAAATTTAAGCAAGCACACCGAATAGTTTCTAGGAAAATAAATAAGTTCATAACAAGAAAAACACTAGAAAGTAGTGCAGAACTTACGGCTAAAGCTGAAGCATTTATCGATGACGTTAAATCGTGTATACCAAGGATTGGACTCGAAAATTTGTATAATACAGATCAGAGCGGATTTCAGCTAGAAATGCATTCTGGAAGAACATTAGCAGTAGAAGGAGAAAAGCAAGTGCAATGTCTGGTACAGTCAATTTCAGCAACAACGCATAGTTATACTATACAGCCACTAATATCAGCTACTGGACAACTGTTGTCACCGCTATTTCTTGTTTTAAAGGAACCAAGTGGCAAGTTTGGCCCTATTGTAGAACAAAACATATTTAGACCAGAAAACGTGTACGTGGAAGCATCCAAATCTGGAAAATTAACAACAAGTAAGGGAACTAATAACAATTTTTACATTGTAATATCGTTGATCAGTTAATTAGTAAGTCGTTTAATTGCAGATCACTTCAAAATCTGGTTGGAAAAAATATTTTATCCCTATGTAGGCCATCACTCAATACTATTACTTGATTCTTGGAGTGGTCATTGTGACAAAGTTATAGAAGAAACAATGCCACAAAATAAAATTATTAACATAAAAAAAATTCCAACTGGAACCACAGGAAAAATACAACCACTTGATGTCTATGGATTCCGTATTTGGAAAAACTTTGTCCGAACATTTTCTGATAATGTAATGTTAATGGATCATGATATGAATTTACATGTGAGAAATAATATAATTAAACTTCAATCATTGGTTCACAACCAACTGTCTTCACCGAGATATATAGATTTGTTTAAATATTCCTGGTATAAAAGCGGTTACGTCAATGAAAAACCAGATAAATTTGATAATCCTATAGATTTCAGTTTTGGAAAGTCTTGTGCAACACATTGTGAAATAGAAGGGTGCACAAACATTGCAATTGTACGATGTGGTTGGTGCAAAAAAGCATTGTGCTTTAAACACTTTTATGAGGAGTACCATTATTGTAAAAACATCGTAAAATAATATATTTTATGCTCAATACAAAAAATGCACTATGGCAAAAGATAAAAGATTGTAGATTATTATTATACTCTAATATTATAAACAAAAATACATTATAAGTTGAATTTACAATAAAGGAATTTCAATAACATTCTGATAACAATTTCTACGGAAATTATAAAACTGCTTCACACACAGAATTTTCTTGTTTACAAATTTAGGAATTTGAGGTGGTTTGGTTAAAAAGCACAACTATTTAGCCTATTTGTTCTTTAGGGGTTTAGGGTTTAAGGCTCTTTAGTTCACATGTACAGGCTACAAAGATCACACATTTATAACAAGTTTTTATGAAAGTTAAAATTTTTTTTCGACATTTTCGTCCACCACATTGGTTCCGCCATTTTGAATTTTCAAAATCTGATATCAGATTTGCAAAGAGCGATCTCGAAAACCCCTATATACAAACCTTCTACAAAATATTATGGATTGAAGTATACTTATAGTTATTTTGTGTTAGGGGTGGTTTACCCCCCTAAGGGGAAGTATCTATGAAAAAACCGAAAAACTTAATTTGTTTATTATAGATGTTTACAAATTTTTTTCCAAATTTTTTAGTCGTTTAAAACTTTTTTATTATATAAAATTTTTTTTCGATATTTCCGTCCGCCATATTGGATCCGCCATTTTGAATTTTCAAAATCTGATACAGATTTGTAATCAGCGACCTCGAAAACCTCTATATACAAACTTTCTACGAAATATTATGTATTGAATTACATATTTACAGTTATTTTGTGTTAGGGGTGGTTTACCCCCTTAGGGATAATATTTATGAAAACACCGAAAGACGTCAACTAAATTTTGTTATTAAGGATGTTTAAACATTTTTTCCAATTTTTTTTAGTCGGTTTAAACATTTTTATTATAAAATTATGCCAAAAAATATATGTTTTCAACCCCTAAAAAATAGGGGATGCTACCCTTACTCTTCAAATCACCATGAAATACTTGCTCTTTTTGTAAGAAATAACCTCCAATTTGTTTCATTGAAAAATATTAATTTTAAGCCGAGATATTTAAAAAAAACGCTTTTTGGGGGTTAACTTTAGGTGAGGTTTTTACCCCTTAAAAGTGAAAATTAGCCGATAAAAAAAAATACGTGTCTCTTATTTTTTTATGTTCTACAACATATATGAAAATCATCAAAATCGGTGAGTTCGGGTTGGGTACCTTTCCTTGTTAGAGGTATGGATACATCTGCATTATCAGTTAACGATTGTGTCTCTTTAACGTCTAACCAGCCTGCATTTTCCATTATTAAACTTTGACTGGGGTTGTGTGAAATCCAACCTTTCATGAGAGTAGTCAAACCGACATTTTTACATTTATCGATTTCTACAGCATTAATTTCATATCTGATCTCTTCGAACATGTGACAGATAGCGTTGTTCACTAACTTAGTAGGTGCTAGAGCAGTGCCATCTATTTTCGTTAATTTACCGCAAATGTGCAACGAACTATGTGATGGCAAGAGGCACAAATCTTGATGTTGAATGGCGATGTGAATCTCGTCGCTATTATTGTAAGAAGAGGATGTGTAAGGTTGATGGGCGTGTAGTTCATAGTGTGCTAACGACTCATCGAAACTTACGGGTGATTGTATACTTAGAATCTCGTCCATTTTATGTTAGACAGCAGAACAGTATGCAGGTTATTTTCCACCAGGGGCGATGATTCGCAGCTTTAGATTTTTTTTAAACTGAATGTTTTTCCGTGTTAGCGCTTTGGTGTTTTGCCGAAGACTGATGACTGATCGACATGATGGTTTGCTTATATAGCCTGCGCCAACTTTTCTATTATAAACTATTCCCATTACGTAGGTTTCAGATGCAATCTAATTGTGATAATTTCGTCTCGAAAATTGACTATGTGTCCTTCTTGATCGAATTTGCGTATTTTTAAGTGATCTATGCTCTTGAAGGTGATTGGAAGGTAAATGACTTGTGATGGGACTTCGATGATCTTATATTCAGGTGGAACTGCAGGGAAGAATTCGTGTATCGTATGCATTAACTGTCCGTTTATATAAGCACCTGTAGTTATGTTGCATTCAACTCTTAGAGCATTAACTTTGAGAATGGCAACTGGTAAATCAGAATTATGAGTTAAGTTTTCTTGCAGAACTCGCTGAGTGAAGCCTAGTAACACGTCAATCGAGTCTCGCGGCCGAAAATCAATTTTATGACTGCACTTTATGACACTGCAAAGAGTATTATTGTTAGGTTTTAAACTGATCGAAATATTTCTGTTAGTCAAGGATTTTAGAGGATAACTCTCTATATCTTCAATCTCGTAACTTCCTGTAGGAAGAACGATTTGCTCATCACCGACGTAAAATTTGTTATTTCCTTCATCAATATTAGGTAAGGAATTAAAAGTTAAAAGTTCAACTTATCCGAGAACGTATTGCTTGTGATGTGGTAATTCAATAGGAGAGAAGTATTGAGCTTCGAGTATAGATGAAGTACCAGAGAGCGTCAAAGTAAATGAATTCTCCATGACTGATGAATTGCAAATGATTGAATTCCAACTCTTCGCAGCTTTATATATTTTGCAGAGATTTTCCGAGCTCTCATGATTGTACATAACTTTATCAATGTCTAAATATAACATCAAATCTATTGGAGGTTTTAAATCACCGAAACTATCAAAATAGATTACTGATTTGCCTCGTTTGCAATACGCTACCCAATGAGTGCCTGGTCCACTAGCATCGTCCAAGTTGATAATAGCTGATTCGTTACGATGTGGACCAGTAGAAGGCAAATCGTTTCTCATAAATACTCCTCGAAAATTTGATATTTTTAGGATTTTAGCATACTTTATTAGGTCTACGTCAGTAAGAGGTCTTTGTGGCAATCTTACTTCGATAGACGTTTTTTTTAAACCTCTTCCCTTAGAGGGTTTCAGATGAAGACCCATTCCTGTTTTATGAGGTTTTAAATGGAGACCTTTACCAAGAACTATATCCTCCATAGTTTTATTATGTCTTCGAGATTCTTCTAGCTGTTGCTGAGCAGCTTTGGCATCGTTAACTGCTTTCGCAATTCCCGCAGCTCCTCCAGCAACAGCGTCGACTGCGCTCACCAGCAAAAATAGGCACACGCAATGGTAGGAAACCACCTACTTTTGATGGAACTTTGAAAACGCGAGTAATCGCTATTTTACGCTTGCTTATTTAACAGCCGCGCGAGCTCCTTTTAAAGCAGACATGATTACTTTGCGACCATTATTACCAGGCGTCATTGACTAGGAGGTAGCCTTTATAATGTTATTCAACTTTGCAGTTGATTTTTTTTTATTCGACTTGGACTTCCTCTTGGTTATCCTTTTTTTCTTTCGCATACCCATTCCGAGTTTTGATTTCAATATCATGGCTTTTGATACTGTAAAAGCAGCTATTTTCTCGCCAACACCTGCGTCTCTCGATCTAACGTGTTCCCAAGCCTTATCTGCTAAAATTTCATCGGCTACTGCGCTGGCTTCGTCGTTTTCACGAATTCTTGGTATGCGATATCGTGCTCTTTACAAGTTGCGTCAAGAAGATTGATTCCTGGATCACCACGCGCTAAACGTTTTAATAATTTAGTACTTGGACCACGGTATTGATATCCTGGCAAATGAAGTTCTACTGGTAACTTGTTGATGATTTTGTTCAATAAACCACGACCTTGACGAGCTTTATGTTAGTGCTGTTCTCCGTATATGATCATTATCCTTTGAATGTTTATCACAGACTGATCTCAAGAGTATATAAGCGCTTTATTTATAGCTGAGCAACTAGTCTTAATCCAGCATCCATACTGCATGTTAAAATGGCTTTCAAGGAACAATCCATCCAACTTCCTGTGCAAAACTTCGACGTAGACGTACAGCGCGATAAAAAAATTGAAAGACATGGCGAGCTACTTCCTGACAGCATACGAGCTGTATTTTGCGGCCCGTCAAATTGTGGTAAAATAAACAGTTTGCTTGCTTTCATAACGCATCCAAATGGTTTAAGATTTCAAAATGTATACGTGTATTTCAAGTCTCTCAATCAAAGTACAAATTTTTGAAACAACTGTTGGAATCTCTCAAAGGTATAAAGTATTTCCCCTTCAGTAAGCATGAAGAAGTTGTATCACCAGACAAAGCGCTTCCTCATTCGATAATGATATTCGACGACATAGCATGTGAAAAGCAGAACAACATTAGAGAATTTTTTTGTATAGGTAGACACAAGAATGTAGATTCTTTCTATTTATGTTAATCTTACGCTCAAGTTCCAAAACATCTAGTGAGAGATAATGAATTAATTTTAGTATATCATAGAATGCGAAAGCGATAACATGTCGAACATTCAACGAAAGAAGAATATTCTTCACCAGTTGGTAAGAGCGCGAATCGTAGTTAAGCGTAAATACAATTTATTAAAATTTGGAAAGCAGAGTTTTGAGAAATCTGTAGGAGAAACGTTTAAGCCAATCGTTGATCCTCAACAGAAACTTGTTGAATCCGAAAAAAAATCGACCGTCACTTTGAATTTGGACAATTTAAAACATGATAATAAAAAACAAGAGAATCTAACTGCAAAGTCATTTGATTAAAAAAATAATGACGATTCGTCAATTTTCGACAACGATGATCTTACTTGGGCTAATTCTACAGTACGAGCTAAAACTAATAAAGCAGCGTTTCAAACAGCCAGCAGTGAAGATGATTGGAGATTCAAGCATACATTTTGATGCTAAGAACATTGTAGTAAAAGATGTTGAATACACGAAAACTCAAGGTTTAATGGAGTTGCTTTTTTATAAAGATCCTAACCGAACACTAACAAGCGATAATGATTTGGAAAATTATCGTAAAATTCTTGAAGCAACCAGTGCTCATAAAAAGAAGCATCAGCCTAGTGAAAGCATTAGACTGCATACTAGTAAAAAAACTTTAATGTTATAGCTCCTCTTTTCATGGCGAAGAAGAATAAGACAGATGAGTTATTATTATAAAACAAGAATAACACAGGTAGATCATTGCCTCGGTACAAAATCGCTAGAAAAAATAGACAAATGGACAATTCTCATAATAGTTGAATAAATAAAACTGATGTAACATAATTTTTCTTTTATAATAATTACAATAATAATAATAATAATAAGTGAATTTAATCAGTATCTTAATTTTTATTGTAATGTAATTTAATAATAATAAAGGTTAAATAAAAAGAATAACATTTTAAGTGAATTGTGATTATTTATTTTACTGTAATTATATGAACATACATATTGACTGGATATACACTCTTTATTCCCGAGCAGTGTCGAGGAATACGCATACTTATATCTAAAACGCATTTACAACTAAATAATATTTATGCTCGCGCACTATTTTCCAGAGAATTCGAGAAGGTTGCCACCTTTGTAGGTTACAAACAGTTCCATCTTGTTAGCTGCATCCTGCATGTTGTTGAAGAACTTTTCATCCTTTAGGAAAGCGTCTGACAACTTCTTCGGCAAGAAAACTTGAGCATTCTCGTCAAGGTCGGCGATGACCTTCGGACCGTATCGGGTGTTCACTTGACGCAGAGCTGTCACCATATATAAATGGTCCTTCAACAACTCCGTGAGTTTCAAAGTCTTCGGGTACTGAGCAGCAGCGATGCGGTTCAACGATTCCATATCCATCTGTAAAATTCGGGTGTAGGTAAGAACCATTGTGCAAATGACTGTGTGTGTGTTTGTGTGTATGTATGTACGCGTGTATGTGCGCGCTTGTGTGTGTGTATGTGCGCTCTCGTGTGCGTGTATGTGCGCGCTCGTGCGCGTACTTAATTTACTAAGCTCGAGAACTGATGTTCTTGTTCTCCAAACTCAAAGCTAACTTAATGTCTCGAATGCTTCCTCACAGGTGACTGGAACGGTGACATCTGGCGATGATCCGGTGCAGCCGAGGTAGTCGAATGTTCGGAGACTTCGGAACTTCTTGAAGGAGCGAACTGAATGAGGTTTGGGCTCTCAGACCGCTCCTCATATAGGCCTTCAGGAGCTTCCCTCTCTAGAGGCGCGAACCTCAGCCCTCACTCTGGAAGTGGAAACGACAGTGGTTGGCTGTTGCGGTTTCTCGCGCTCGACTCTTCCCCTCTCTTCAGAGGCATGAGTGTCGTCTATTGGCTGAGGATCTTGCTCAGCTACCTTCTCCACTACAACGATTGATTGTGTTACCCTCTCCGATACTATGATGTCCCCAGTAAAGAGTGTCAGCTTTTCTAGTCAATAGGTGGCGTTTGTCATCGCGAGTACTAAGGGCGATCTTTGACTCTTTTTCCGTGTAGATCTTGTGTTTGCGTGATCTAATATTTCGCTGATCGCGAACCAAGATCGAATCATTGCGAAGACACGTTAAATAGTCGTCGAAGGTGATGCTTGCTTTGGCCACTGAGCTCTTCACTCCCTTAGCCTTCTTTATAGGCTTTGAATTTTGTACTCTAACAGAGTACATTTTACTTCGAAGTCCAACAAACTCAAGCATCACTTCGCCGTTTCACTCATACTTCATCAAACTAACGATTTTTTTATTGACTAGAGGCATGTAAAACGGATTCGGAATAATCGGACATATCGAACTCGTGAATATCGCGACGCATAACGTCATACATATCTATATTCGTTATTTCATTCACAGCTATCTGTATTAGTATATAGTAACTTGCACTTATCACTGACGCTGTTTTGTATATAGTCATAGTGAAACTGGTACACTAGAGACTTTGATAAGTCTAACACACTCAGTCCGATATATATCGGCTTCTTTATGCACACTTTCGTTCGCACTAGTTGCACTGCAACGAAGCTCTCATCGAAGATTGTGCAACTATGAAAATTAGGCCTTGATATACGAGCCTCTGCGCCATATCGTCCATCTCACTTACTCACACGTTTAATGTCCACATGCTTTCGCTCGTTTTCCATAGTCTTGCCGTACACCGCATTGTTGAACAGTTTGAACAACATCTTCTCGAAGTTGTTCCCAGAGTTCTTTCTCTTCTCACTGTTTAAATCGATATACTTCTTGAGTCAAGGACTTTGCTCAAACTCCAAAGCACGATATACTTTTACAAGTACTAGCCCATCAGCCTGATACAAACTACTGAAGAAGTCACACTTTGTCGGTAAGTTTACTTCATCGAGCTTGTCGAACGATGAAATATAATCTTAAGGAAATACGCCTTTTCTCTTTAGTAGATTGATTTGCTCATCCGTAAATCCATCTTCAAGCTGAAATACTTGTTCCAAGATGTAGATGCTTTCTCAATACGACGACAGCGTATCAAGCGATGAAGGCACAAACTTGAATGAATCGATGAAATGTAAGTTTATTTCAGTATCTTCCACATACTTTGTAAAAGATATGTACTTTTCCTTCGTCTGAGGTATAAGATTTACGCGGCCTGGAAAGCATGTTGCGGTCTCTTTTATAAAAATGTTCACATCGTAACCGCTGAGGTTATGAAAAACTACAGGCAAAGTTCTCGAGTCCTGATAGTTCACGCGATATCTGCAACAATAAAATAAAGGTAAGTAAATTGTTAAAATGTATACACATATACGTTATTGAGGTAAGTAAATATACGCACTCTCCAGTGAAATGACAGTGATCTCGAACTTTTTTATTATTTCCAGCAATAGGTTTGTTGCAGATGTGACAAGTGCGAGCTCGACCGATTCAATTATTTCATCAAATGTAAGAGCTCTCATAGGCTTTGGATTTTTGTACATATCGTTCAATTCTAGCGCAAGAGCATGCAGATTACTAACAAATCATTTTGCAGGGGTTTTGTCATCTTCTTTGGTTTGTCTATAGCTCTTGTATACCGATAGATTATCGTCGAAGCTGCATTTGATGAAAAAACCAACGCTGAATTCTTGATGAGCTTGATAAGCTCGTTTGTCATCTTCTACTGGTTTTAATAGACATTCAAAATCAGTGTAAACTATGAACGGCACGCGGTTCTGAAAAGCATAGTTTTTAAACTGCACAACGCTGTCTTTTTCCTTCTTTCGAAGGACTACTTTGCATTGGTTAATATTTATGCAATCAACCGTGTGCTCTGCAAGTTTTTCATTAGTTTAAAAATAGTGAAGGCAGCGATCACAGATATGAACCTTATGTTGATGTGCAGTCAGTTGACTTCTCACTAGTCGTGACAGATTTTTAATCCATACGTAGTGAAACTTAAATAGGAAAACAAATCAACAGAAGGTTGGTCTTCTTCTTCTGCCTCATCGATGTAGTAATTTTCTATTGACAACAAATTCACACGTTGATCCGTATTTTTCCCTGACAAATGTCTAGGTTGCACTTTGTAAGTTTTACCACATTTCTGCAAAATGTATACATTAATGGAGATGTTGTTCTATTTTTCAAACTTACGAACTTGCTTCAAATCTACAAGAAACTCGATTCCAGTAAAGTCCAACTCATTTTCATACTCTTTGTAGCTAGAGACTCGACAAGCATTTGTATCTACTTGATGCAGTGCAGACAAGATCGCCCATTTAAAGCATAGGTTATCGTTGTTTTTAACATTAACACATGTTTTCTTTCTATTAATGTAGTTAGGTAGTTCTATAAAAGAACTCCCACTCATAGGATTATACTTATTTATATTAATAGTCAAATTCAAAATAGTGCGTAGAGACCAGCCTGACTCTTGCTCTTGAAATTGTTCCATCACAGCGTCAATAGGTTGCACTACATTTTTCGTGTACCACTGTTTCAAGTTCGTAGTTGAGTAGATCGGAGCTGTTTTAGTATCAAAATACTTTATGTCAACAATTTCTTTATCATCTCGCATAATCACATATTCGGCTGCTAACACTGTGTTCACTTTTAACATATGATGTGCTTCGAGAGTCGAGTTAATCTGTGATATAAATACTCGGAGCGCATCGTTAAAAAATGATAAGACGTCCAAGTGTTTATAATTAGTAATTATACCAGTTTTTATTCGATTTTCAAACGCACTGTTTATATCGTCCCACTCAACTGTTGGAGTATCGCGATTATTAATTTCACTAGCGGCAACCTCTTATCCAACTCTTTCACTCCTCTGATCAGCAAAGATTTCAGCAATTACGCGATGACTGCGAAATAATCTTTTAACAGTTTTCAGAAGGGCTATAGTGGCTTGAAGTTTTTGCTTCTCTGGCACAGACAAGGTTTTGAAATCGAGTAAACGATTTGCACTTTGTAAAGCCTTTTCGAACAAGTTCAACAATCTTCTCACATCACTAACGTCGGCCACACCAATTATTAGTTGAACATATGCATTCCACAGCATCTGAGATGTCACCTTAAAATACTGCGAATTAAACATGATGACGATGGTACTCGGCTTGCACACTTGCGAATATCGTTCACGAATTGTGATTTCATCCCTCGAGACACCTCCTTATATACTGTATGCGCGAGACAAGACGGTAAAAGGGGTAAACTAGTGAGGGGTGAAATGAAAAGGGTAAAATTCGCATATATAAGAGCAAAGTCTGGCTAAAAACTCATTTGGTCGCTTACTCTCGCTAGTGAACAGTTCAAACATGGCTAAGAAAATTGTCGATGTTCAAGGATTCAAGGCACTTGATAACAAGTTTATTTTCAAAGAAATGTGTATTGTAGCTCTCGAGGAAGATGCTCAACCGACGACGTTGACCTTCAAACGACTGTTTGCGTTTGCCAATTTAAAACATCGAGGCAAGTCCTAAGCTCTGTGGCTTGAGAAAAACGTTCACGGAATTCTCTGAAAATCGGGTGGCATACCATACGCCGATGTTGAGAAGACACTTCGAGATATCTTAGATAATTCGGATATTTATGTCAAAGGATTGGAGAAAACGAAATGGTTGCAAAAAATATTGCCACTTACGTAAGTATTTTGTAAAAAACAAACAATTCATTATACCAATACATTAACTAATTTCTGAACATGATCGTATATTTTTAGATCTGTTCTGAACATCAAAAACTGGGGCTGTCCATCTTGAAGAGTTTCCCTATGGAAGTGGGTCCATGCACGCATCACGTTGCGTGTGGATACCCTGTATGCGCCTATCATAATGCATCTGCTATGAGAAAGTGGAAACTTCAGCAGAAAAAATTAAATGACAGCGTTATGTCGATGTATACATGATTTTATAAGAGTTGCAATAAAATAAAATGTACTACATATAACTTTTATTATTGAATTTCAAACCCGATTGAACTAGAATACAAATTTACAGATTAGAAAAAATTTTAATAAAGAATAGAATATATCTGAATGCATCAGAAATTAAAAAAAAAACAAACACAGCTTAATTAATAAGCTCTATTATTATAAGGCTAGTTTGCTATAATGCATATTTCGAGGGCGTATACAAATTTATATAGATTATGAGAATCTACGTTTTTAAAAATTATTACACTTATGCTATGGGAGAGGGAAATAAAACATGTATAAAATTTTCTCATACGATTGTTATTATTATTATTAGGAGAATTTTATCTCGGCAGAAAAAAAAACATAGTTTTCTACGTTTATATATATATATATAGAGGTCCTAAGAAGGACCGATTAGCATATATGTGCATGTGTACGTGTTCGAGCTACATATACATAGATAGGAAAAAAAGAATTAGGTTAGAAAGAGGCGTGATACCTACATCAATTCGCTATCACGACTTGGAAACTTCTTCTTCGATATGATGATGACCTCGAGCCGGTTGACTGTCTGGCGCCACCACCGTTGCTGCGTGACTAGGCCTTGCGCGCCTGCCCGCTTATCGTCGATACTGCTGTCACATAACGAGGCCTCGCGCGCCTGTTAGCTAATACTTTACGTGGCGGCGGTCGCTGATGTCCTCGTACCCAAGCTTCCTCGATGCGTAGAGAGACACAGCACGGACCTCTCTACGTCGACCCTGGAGCGGGTCTGGACGAAAGAAAGCTCGCCTTAAACTTAAGAAGTAGAAATAAATTGACACAATGAAAATAATGCAATGAAAAAATTTTGTCATACTTTATTATATGATGGCCCTGAAACAACTCCTCCATATCAAAGTAATTTAATGATTCTTTTCTCGAAGGATCCAATTGTCGAGAGAGTTTTTCCATCTCTTCATAAAGCAGGCGAAGGTAGTTGTAGACGAAATCCTTTCTCTCAGCGATCCTCGTGACGATTAAGAAATCTAATGCTAGACTGCTAGCTTTTATACTAAGAATGTTCAAATTCGCAGAAATCCCCACCTTCTCAAATAAAAAATGAACCAATCACAGTCACTCTGAGGATTTTCAACCATGAGGAGCAACGACGAAGAAGCACTCATCCCGCTTAACGAAGATGATGTGGAGTTCCTGTTGCGTGAAATAGAAGGCTTCACGGCACAGGAGATTATTGATATTCTCCACACCATCCCAACGCCTACACCGTCGCCTCCAGAATCCGTCAGAGACGATGATGCGGATACGTTGAGTCTACCATCTCCAGAAGCTGATGAAGACGAGAATATTCCAACTCTGCCAGGATTCTACAAAGTGCCAACGCCGCCTGGTTACTACAACGATTCTTCAGAAACAGAATCCGACTTACAAGACGACGACGACGACGACGCAACATCTATGTCTGTGACGTCTACACAGTCACCAGCTTAGCCACAGATTCCTCGTCCGTCTCGACCATAACCAAAGGACGAGCCGGAGTTGATCGATCTGACCACATCACCAGAGAAGTTGCCAGAAGTCAAGGTTATCTTTCACTGGAAGAGACGTCAAGAAGACAACGACGAGAACGATCGACCCCGACGAAGGCACGCTTACACATTTTAACGCAAGAAATGAACAAGCGGTCCTTTCAAGGCCAACGATTTTTTATACAATCGGCTCTATTCAGAGCCAACCCTCACTTTTACAATCGGCCAAAAGGGCCACCGAATTATTTAAACGTATGAATAAATTTTAAGTATATTTTATACCATACAATATAAAAAATCATATTTTTACAGTTAACCTTAAACTATTTCAAATGTTAATTTATAAATTTATATTATCTGAAAATAAAATATTGAGTATCTTATGAGGTCCGTAAGTATTATAAATCAGCATGATACCTAAGTGGGTAAGTCGGTAGCGCGCTTACCTCGGAAGGTAGATTCTCAAGGTCAAACTCTCGTTTAAAAAAAATGCATAAGAAAAAGATTCAACGATAACAAATTGATCATGGACAGTGAGTTAATCAAAACACTGCTCCAAGCGGGTCAAGTACTTCCGACGTTGGTTTCGATCGGGTGAAAGCCCCGGTGGCCGACGCAGGCTCCATGAATGTTGAGTGGATCCAATTAACTTAAACAAGACAGGAGGTTATAGAGGTGAGTCACTCGGCCCTCAAAGGAAGATTAGCCTCAAGTGACGCATCAGGATGTAATGGAGTCATAAACAGGGGAATGCATGAGGTATGGTCTAAAATTCAGACAGCAGATCGTGCGGAAGAAGAGTTGAAGGACAAGATTCAGAACCATCTGGACAAGATGGATGCTGTAGTAGGTCCAGCCAAAAACATTCAAAAGAGTGTTAAGGGTGACATGAGGAAGGTCATGTCATTCTGGAAACGGCTCATCAGCGTAAGAGAAGCGTCGAGCAAGTCTAAGACTAGCTTTGGACTGATGATGTCAAATAGCTCACGGACCTCAGAAGAAAAACGGGAAGTAGAAACGCCAAGAAAGAGTAAGGAACGGTCTCCTACACAGAACGAGACCAATAAGAAAAGAAAAGAAGAGGACAAGACGGCAAAGCATTGCCAGAGTGCGCCACTAGAGACGACTTCCAGCACTGCTCAGTGCCCACCGCCCACAACAGGGACATTACCACCCTGGCAGAGGGTGAAAACAAGAAAAAAAAAAGAAGACAATAAGATTAACAATGGTGTTATAGATCAGAAAGGCTCTAGAAAATCCATGGCGCCAAGGGCAAGACTAACCCGACCGGAGGCTCTAATCATAAAAGCTACCGACGGGAAGTGTTACGCTGATATCTTGCGAAAGATGAAAGTAGACCCAAAACTGAAGATGCTAGGGGATAGCGTAAATAGGATACGCAAAACGGCGGTTGGTGACTTACTTTTGGAATTCCAACGCACATCGGAACGGAAGGCAACAGAACTTCGACAAGCGGTGCAAGAAGTGCTAGAAGAGGGTATCACCGTAAGAACTCTACAAGATGTAGAGGTCTTTGAAGTAAAGGATCTTGATGTTCTAACTACTAAGGAGGACAGCGTGGAAGCGCTACGAAGGGAGTTTTAAAATAGCGGCTTAAATGCAGTGGCGGAAACGGCGGTTATTCAAATGCCAGCAAAAATGGCTCAGCAGATTATCGCAGAGCAGAAAATCAGGATAGGCTGGGTAGTATGCAGAATACGAGAGATAAAGCGGAATGCACGTCCAATTCGCATCTATAAATGTCTAGGATTTGGACATATCGGCAAAAACTGCACAGTAACACAGGATCAAAGTAAGCACTGTTACAAGTATGGAGTCGAAGGACATAATGCAAGAGATTGTAAAAACAAATCGAGCTGCGTTCTCTGTCAAGAAAGAGGAGCAACAGAGAAGAGTGACCATGCTGCTGGTAGCTACACATGCCCAGTATACCGAGCGGCAGTAAAGAAATTGGAGAAACGAAGATAATGAAAATAGTTCAGTTGAACTTGAATCACTGCGAGACAGCACAAGATTTATTTAACTAGTACGTTCACGAGATAGAGGTCGACGTAGCCACTATATGTGAACCATACAGGGCTCTGGACAAGACATCATGGGAAACAGACGATACTGGCAGAGCAGCGATCTGGGTATGTAAGAACGTTGCATTCCAGGAAAAAATGTTGACCAGCGAGGAAGGATTTGTTCCTGCAAAGATAGCAGGAATACACAAATACAGCTGCTATGTTTCGCCTAACGCACCGATCGAACAGTTCGAGCGGCAGTTAGATCGACTCGTGCAGGATATTGCGGAAAGAAAGCCAGTAATTATCGCAAGCGATTTTAACACATGGGCCGTAAAGTGGGGCAGTCAAAGGACTAACCAAAGAGGACGAGTACTGCTAGAAGCATTTGCTCTCCTGGACTTGGTGTTAGTTAATCAGGGTAGCACTAACACCTTTAGAATCGAAGACGCAGGATCTATTTGCTCAATTGACAAGTGGACCGTGAGTGAACACTACACAAATAGTGATCACCAGGCCATAATAATGGAGGTAAGAAAATCAGAGCAGAGACCCAGCGCGAGTACAAGGACCAACAAAGTCGATTGGAAAACGAAAGATTATGAAAAGGAGATGTTTCTACTGGCACTGGAAGAATTGCAACTCTCGGGGACAGCAAGGCGAAACAGGTGATGGGTAACATTACGAAGAGGTGACAGAAATAGCGAAAAAGGGGACCCGTATAATACACGAATGGCTAAAGGAGACGGGTCTGGAACTAGCCAGCCACAAAACGGAAGTCATTCTTATCTCTATTAGGAAGAGGATGGAGGAAATTAAACTGACGGTAGATAGACATGAAATATCTTCTTAACCAACCATCAAGTACTTGGGCATCACCATCTGTGCAAGACTAACATTCAAACGATTGGACATTAGAACCGGAGAAACCCCGGAAGAACCGGAAAATTGAGCGTTTTCTTAAAAAATTCATAACTCCGCCATTTTTTAAAATTAAGAACTGAAATTTTGCACAGTAGTAGCTACTTTATGTGTGCAAAACCTGGGCTCTGTCGGATTAGTAGTTTTTGCACAATCCCCATTTGAATTTTTTTTTTGCAATATTTTTGCGGAGGGCTGGATGCGTTTGAGGTCGTCCGATTGAAATTTAGAAAACGGATTTGGAAAGTAGACGTGAACAGCAACAAAACTTCTATTCTGATTTTTCAATAGAACGCGTTTAAGTGGGTGAAACACTATTGCGAACATGAGCAAAAACGGCCGAGCGCGCGGTCGAGTGGTGGAAGTACGGTGCGGAGCTGAGGGAAAATGTATATATAGTAATACGCGCGCGCTGCGCGCAACTTATAATTCTTTTCAATTAATTATCCCAACGCCTACTGCTGATATTTGATTGATTTTTTTTATGTTAGGGTATCGGAAACTGAAGAATTCGATTCTTGACTCAGATTTTATGAATGATGAAAGAATAAGCAGGTATTGTATGTTTTTTCCTTGATAGCAGCTTTTTTATTACAAAATAAAGTAATTTATTTTTTACATAATAAGTGTACAAATATTTGTTCTATACGCAACTGAAACGGTCCGCGAAGGGTTAATACGCGAACGTGAAGGATTCGAGACCCGAAGTTAGTAAAGCGGGGGAGAAGCACATTCGAAGAGCGATAGGAGACTTTGATCCACCCAGTAATATCTGTTGAGTGGACAAAAGACCTCCCTATCCTCTGTAATGGTCGAGCCACCAGAGGAGAGCTGCTCGTGTGTAGAGGGAGATGAGTAGGGTATTCCCACTACGCATATCCCGCACACTTAGGTAAACCACGCAGCTATTAGACTGATGTGTGAGGTACTACCATCTCACCATGAGTCTAGAACCAGATGCGCCACCTAAATGCAGGGTACTACCATCCTATACCGGTGACACAACTGCTGGGGGGATGGGAGTGGGTAATGCTAAACAAGGGTTTGTATGTTTTAAATGTCGTTCATTTATTGATTTAATCATTTAGTATCCCATTATAAGCGATGCTGGATCTCAGTCTACATGGAGAGGGAGTGAACTGCACGCATACTCTTCGAGAGCCTGGGGCTCAATACTGGGTATGGTAGAGACCGAAGCAAGCAGCGAGTACTACCATTCGCACGTTGCTCAGTTGAGAGCCAGATCATGAATGCTCGCTGCTGGCTCCGGTGCTTCTTATATACCTGAGTTGCTCCCTCTCTCCTGTGTTACATGCGCGCACGCCATCTACCAGCGCGTAGGTAGACTATTTACCCGTAGCTACTAGTGCCCCTCGGTCGGTAACTTGCCTACGCCAGGCAAGTTATCCATTGCTGCTCTCTTGTATACCCGGCCGGGGCCTGCCGTCTCACAACATTTTTACTTAAAACTAATTATGAAATCTGTTTACATGTAGGCTTTAGCAAATCCTTCTTTTTTTAACAGGCTCATCGCAATCTGCTTCTTCAATATCAAAATTAATATTTGGTATCGACATAAAGTCGTCGCTTTCATCCTCGGATATACAATCATCTTCCGAAATAATGACATCATTATTTATTACTTAATTGTAACACGTATCTTCGTGGCAGTGCGCACAAAGATTCGTACATCGCAAACCGTGTTTCTTACACGTACAGGAAGCATCAATACATCCCTTTTTACTGCTTGAACAGGAAATCTGATCAAGCAATTTTTTTTTGGGATTGGTGGATCAGTGGTTCCTACGGGAACTAAATAATTATTTTTTATAGTCCACCCCCAGTCAGTTGCTTTCAGATTTTCGTTAAATAGCTACGTTTGCACTTGGTAGAATACACGAAATGCGTGTTGCTTTGCTGACCCTTCTGTCGGCGGCAACGTTTCTAACGCGAATTTCGTCTTTACTTTGGCCTTACTGAAATGTAAATAGCTTAAGTCACTTAACGAAAAGGAGCTTGACTTTTGTATTATTTTTTTTTCCGCTTTATTACTGTACATTCCTACAATCATTTCGAAAGCATTGTCGGCTATTTTTTCGCAACTGGCTTGTTTGCCCGTGTACAGCTGTATATTTGTTCAAAATTTCTTTTAAGGAAAACTAGCACTCGTTGCTATTTTCTAATAAATAATTTATAATGAAAGAAATCAAATCGGACATGTCATCGTTGATCGGTTTCCCTTTCACATTAGTTGGGCTGTATAAATAAAATAAACTTTAACATTTCGCATGGCAAGCATTAACGCGCGACGTGATAACTTTGTTTATTTCAGTTTGCGCATATACTTGCAATTGAGCTATGATGTTGTCAATAGTAATTTGTTTTGTTACACGTCTACTCACTTGCGACGAATAAAACAACCTATTTGAACAGAAATGACACTTACTCGAGAAATCAAACGCACGCCCATCTTTATGTCGTTTTCTATTATTTCGCCACGTTTCTGTCGACTATTTTAACGCTAATTTAATATTAATATCCCTAGTATACATACTTTGACAGGTTTTGTGTATAGTAATTTCTTTTAGTTGTTTTAAACCAAATCCCCTCATTCATACCATAACTAATGTACTTTTAAACAATATCCTAGAGTTTGAGCTCATTTGGGCCATTTCCTTTGGAATCTTACAGTCAGTGAATTATGGACTCCTTACTATACGTAGGTAATATAGAGGTATATAGAAGGTCCAAAACCATCAGAATAAAGGTAATTATGTCTAAGAAGAGTAAAAAAAATTGGTTTATTTATATAAGCATTTATAAATTTTTAATAAAAAATTTTGATTTTAATTTCAAAGGTGGTGTGCCCCCTTAAGGTGCTTTTCATCCTTCCTTTTCAAGCTTGCTTGGATAAGACTGTTAATGGCTAGTTCTTTTACGATGCAGGACTTTGAGGGTTCCATAGGCTTCCCGCAAAGCAAACACGTATCATTTACGTCTTCCCATAACTCGTCATCTTCTTTATCTGATGTATTGTCATCATGCCTGAATAAAAAATATTCATGAAAAATACAACTCAGATAAATAAACATTCATTTTCGAATTTAAAATCTAAAAATTATATTTACATAACATCTGTAGATGTTGTTGCTTCGGTTGTATTAGACTCGTCGGTCGACTCCATCATACTGGTAATACGTATTTCAAAATATCACAGTAATATATAACTTTTGAGCACTAAAAAGGATTAATTTTACAGTAAACTGTAACGGACGCTGCGAATTCCTGTATCAAAAACGACGCGCAGAGCTATAACGCTTCAAGCAGCTACGAACTCTCGGCGCTGACTGATCAGGTCAAAAGGACCGTTGGCGTCGCTTTCTCTTTTCGGCTATGAATGGAAGAGAGAGGAGGAACGCTTCGGAGCACCCGGCAGTCTTACCGAGAGTCAATAAAGGCAAAGAAGGCGTTCCTTGGTACGGTTGGGTGTTTTTCATCTGGCCGTAAAAAGGATGGGTTTAGTCGGTGTGAATCCGACACACGGCTGACATTGCGGATGGAGCTGTTTCAACGACCCCATAAACAAAGTCACGCTATGATCTTTCTAAGATTTTCCCTAACACCTCTTCTCCGAGAGAAAAAACACACACACTAGTTAGGCTTCGCTCTCCAACCCCCCATTTTTAGACTTTGTTACAGTAAGAAATCAAACATATACATTAGAACTAACTAATAAGAAATTGATGAAAGGATAACTCTGTAAAAATAAAGTTATATATCGTATTTAGAGAAGAAGATTGTAAAATATTAGTTTATACAACTGTTGTAAGAACTTTACTTAGTACATTAAATTTTCTTAGTATACAACATAAATTAAATTTTTTATTCAGTTTTGTCACTTTCAGTTTCTTTCTACTGTCGAAACATGCTACGCAGAAAATTGACTCTGTTAAGTCTCTATCATGTAACTATAATTACTTCATATTAGCAATTTTAACTGTTGTCATTAATTTGTATACAGATAAAGCAGTCGATTCCCCACACAATAGACCGTGTTAACTCTATACTATTATTTTGAAAGCTAAAAATTCACCCTCGATTATTCATTGGGGTGGTTATGGATAAATGCTAAACTTTTCTTCCTTAGATTATTGCATACAAATTGATGAAAATGGATTAGTAATGATTATATTGTTTTTAAATGTATCAACTTAAGAAAAAAATTCATGTCAATAACCATAATTTTACCAATAGTTTTATATAATCTCATGACATGATCAAATTATATACAATATTTTTATGTAATAAAATTAAAAAAAAAATCAACGCGCCTGAAGAATATTATAACTAATATAATGTGCTTCTGACAGTACCTCTTGGGTGGTGTGGAAAACTGTCGACTAAAATTTTGAACTTAAAACATTTTCGAAATTCATACAGGAAGTAGTTGTCATCATACTTTACTGTTCCCTATCTGTGGAAACTGTCATAATTTATCAGTATCGTTGTATAAATCGGTAAGAAGTGTCAAGCTGTGGGGGATGCGGGGTAGATGCTTGCGGTTATAACGGCACGAAACGTGAATATCGCGCAAGCGAAGCTAAACGCGTTTTATTATGATTATGAGTAGTGTGCTATGGTGTATGGCGAATCACGGACTGACCTTAGCCTAAATAAGACCAAAATCGTTATCTTGACAGAAAAGCGAATACAGCGAGACTATAATGACGAAACCATCGGCTAAGTACCTAGGGCTAACCCTAGACACGAAACTGAACTATGGGGAACACCTAGATCGCGTCTGCAAGAAAGCCACGACTAGGATAGCGCAACTTAGACTTAAAGACTTAGACTTAAAAGAACCCGACTTAAAGCCAATGTCCGCGGGCCAAGACCAACAGTCAGACGGTTACTCATGGCGACCACTAACTCTATCCTGTTATATGGGGCAGAGATGTGGGCCGATGATATGAGCATGAATAAGTATCGGAAAAAGATAATGGCGGTACAGCGAACGGGGGCCCTAAGAATAGCGTTTTCCTACCGGGCAGTCGTGGCCGAGGCTTCTATGGTAATCGTGGGGCTAATCCCCGTGGATCTTCTTGCGACTGAACGCAAGTTGATCTACGAGGCTGGCTTAGCGTCGAACAGCACTTCGATCGCCGCGGAAGAAAGAGAAATAACAATGCGTAATTGGCAGACCAGATGGACCGAATGTCTAAAGGCTAGATGGACCAGAACCCTTATCAAAGATGTAGGTCCGTGGGTCGACAGGAAGTGGGGCGAGGTCAACTTTTACCTTACACAGTTTCTCTCCGGTCACGGGTACTTTAGGAGCTACCTTTTCGCGATGAACAAAGTCGAAACACCGTAGTGCAAATACTGCGGTAACGAACGGGACGACGTAAGAGACACGTTTTTTGACTGCTCTCGCTGGGCTGAAAAACGAAGAGAACTGTAGCTGACGATAGGGACGTTCACGCCCGAGACAGTAGTCGAAACGATACTTGGAAGCAAGCAGTATTGGGACGACATAACGGCGTATGTGGAGATGGTTCTCCGCGCGGAAAACAACGACAGTTGCTTAAAAGACTAGATGATAGCTATATATGGACAGCAAACGTTTTCGCGGAACTAGAGTTTTAGTGGGTATGCCTGGCGATGGTCCCGCGTCAGGAGAGTCCCACACACCGGGAGTCTCGCACGACTCGTGATATGGTGCATCAAGCATTTCTCCAACTCTCCGGATCAACAAAAAAATAAATAAATAAATGAAAAAAATGCCATTGTTATCCATATTTATCAGTATGATTCTTTCAGAATGATAAATACAATTATTAGTTGTTTTATCAGCTACACTTATTATTTTAATATCTATATTATTTTTTTGATTATTTTTAGCAGTTAGTTTTTCTTTGTGTTGGCCTTTAAAAGGGTTAATTAATGATTACTGCATATAATACCTCAAGTTCCTCAATATTAATTTTATCAAAATTTAATTTAAATTCAGAAAATTTTATTGCATAAGTAACGTTTCTTATAATATTAATTTTAATCTCAGCAATTATTTCAAAATAAATTTTATTTTTATAATCTTATGATATTGGAAAAAATGATAAAGTTATTGTATCATACATTCTAATCAAATGTTCTTGCATTTTACTAATATTAAATTGTGAGTTAAAAAGTGAATGACAAGCTTCTCATTTCGAGCGTGCGGGAGGGAATCATTCCCTTCCGCAACTTAAAAATACTTAAAAATTTTCAAATACTTTTAAACAAAATTTTCAAAATTCTGCTATAATTTTATTGTAAATGTACCGCTCATTATCCTGTAATTTTCTTTTTGTTGAATTCATTTTTTTTTTAATATCTGACTGTATTGAAAATGAATTTTAAAAGTTTTGCACGACTCAAAATGAAAAACTTTGCATTTACTCCATATGCATAAAAAAGGGTCTTTACATGCACTTGTCAAAAAAGTACAGTGTGCAACAGGGGGGGGGGGCGGGGGGCAATTTCTACCTCGGGTGAGATTTGAACACCTGTCTCCGTCTCGGGCGCCTGCGGCGCCCTTGACTCATAATCGTGCTCAAATCTCACCCTCATTAGAAATAGTCCGCTTCACTATATACTATTATTTGGAAACAGCCTATTAATAAAAACTCTATGATCATCATCTAGACATTTTTTGTCAATACTATAAAAAATTTGTATTACATTGTCTTTGTACCACAAAAAAATCCAGTATCTGTTTGTACTTAAACCAGAAGAAAGTATTTGAATATATTTTTTATGTCTATCAATAAGTCGAATATTCGGCAATCTCTGAAAATCTATAGTTATCATTTAATTGACTTTTAGTATTAGAATAATTTTCAATTCCTTTTAAAATGAATACATCTATAGCATCATAAATGTATTAAAATTTGTCGTAAAACAGTAAATAATTTATTTTTTATTTTCATTTTCATCAGGTATTTCTGCACTAATTAATTGGTTCAAGTGATTTACAGCATACATTTTTTTTACCTCTTTTTTAAACAAATGTCACATTGACAGTGACGAATTGACGTAGGAAACTATAAAATTTTAACATATAACAAAATCACGTCAATGTTCTAGTCAGTGCTAAATAACTATGTGCATAGATAACTTTATTGATAATTTGAAAATTTCACGTTGCTGACTAGATAATGATGAAACTTCATATTTTTCTATTTGTTTACTAAAATTTTAGCTTCTTCATTTTCATGATAATCAGTAATTAAATAATCAATTTATTTTGGCTGTGGAGCAAGACTAGGAGGGACGCCTCCTCGCCATCAGCCGCCGAGAGACCGTCGTTCGACCCTGCACGCCGGAGGTCGTGCCACTACGCGTACAGCGAACCCGTAAGTTTCATCTGACACTTACTGAGTTAATACCGACGCGAACTACAGACGCCGAAGCCGAGGTTCGTGCCACCGAACGTTCGTCTATTGAACATAAGTCCTCTCGCGCGCCACGTGCGATCGAATGTAACTTTATTTAATTATAATTTACATCTTGCTTATACGACATAAGGTGTTTGTGTTGTGAACCCTAGAGTCACGTCCTTCCTCTTCTCCGCTCACGAACTCGGCAGGGTTAGACCGGGAAAGAGTCACGGCATCGTCGTCGCCGTTGACAGTCGAGAAACCCTGGACGCGGAGAAAGCGCGTCAAGCTTTAAAATTTACAAAACCTTGCACCAAATACCACAATGGGCCAGCAGGGATAATTAAGGTTTTAGCAGGGTAAGGTTAAAGGTATTTATACTAAATATCGCTAGAAAAATTTCAAATACTTTACACTAGTTTTGTCATTTTTACTCATAATTCTTTTTTCAGGATTTAAAGGTGTTATATCCCCTTAAGCAACTTTATTAATAACAAATTAATATTATGGACAAGAAAGAAGCGATGCATAGGTGAATCTGCAACATTTCTTGGGATCAGCTTATGTTTTCAGAGGTAGCCGTAGTCCTTTTGTCTGTATGCATGTTTAAATATCTTGATAAATGAAATTCTCTCCTTTAAAATTTACTTAATATGTTTGCCTAGCCAACTCACTTTACTTCATTCAATTCGTTTACCTAACCTAAACAAGTCAGGTAAACGGATTACGTACACCCAAACACAAAAGACCATCATCTAGGATCTTCGTACAAGATCACTCGACCTATAAAACAAAAATCATCGTACGAAAGCCCTAAACGTAAAAAAATACGTTAAATGAATTACTGACTTTTTATTAGATTATCATACATTTTAACTCATTTGTATAAGTTCCAGATACATCTCCCCAAGATTATTTTTAAATAACTAAATTTCATGATATTTATGTTATTTACGGTTTTCATCAATAATAAAAAGCTAAGCTAATTAAAGAATAGATATAAATAAAAATTTTAAACTGAAAATAGTATAGTATGAATTATTTATATTAATATGCATTACCTGCTCTTGGCCGACGATCCTGATCTTGCAATGATAATGAAGAATTATTAATATCTTCAGTAACTATTGTTGGTAATGGTTGGGAAGCAGATTCCTATTAAACAAAATAAAATGATATATGAATGAAATATCATTTTATTTTCATATGTATAAATACAAAAAATTAAATGTATTATTTAGTTTTGCGGAGTTTTGAATACAATATGTTATATGACGGTATTAATTAATAATTATAGTCGTAAATGCATCAACCATCATAACTCATGTGCGTTATCATGTGGTGCGGTAGCGCCACGGAGGCAAGTTTAAAAGCAGAGGAAGCCGCGGCGCCCGTGACACTATTTACTTCTACATTGGTGTTGATGAGTGGGCGGATTTTTCATGATACAAAAAAAAATGCTTGTTGTTACTGCGTTATTTTTGACTTATCAGTATGTTTTCTGAATTGAACTATGATTTCTAACGATATGTGTAATAATTGAGTATTGCTTTCCTACATTTTTCTGCATGCGGCGCAGAGTGAATGAGTTTATATTTAGTTTACATTTGAGAATTTAAGGTTATGTTCTTTTAAAGTGTTGGGGATCACTGATGACGATACCATTGCCAAGGGTCATGAATGATAAGGTCAAAATATAATTTTGTGTGGTGTCTAGGTGCATGCGGTTGCTAATGACGCAGTCAAATTAGTGCGCTTTGTAGCTTTCTTTGTCTAAGTGTAATAACTGATTCTAGAAACCAAAAATTATAGAGCGTATTACCTAGACACATCATTTGCGACCCCATGCACCTGGATACCATACACAAGGGATATTACTATTTCTGTAATAAAAATCCCCGTGTGCAAATGTAAGTTACTTCAATAAGTTTGATCAAAAATACATTAATCTGTAAAAGAAATTTTTTAATTGAAGTAAAAAGGTTAGGCGAGTAGTAATTAGGTAGCATTATGATATCTATAATTTTGTTTACAATGAAATTACAGATTAAAAAACAACTAAGATCTATCCCAAAACAGTTAAATTTAGAATCATATTACTTTATGTTACGTATGCCTAATATATAGCAGGAAAGGTTTTACTTTTCGAAATGTAACCTTCTGAGATATCGCATTTAACATGTAAGATTTTATGAATAATAAAGTCAACTTATTCGGTGTTCTAGGGGTGCTCTTATGTACTCCAAAGGATTTTCTTCAAGGGCTGTTTGGTTCCTCAAAACTAAAAAGTTAATGAAAGCTCCGTTGTTTATTGTATTGACAATTTTTATGATAGGGATCGTCTTAGTGCATTCCCTGCCTATCCGAATCCACCCTTTTGAGGAAATTATTTCTGAGTCCAGAATTACTCTTTTGGAAAACTGAATTAATCTAATCTCCACTAATTATTTATTTTGATTTTCGGGGCAGGGGCTCTCTCGGGGGGTGTATCCGCGCCTTCACTCCTAAGGTGGGTATAATGAGATTACTGGCTCGATCGATGCCATTCATTCCCAAAATCCGTGATTTGAATTCTGCCGCTTCCAGCAGTCGTGGTAGGCCATTTTACATTGATCGCGCGGATCTTGTATACTTTGGCTGTGTACTGTACTGTGCTTGCACTTGGCGGGATGCAACTGCACCTCGCCTTTCCTGGCTAATAGCTTTGTCCAGAATCCGGCATCAACACGTAGTTTTCCTATATTCTCAATTTTGATCAGTCTTTATTGCAGTTTCTTGAGCTTTTCTCTTTATTTACGGTTAGTTAAATTATTACAGAACTGCTTTAGTGTTCATGTTTTTGTACTATGATCTTCTCTGTTGCTGGAATAATGTCCGGTATGATCATGGATGTAGGCACTCGTCACTCCTTTAGAAAGGAGTTTAAGGACATTAAGCTGCCTGACGCCAAAAAAATTATGCATGTGGAGTTCGCCAATGGTTCGAGTGTTCTGGTGCACGTGGTAAGTACAATGCTTATAGTATATGTGTAAATTAAAGTCATATTTCATGTGCGCGTTCGCTTTCCGTACCTTGCCTCTTGACCACGCTTGTGTTTCTTTTCCAGTTCCTGATCATTGTCTATTCTCCTGGGAGTGACAACCTGTGTGTGTGTGTGTGTGTATATGTATATATATATATAATAGTTGTAAGCATGATTTACCCCCTCCATCCCCTCGACCCCCCTTCGCCACCCTCCACTTCCCCTATACTTCCCTTCCACCAAATAACGTTGAATTGTTTAAAAAACTACAGTATTTTTAGGCCCTCCAATCCCCTCCACCCACCCTCCACTCCCCTTCACTCTCCTCCACTGCCCCTTCACCTTCCCCTACACCTTCCCCTCCATCTTTCCCTCCACTAAATAACGTTAAATCGTTTCATAAATTACGTTATTTTTTGCTTGCTGGCCCCTCCATTCCCCTCTACCCTACCTCCACCCCTTTCTCTTCCCCTTCACCTTTCCCTCTACTTTACCTCCACCTCCCCTTTACCTCTCCTCCACTTCCCCTACATTTAAATGTAATAAGAGAAAGCATCACTGAGGCAGGCCCGACACCTAGACTTTATCGGCCAATACTCGAAAGACATATCTCCGGCAAAGACAACGTTGTCGTAGATGCCTTATCCAAAAGATAAAGTTGACAGATCATGGCCTCCAAGTTAAGCTGGTGCAGATTCCAGAGATCGACGCGAAAATCCTGTGCGATGGGTCGACGAACACTGCGCGACTTTCCTTCACGGAGACTTTCCGCAGAGCAGCATTCGAAGCTGTACACAATCTCGCTCATCTAGGTGTTAAAGCCTCCGTCAAGCTCCATGACACAACGCTACGTGTTGCCGTCCATCAAGGCGGACTGCTAGACATGGGCACAAGTCTGCATCCAGTGCCCACAGTCAAAGACCTTCCGTCACCTTACTTAACTAATGAGAGATTTCACGCCACCATCTGCGAGATTCTAGCACGTGCACATCGTCATCATCATTCTGCCACCATCTGAAGGTCAGAAATACTGTCACACGTGCGTGGACCATTACAAGCGCTGGCCAGAAGCTTTTCCGATACCGGACCAGGAAGCCGAAACAGTCGCTCGCGCTTTCTACGCCGGCTGGATCTGCCGCTTCATCACATCGCGGCGCGTCACCACCGATCAAGGTCGGCATTTCGAGTCATACTTTTTTCAATTGCTCAGCCGATTAACCACGACTTCACCGACATCTGAAAACCACCATCCGATGCCACCAAGACAACACATGGACGCAGGTTCTGTCCACCGTCCTCCTAGTCATACAAGCAGCGTGGAAGGGTGATCTCAGCTACCTCAGTAGAACTCGTTTCACGGTAAACCTCTGCGTTTACCTGAAGAGTTTCTTGCCTCCGACGAACGCCAGAACAAAGATCTGGCGTTTCTTACCAGGCAGTTGCGAGAATACCTGCAACGGCTAAGACCAGCAGCCGTCACGCGACATGATACAGCGAAAACTTTCGTTTTCAAGGACCTGGCAACATCGGATCATGTTTTCATACGTCATGAAGACGTAAACAACTCGCTCCATATGCCATACGACGGACCGTTTTAAGTCGTTAGCCGCAGCGACAAAACATTTATTGTTAACGTGCACGGCAAAGACACGACGGTTTCCATCGATAGGCTAAAACCTGCCTGTACTTTGGACGAAGGTGGCTTAAACCACTAACCGCTTTCGACGACACCAACACCACCACTTCCATCTGACATGCCTACCGAGCAAACACCGACACCACGAACATACAAAAAATATATCTCTGTATTTTAACACAAGTTTATCCTGATTTCATCTTTGGCAAGGGGGTACTGTGGCTAAAGTCATACGCTCACAGATAGTCGCTAGCAACAACTCTGTAACTGAATAAAGACAAAGTCCATATCACAAGTTCGATCTTCAACGTTCGTTTATTTTCTCACGCCGCTCGCACTCTGTACACCTTCGCAACGCAAAAATGGAGGTATCGATATAATACGCGATGCACAGTCTTAAAGATTAAGAAAATAATAGTAAATATAACAAGGATAGGGATAAAGATGGATAAGCGTTTTGAAAAACGATAGAGACTAAGGATAAAGATTAAACGTTGATTTAGATCAAGATAAATTTGAAAAAAGACAGATGTAGAACTGGATAGAAGACAAAAAAGAGCAAAAAAATTGTAAGGATCGCAATCGAGATTGAGTTATATAATAATTGAGTTATATAAGCTGTAATGAGCATAGACGTGGATGAAAAGTTAAAGGAAGACATATAGAAAGATATCGATGACAAAGGTGATATCTAAAAAAATAGATAAGGAAAGAAATCGGGATTGATATAAAGATAATATTATATATTGTGCAACTAGGGGGGAAAATTGGCTTTTTCTAGCGAGGATGATGTTTTCCCTATTCTCTTCACCCGAGTCTGAAAAAACTACTCCCCCCTTGTTGCACACCGTACTTTTTATAATAAGTGCACGAATAGGCCACTTATCATGCATATGAAAGGAATGGAAAATTCGAGGACTTTTCAAAGTAAAACAATAGTATATTAAAACTTTCGAAAATTTTAAAAATTTCGAAAATTCTGAAAATACTCATATAAATAGATACACACATCCATCGAATAGGCTGCTGACTGAGGAAAAAACTACTCCCTTGGAGAAAAACTCGATTTTCCATTCATTTTACATGCATGGAAAGTGGCCTTTTTCGTGCACGTATCGTGAAAATGCAATAATAAACTCGCAGATAATGTCAGAAATAAATAAAATATAATAATAATGATTATATTAATAGTAATAATAATAAATACACATAATAAATAAGAGTTTGATTCCAAGGTTATTCAAAAGTTCGTGATAGACATTGTCGTAGAGATTGAAATAGGAATAAAGATAGAGGTGGAAGAGAAAATAAATAAGCTGTGATAGAAAAAGAAATTAAGATAAAAAAAGTTACTTAGAAAATAAATTTGTATATTAGCGGATAGAGATAAGAATTGAAATCAAATTTTAAAGAAAAAGATGAAGATAGAGGTAAAGTGAGATATACGAATAGAGATAGAAAAAGTAACAGACGGCGCGGTGTAGTTAATAGGGGTTTTAAATTAAAATAAAACGCAATAGGAAACGATAAAGATAGAGATGATAGAGATATAGATTGTAGCAGGCATGGTCGGGGATAAATGTAGATATACTAGGTCGATATAAAGGTAGAGATATTGATCAAGATAAAGATAAACAATAAGGATATATCCCTATAGTATGACATAAAGTCAGTAAGACAGAAACGAAGTTAGAGTCGGAAATTAGGAATACAGATAAAAAAACCGCTGCCAATTCATTGGCACGTAGCTTCCTTCAACTTAATTTATAGTTCCAATAAGTAATATATTGTTATAATATATAGTATGTTAATGCATTTTTAAATGTTTTCAAATAAATTTTTTATAACAGGCAGCAAAATACGTATTAAGGTTTGATTTAATATGAATTATCCATATATAAAAACAGTAAACGTTTTTCTTGCGGTATAAGACATCAAGGAGCGCGGCAGCGCCCCGATGGCAAGTATAAGTTTTATACACTGTGCCATCAGGAGCGCGCCCCGACCTATTATACTTTAAATTTGCTAAATAACATATTTACGTTTTACGAATTCTGTAAATATTTTATTCGATCTCCTGTTGAAGTTTGAAAATTAATTTTGCGAAAAAAATTAATTTTTCGCCTCTCCGAATCTTTTTTTTTTCTTTCGGTCAGTCATATGGATATACATACGATTCTTTAATTATTACAAAGGCTACTTAATAGATATTACAAATATAATAGAATTTAAATCATATGTCCTGTTGGCTCATCTGCTGTATTATAGACGTAAAGAAGCTTGATTGCTGTACACCCAACGGTAATAATTTTAAATGAAAAAACAGCCGTGCCATGTCTTATCAGGTTAGATTAATTGATCAGCTAATGCGAGTGAACACTCGTTTCTTTATCGCTGCAAGGGTCGAATATGCATATGCTATACAGTTACATGCAATTTTTGGAGCCCATGCTTAGTAGCCGACACTGGCAGAAAACCGCCTGTAGTTCCAAATTATACTTGTTCCAGGAAGATAATCATTAAAGTGCAAGCCCGGCTGAGCTGATCAAGCAGCAGAATTCAGCAGGTATATATAGAGAAGTCTTACTTATATACTAATTTAGACGCCAGCTACCTTTCTGTGTTTTTTTAATTGTCCCCTGGATTTTTCAACTCGATTTGGTTCTATTTATAGCGCTAATTGAAAATAACTTGGTTTTCCTCCTAGCAAATACTTTCTATGTTTGTTATTAACAATAATAACGGCAAATTCATGGTTTTTTAAAAATATATCTCAAAAACTACTGCACCTACATAAAAAGCATCGTAATTGAAAGCTTGAAATATTGAAATGCATAAATTATTATCTGACGTATTTTCGCGTAAAAGCAGTTTTTGCAAAAATGTAACTCCTAGCATCATTTCCCTAAAATTTTTCAACTGGATATTGTTGTAATCGAGCAGCTTATTACAAATAATTTAGTTTTCCAGCTGTCAAATACTTTTTTTGTTTATTATTAACAATAATAATGGTCAAAATATGGTTTTTCAACAATAACTCAAAAACTACTGCTCTTATCACGAAAAAAATTATTAAAACTTGTTGAAGATAAAGTGCATAAAGTATTATCTAAAGCATTTTAGTGCAGGTGTAGTAGATTTTGCAAAAATCAAACCTAAACTTTTAACTATGCTATGCTGTAATTCAAATTGAATTTTTCTTTAAACATTTCTTTATAAGTTTATTTGAAACTCATTAAAAGGTTATGAAATCAGTTTAAAAAAACACTTTTTACAAGGTAAAATGTTGCAAACTATAAGTTTTGTACCTATCCTCACCATTCTTTATCTTAGTATTATAATCATGAGTTCTCTTCTAAAAAGTTATGCAATCCTTAAAGAAATTGTTTAATGTTTATAGCTTACAAAAATTTTCTGTATTTATCAATGAATGTAGTGAAATCAGTTTTAAAAATGTCAAGTGTTAAAAATCAGGACACTGACAAAAGTCATTACTTACTACTACAAGAATCTACTACAAGAAGAATCAATCTTACTATAACTACAAGGTGAAAATTTATAAAACAACTAAACACATGTGTTTGTATCGGTAGACATGAAATTTACTAGTAGGCCAAGCAATAGAGAGATATCCTTGACATAACACAGCAGGATAGTCCATAGTTTATTTCCACTATGTTTCCTACTCGAAAATGTCATTTGTTAATTTTTTATAAACAATTATTATCAAAAAATCGCGTTTTTTTATTATAAAATGTATACTATTGAAGCAATGTTAATAGTGTCAATGGATGAATTGTAGAGAATTGAATTACGAAGCGAATGAGAGGTGGATCGACCCGATTGGACATTAGAACCGGAGAAAACCCGGAAGAACCGGAAAATTTAGCGTTTTCTTAAAAAATTCATAACATTATATTTGAATGATCTATTATTTCGGAGCAGCTGCCGTGTGCTCTGAAGCGTCCCCTCTCTCTTCCATTCATAGCCGAAAAGAGAAAGCGACGCCAACGGTCCTTTTGACCTGATCAGTCAGCGCCGAGAGTTCGTAGCTGCTTGAAGCGTTATAGTTGTGCACGTCGTTTTTGATACACGAATTCACAGCGTCCGTTACAGTTTACTGTAAAATTAATCCTTTTTAGTGCTTCAAAAGTTACATATTACTGTGATATTTTAGAATACGTATTACCAGTATATGCATTCGCCTTGGCACGCAGTCTCTCTCTCTCTCTCTCTCTCTCTCTCTCTCTCTCTCTCTCTCTCTCTCTCTCTCTCTCTCTCTCTCTCTGGTACTGAGTCCTATCAGCTGCCACCTTAAGACCACCAGTGATGTGCTTACGGTTGTTAACAACCCTCCGGGCGAGGTCACTAGTGCACTGAGAGGATCAGGATGAGACAGCATTATTAACATTCTGACTAGACGTAGTGTTACGGTGAAAAAAGTTATTTATGAATATTTATAAATATTTCTAGTGACAGAGTTGAGTACAACAGATTCAGATGGTTTTGACGATCTCGTCGGGGAGCACCTCACACCCCACACACCGACAACGCAGGAAGGGCATGGTATTAGGGCCGGTGCTACAACAACAGCGGGCGGCAATAGCGACGAGCCGATGCCCGGCCCGTCGGGTGCCAACGCTCAAACGGTACAGCCCGAGAAGCGTGAGGATGAGAACAGTGACGAAGCAGACTACGAGGGCGCCGCTCACCAGGAGGAGGGATGCGCACGGACATTAGGTACTTTTGAATATATAGAGTTAGTAAATGAGCGTGGTGGTGGGACCACGAATTTTAGGTCGAACGCGAGCGTCGGGTAATTTTTAAGATAAAAAAATCGTTATACAAGGCATCGAAGTGTTCTCCGAGTATAATTATAAAATAATAAAAGTAATAGAATTTAACGCTGTTAAACCCGTAGTAGGTAAGGGGAAAATGTCCGCGAAAACTCTAAAGGAAATAAACCAAAAATCGGTGTTTGAAAAATGATGACGCGTTATATTTACCCCGGGCGTTAATCTGCAGCGAGGTTCACGTGCTTAAAAACGCTACCCCTGAGTGGCTGCGTGAGTGGAAGTCGGTAAAAGCGGGGGCGATGCAAGGTGAGCGTGCGCGTCGTTTATTAGAAGAGGCCGGAGTTACCGTGGATAGTGAGGTAGGATGCGGTCGCTCGGAATTACTTAAATTCCAGCGGCACTACGCGAATCGTGGCATTTGCATCCGCGTTTTTAACTATAATACCTTTGGTGACGCTGATAGTCTCGAGTTTGACGCGGAGCACGACCTACCAGGCGATTATAGCAGTTTTATAAATATTGCGTATCATCCCGAAGATAAAGGGGATTATAATCTGATTTTAAATCTGTTAGGCGTTAAAATTAGGATGTATTATTGCGAGAAATGCAATTAATCCTATAGGCGCGTAAATAATCACAAGTGCAACAATATATGTAGGCATTGTTACGGCGCGGGGGTAAATAGAAGTACGGGCGCGTAAAAACATTGTGCGGAGTGTAGCAGGCGTTTTGTAAGCGAGCGAGTAATGCCATAAAGCGACGGGCTCGGCTTCGAAAAATTTCAATTCGAAGTCGGGGAAAAAAATACAGTCTATTCCTTTAAATAAATAGGACTGTACTGTGGCTGATCATGAATAGTACATATACAATATATAGTCTATTTCTTCAAATAAAAGTGAGTAAAATATTGTAATTAAGGCGTAGCATATATATATATATATATATATATATATATATATATATATATATATATATATATATATATATATATATATATATATATATATATATATATATATATATATATATATATATATATATATATATATATATATATATATATATATATATATATATATATATATATATATATATATATATATATATATATGGCATAAAACCACAGGTCGAAGTAATGATAGCCATAAATAGCAGGATACGCTAGCAGATACGGAGTCTGTAGGATTTTAGAAATAGGTCCTTTTCGCCGTCCATGCTACTTTTTTCCTACAAAAGGTAGCTAGAAAGGGAAAAAGTTTAGAAATCTTCATTACAAAAAGAAAAAAAATTACTTCATTAGTTGTTTTTTTTTCAGTGCAAATTCGCGTGAAGCATGAATTTTGATCACTTTTTTTTATTTCAACCCACTGTGCGACGGGATACTCGCGTTAGGAGCAATTCTCCCAAAAAGCGATTGAATGGTTTTTATGGGAGGAAAAGTGTATCGATCGCGTGATAATTTGGCAACATTTTTTCCTGTTTTCGTATCTTAAAATCATGAATTCGACCGGGTTGGCGGATTTTTATCTGATTCTGAAGGCAAAGGAAAGCTGTATCAGTTTCACGGGTGTTATTTCCATGGTTGTCCCGAGTGTCACCGTGTAGATAGATACGTGAAACTTTCCATAGGCGAAACTTACGCTCAACGTTACGAGGCGACGTTAACAATTTCTCGTAAAATCGTGAACGCTGGTTATTCCCTCGTAGAAAAATGGGAGTGTGCGTTTGATAGAGAGAGCGCGGGTAATGCCGAGTATAGGGATTTTATAAAAAAACACCCTATGGCCAGGGCGACGATCCTGGATCCACGGTAGGCGTTTTTCGGAGGCTACACCGGTAACATAGTGACAAATTATGAAGCCTGCGAAGATGAAAAAATCCGGTATGTAAACGTTTGCTCATTGTACCCTTATATTTGCAAACAGGTACATACCCTCTAGGCCATCCTCAAATTTATAATTTAGAGGATTGGTTTTCCATAACCAGTCGAAATTACGAGAATTTCGATAATGTTGAGGGTTTAGTAAAATGCGATGTGCTTCCCCTACGCTCGTTATTTCACCCTGTTTTACCTATAAAAGCGAATAATCGTTTAATTTTTGATTTGTGTCATAGTTGTATAATAAGCAAGTGTGTCACCGAATGTACGCACCATTGTTATAGCGAGCGCGTGCTCTCTGGGACACGGGTTTCGATAGAGATAGCGAAAGCTCTCAAACTGGGATATAAGATTATAAAAATGTACGTAATATGGCAATATAAGACTACCAGATATGAGGGTGGTGGGCTAGTTGTCGATTTTCTGAATACAAAAAAAAATTTTTAAATATAAAATTTAAAATAGAGGCCTCGGGGTAGCCTTCGAGATACTTCACCGATGACGATAAATTAAACTTTGTTCGGGAGTACGAGGAGCGTGAGGGGATGAAATTAGAATTTTCAAAAGTTGAAAAAAATCCGGGGTTAAGAGCTTTCGTTAAACTAATATTAAATGGTTTCTGAGGTAAGTTTGGGCAGCGGTGAATTGCCGTCCGACTACTCTGAATAACAGTGAGAGCAAAAAAAAAAGATGATGTAGGAATGTAAAATCATATAATACTGTAAAGTGTTTCAAAACTCTATCGGACAAAGGCTCTTTTACTGCTGAACCATCTAAAAGCAAACTCGAATCGAATCAAGTGGGGTGTAATGGAGTAGTATTTACCGACGGTTTATAGATCAAAGATTCTAATATTATCGATTTAATTAACGACGCACTCTGACATCGAAAAAAAGTTTACACGACAGGAAGAAGAGAACTTGCAGCGCTACTTCAAGACATTCAAAATCAGAGAGAGTACGTGGGAAACAGCGAATTTTTCAACATAAGTACGAGTACACCTAACAAACATCAGAAAATTTTTGAACAGCAGTTGCTTAAGGACACGAACAACACTGACGAGTCACTTTTCGATATAGATAATACAGCCTCATTCGAGGATGATGAAACTGTTTTAGTAAACGATACAAAAATTAAAAAATCGGAAATAAAGTGGCTAACTAGGCATGACGCATACACTCTACATAAAGTTATTCGACGAAAATTTCCTTGACTATACTATAACGTCAGCGGTATAGATCACGTTTGGGAAGTTAATCTCATTTTCTATCGGAATCTCCTATCTACTGTAGTAGTAGTTGAAGTTGTAATTGATGTATTATTGAAATTCGTTTGGGTGCAACCTTTACGCGACAAGACAAGCCAGGAGGTGGCCAAAGCGTTTAAGAAAATCCTTAATTCCTCAAGAAATCGACGGCAGCTCACGTTGCAGACAGATCAAGGGAACGAATTCCTTGTTAGCGCTCTACAGAAAGATTTAAAAGAAAGAGATATAGAATTTCGCGTCGCTCGTAATTTGGACGTTAAGGCTGCAGTTGTCGAGCGCTTAAATAGAACTTTAAAAGAACGCATGTACAGATACTTTACCTACAAAAACGATACATAGATGTTTTACAAAATCTAGTTACTGCCTACAACAAAACGCTACTATAAAAATGCCACCAGCGGCTGTCACAATATATAACGCGCACGTTGCTAGAAAAAATTTAGTAGCACGTGCGCAGCAGAGGCAGTCTGTACGGCGTAAAGCAGTATACAAGAAAGGCATGTTTGTGCGTATCAGCAGAGAAAAAATATTTTTGAGAAAGGTGCCAAAAAATCGTGGAGCAACAAGATTTTTAAAATTACAAAAGTTGTACAAACAAGGTCAACGAAGTTTTTATTTACGAATTGAGCGATCTCCAGAACATACCAGTAAAAAATATTTTCCAAACAACACTACAACAAATTACTCGACGCGTCTACCACGAGAGGTAGAGTTGTACGGCAAGTGGGTTGTAGGTATCTCGGAAATTCATATTCCCTGTACTACTCTACATCTACGACGAGAGGATACTCTACTAGCAGATGACAGAACAGAATCTCAAGAGCTTCATTTTCAATACGGCACTTATAACTCTATTCGCAGTCTGATTGAGGCGATCAACAAGTCACTGGTTCATTTTAACAGTAAAAAGGCTATCTGTCAGAAATTATTTTACTATGAGAAAGGCGGTTTTGTAAGTATCGTCTTTTTTAGCAAGGATGGCAGCGTAAGAATGTGCAGATCGCCTGCACTCTCAGAGCCTGTAAAACGTATTCTAGGCTTTGAAGAAGGGGTGGTACCAGCCATCGATGATTGTATGATAGACAATTACGTGCTACAACCTACAGATAGTCAGCTCGCAAGTCTTGCTAGAGCTATTCCTGACCAACTGTTCGTTTACTCTAATCTGTGTGAACCACGTATTGTCGGCGATACTGATGCTCCACTGCTATGTATTGTTAATATAGAAGCCAAGCAGCTCAACTTTGGTAGTACAATAGTGAGAAAATTCTTTCCTATGAATTACATGCCGCTTCTCACCAACAGATTTCAGACAATCGATATCGATATAAGAGATCAGTTTGGGCAACCCATACCATTCGAGTTTGGGACGTTGACCGTTGCACTACACTTTAAGAAGGAGTTTTAAATCATGAATTTTTACGACAAATATTATTAGAGTGGCAGCGAAGGTCACGGAGTAAACACCGTGTACGCGTGATCTCACTGCATGCGAGGGCACGGACTTGGCTCGTGGTTCTCTGGTATATTTCGTAGTGCCCTCCCCTGCATCACCAAAGGCGCTCGGGCTATCGGTAAGGAAGCTTTGAGAGCTGGTGTCAACATTCTCGACGATGTAAGCAGCATGTCCTTTACGGAATCCTTTCATAACCGCCTCAACGAGTCGGACCATAACCTAAAACGTATAGCTACAAAAAAGCTAAGACTCGGAGGCGCCGAAAACCCAGAAAGACCAAGAAGACCACCAGCCGATCAAGAAGGAAGAGAAGACCACAAGAAAAATTAAGAAGGGTGCCCGAAAAGTGAAGCGGAAGAATAGTGGCAAGAAGAAAGCTAGAAAATCTCGCGTGATTGATGTATTTAACTAGCAGATATGGAGTCTGTAGGATTTTAGAAATAGGTCCTTTTCGCCGTCCATGCTACTTTTTTCCTACAAAAGGTAGCTAGAAAGGGAAAAAGTTTAGAAATCTTCATTACAAAAAGAAAAAAAATTACTTCATTAGTTGTTTTTTTTTCAGTGCAAATTCGCGTGAAGCATGAATTTTGATCACTTTTTTTTATTTCAACCCACTGTGCGACGGGATACTCGCGTTAGGAGCAATTCTCCCAAAAAGCGATTGAATGGTTTTTATGGGAGGAAAAGTGTATCGATCGCGTGATAATTTGGCAACATTTTTTCCTGTTTTCGTATCTTAAAATCATGAATTCGACCGGGTTGGCGGATTTTTATCTGATTCTGAAGGCAAAGGAAAGCTGTATCAGTTTCACGGGTGTTATTTCCATGGTTGTCCCGAGTGTCACCGTGTAGATAGATACGTGAAACTTTCCATAGGCGAAACTTACGCTCAACGTTACGAGGCGACGTTAACAATTTCTCGTAAAATCGTGAACGCTGGTTATTCCCTCGTAGAAAAATGGGAGTGTGCGTTTGATAGAGAGAGCGCGGGTAATGCCGAGTATAGGGATTTTATAAAAAAACACCCTATGGCCAGGGCGACGATCCTGGATCCACGGTAGGCGTTTTTCGGAGGCTACACCGGTAACATAGTGACAAATTATGAAGCCTGCGAAGATGAAAAAATCCGGTATGTAAACGTTTGCTCATTGTACCCTTATATTTGCAAACAGGTACATACCCTCTAGGCCATCCTCAAATTTATAATTTAGAGGATTGGTTTTCCATAACCAGTCGAAATCGGTAAGGAAGCTTTGAGAGCTGGTGTCAACATTCTCGACGATGTAAGCAGCATGTCCTTTACGGAATCCTTTCATAACCGCCTCAACGAGTCGGACCATAAACTAAAACGTATAGCTACAAAAAAGCTAAGACTCGGAGGCGCCGAAAACCCAGAAAGACCAAGAAGACCACCAGCCGATCAAGAAGGAAGAGAAGACCACAAGAAAAATTAAGAAGGGTGCCCGAAAAGTGAAGCGGAAGAATAGTGGCAAGAAGAAAGCTAGAAAATCTCGCGTGATTGATGTATTTAACTAAGTGTAGAATGTCTTTTCTGCACAGTCATTCCGAAGCCTGTCTCAAGACAGAGCTTAACTTATTCGCTTTACCTCCTACACGGATTGCTATAGATTCAAGCAGATGGGTATCTTACAAACCCGTATCGTCGTCGAGCGACGAAAGTCCGATTTCGTTGAGCGACGTAAGTCCGATTTCGTTGAGCGACGAGTCCGGTAGAGTTCTGCATACATTCACAGAACGGAGATTACTAGGACCTTGCACATACAATGCTGAAAGTGAGTGTACAAGTTCTACCAGTTACCGACAAAACAAAAGAACTAGTGGCTCCTGTCAACAACTTTCTACACTCAATGTTCAATCAAGTCGACGTATATTTTAACCAAAAACTAGTATCACCTCCGAATAACGCGTATCCTTACCGAGCATATCTCGAAACTCTGCTAAACTACGGCCCTGCAGCTAAAAGCTCACATCTTACGACAGCGTTCTGGGATGCTGACACCGCAGGTGCTATGGACGGTCAGCCTGGGACCACTGATAATAAAGCGCTTGTCAGGAGAATGATATATATAGCTGGCGGAAAAACGCTGGACTTCCTAGGCCATCTGCATTGCGATGTGGCTAATCAAGATAGATTTCTTCTAAACGGCGTAGAGGTACGCCTACGTCTCGTTCGCTCCAAAATACAGTATGTCTTATGGATTTAGCCCCAGACGGCGGGTGCTCAGTACATATAACAGAGGCTATTCTGCTAGTTAGACGTGTTAAAGTCAGTTCAGCAGTGTCACGCCAGAACGCTTGCTTCTACAACAGCCAAATATCCTCTCACAAGGGTCGAAGTAAAGACTTTCACAATACATAACGGTATTCTCGGCGATACTCTGGAAAACGTAATACTCGGCAAACTACCTAAAAGAATCATCCAAGGATTTGTGGATAACAAAACCTTCAACAGCGACAGAAAACTAAACCCATTTAACTTTCAAAATTATAGTATAAACTATTTATCTTTATACGTCGACGGTATTCAAGTACCGAGTAAACCATTACAGCCTAACTTTTTAGGTGCGTCGCCTCAATATATAGAGTGCTTTCATACGCTATTCTCTGGCACAGGTATACACTATATGAACGAGGGTTTCGAAATTGACCAAGATGACTATCCAGACGGTTATTGTCTGTTCGCCTTCGACTTAACAGCCGACTTATCAGCTCATTTTGCAGGACATTGGAATCTTATTAAAAACGGCTCGGTCAGAATAGAAGTGCGATTCGATAAACGGCTAGCAAAAACCATCAACTGTATATTATACTCGGAATTCGATAATGTGCTCGAAATAGACTCCAGTCGTCAAGTGGTCGTAGACTTCAACTCCTAAACGGCCCCCACCATCGACAGCTAACGGCTAGGGGCGCTAGCCGGCGCTCTCGCTCGCACATGTGCTCAGTAACTCTGTAAACAATAAAGTAGTCGCTAGTCTCAGTCATGGAAAAACTTGACTGCATCATAGACGTTCAAGCATTTCACGATAAAAACGGAGTTTTTACTAAAAGAGATGGCTATCGTAGCCAACCTCATCGCTCATTGGATAATAAAACCACCATACGACTGCAGTGAAATTGGAAAAGGAATCCTCGCCAACAATAGTTATTTGTCGTGTTTTCATCAAGGTTGATAGTGGTTCTATGGCGAATCCAATTTAGAGGATGTCTACAACATTTTAAAAGATGTGGCAAGAAACGCTATGAGTATATACGTTCGCGGAGTGGAAAAGCAACAATTACTCGAACGAGTTCTCGCACACCATCTTATCAGCTTGGAAGAATATAATTGTCCTTTGTTTAGAAACCTACCACGAACCAACGCTCACTACTGTTTTTATCACGGCATAAAAATAAGTATTTCTCATGTGCTTTAACTTACGTATATAAACTACGTTTGTGGCTTATAAAAACAGTTTCCAAACAGACAAAGACGCCAGACGTCGTCGATCTTAAACTGAAAGAAAAGCCTTCGGTGCAAGAAACGTCTTCAGAGCACAAAGCCTGTACAAAATTGAAAAAACTTGACATTTCTACAGCAAAACCCTCCAGGACGCCCTCGTCGGCATCGTCATTCTCGTCGTCGTCACCGTCGTCGTCGTCATCATCGCCGTCATCTAAGCTCTAAATTAACTAAATGCATTGTAAAATAAAGCATTACAGAGTTGTCAGAGCATCTATACGACAATATACGAGATAATGAACTCTCTCGAGCTCCTAAAAGCACTCAGCAGGCTACCGGTTGGAACAGTGGGGGTATTTCCAGCGAATCAGATTCCGGTTGTGTGGGAGAAGCCGTGTGCACTTGTATTTAATACCAACGAGAACAGCAAGCAAGGTTCGCACTAGGTAGCCGTATACGTCGACAAAGATGGTGCAGGAATATTTTTTGACAGTTACGGACTCCCCCCAGCCATTCTGTATCATGTTGACAGACTGCGAAGAAACTGTAACATTTACGACTGAAACATACAACAATTGCAGAGTATCGACTCCAGTGTGTGCGGTCACTATTGCGTCGATTTTTTGTTTTATCTGTCTAATGGTTATTCTATTGAGCACTTTTGTACTCTTTTTTTTCTAACATCGTAAAAAATGACGAGCTTAGTGTAACCATGTACAAGCGTATACTTAAGAATAATAAGATTTGTAAAATTAAGAAAATTATATGTACTCAATGCGAACAATCATGTAAACCGAGAACGCATACTCATCATGAACATGTATTCCATATATAAACTGTAAAATAATAATAATGTACACATCTCGTTTATATCAGTATTAAATAAATAAATTTAAATATACATGTGAGTTGAATTTTTTAAAAAAGCTACCACATCCATCCTTTTTTCAAAACTCACTCGTAGACTATAAGGGGGGGGAATAAGTAAATAAAATTTAAAACGATGATAATTTAGATACACATAAATACTTTATTTATTTAATATCTATGTTAATTTTGGTTTTGAGGGAGACTTTGTATTAGTTGAACATTTATCGGTGATTTGCTTCCATGTGGATTTTTTTTCACTGTCTTTTTTCGGTTGATCGAAACGGGCATAGCCCTCGTTTTTCGGATAGTTATTGCTCTGACGTTTATTTATCTTGAGTAAAAATGCGACTGAGGGTGAAATTATTTAGAAATCGTTTAAATAGTAATGATTCGATGTGACGCGCATGCGTTCTAACAAATATATTTATTTATTTAGTTATTATTTATTTAACAAATTATTATTTATTAATAATCCAATCTTGTTAAAAACGGCTCGGTCAGAATAGAAGTGCGATTCGATAAACGGCTAGCAAAAACCATCAACTGTATATTATACTCGGATTATTATCGAATAATTATTAATAAATCCAATGTCCTGCAAATAATACCCGACGTACACTTCCACATGTACCAAGCTGAGATCACCATTATTTATTTAAAAATTAGTTATTTCAAAAATTATCATTATAAATAATCACGCATAGCCCCGAACGTCAGTCGCGAGCCACCCGATCATCCCCTTCTCACGCAACGTCACTCGCGAGTCACCCAACCACCCCTACCTCACGGAACGTCAGCCGCGAGCCACCCAACCATCCCCTCCTCTCAGGCCCCCGAGCCCCGCGAGCGCCGCTATAACGTCCCCCCATCCAGCCATCCCCTCCACGCCTTGGCTATAGCGTCCCCCTGCCTCTGACGCCAGTAGGCCACGCCCCCTGTCTGGCGGAAATGTCCCCCTGCTACTTAGGAGCGATGTGAATCACGATAGTCGAGATGAATCACGATTCGGCAATAATTAAGCAACATGCTATGCTATGAAACGAATTGAAGTAAAAACAATGTAAATAGCAATAAATTCAATTCAAAACGTTTAATTACAGATAAGTGTAGCATGTACTATGTCGCCGGATTATCTTTGGCACTGGATTAGTCATGGTAGAGACTGCTATCAAGGCCTCAAACGCCAAAAACAACTTAGGGCTTATGTACGAGTGGGCAGATGACACGCGATTCAGCTTGGGGGAATGTATGATAATGACGGAAATCGATGCTAGCCACATGATTGATATAACGCAGGCCTGTTATAGAGAGTAGCTGTGTTCCTGACGCAAACCGAAGCCTATCAAAACTCGTCACATGGGGCATTAATAAACTAAATGTACCTGCTACAAAATAAAATTTCGCAACTAAATAAGAAGGCGATTACCTTGGAAGCGATAAAAGACCCATACGATATCAGTTCTCACAAGTACGGAGGGAAAGGTCTCGAGAACTTGAAAGGAGAAAGCATAAATAATTAAACACTGCTTGAGGATATGCGCCGAAATCAGAATGAAGAACTAATTCAACCACCTTATCACAAGATTATTATCAAAAACGACGTGAATAAGGATGTCAACAAAAATAGTAAGTAATTTGTAAGAGGCGCTATTTTATTTTGACACAAATTTTCTTATTTGGGCCCATAGTGCGTCAGTATTACGTCCGCAGCCTCGATACTTGAAATTAAAATGAAACACCAATTATGCGCCAGAATTTAAATTCTATCCGGAAAATTTGATATAAAAATCAAAACATCTTATTGATTCCAAGTGGCATAGCAGCAGGAAGCAAAATATTCGACTCGAACTTAAACGAGTTCAAATGCGTATTTATCTAGGATTTCCAATTTATAAAGAATTCGCGGTGCACCGATCTTAGTCAACAACTTGTAGCTTCTACTATATAGCTCCAGGTCACTAGAGGCAGTAAATACATACTACTTTTAGTAATGATATAAAAATTTCAGAATTGCAGACTTTAGTAATCAAAAAGTAAAATAATATTTAAATAAAGCCTCAGATATTTTATTTATTTACGTCCTAATCAAGAGGATATGAACTAACATATATAACCTTGTAACCTATTATATCCCGTGACATATTCTTGTATTTTTGTACTTTGAAACGCTCTGAATCAGCTTTTTTAAAAATTATTTTTAATGATCTGGGATGTCATGGTATTTGAATCTCTCCTTTTTGTGAAATCCAATTAATAAAATACTTCATAGTAACTTATTGTAGTCAAAACTAATATACCTGAAAGAAAAATTTATGCTTGAGTATATTTTATTGAGGTTTTTCTCTTAAACAGTCGTATTGCTGCTTAAGATACTTTCCTCGACTAGAATTTTCTTCAAGGACGCAGTGTTCTTGAAATATTCTAGAGGGGCAATTTTTATAATACAGTTGACTTTCAAAGGACTTAGTGCCTCTGAAATTATACTATACTATAAGAGAGTAAATACGAGAAGCAGTGTCTAAGTATTTCATCCTTGACTAACTTTGTAGCAAAGGCTATTATTCCTAAAAAGAAACTTATGTTTGCATTTGTTTTAAAAATGGCTTATTTTTCCCCTCGGGGAAAAATGACCTGTTTTTTCCCGCTCGAGTTCAAACTTTTTCACACACGCTTGGAATGAACAATTTTCTACGCTACTTTCTGGCATGAAAAGAGGTTTATTTCATGCCTGATTTGTGAAAATAACTTTTTTGTAACACATGCACGATTTTCGCGTTTTTTAGACCAAAAAAGCGTCTCTAAAGTGGCCTCTTTTTGACCGGCCTGAGAAGAGCGCTCGTCTGCGGCTCGGGCTGCTTGCCTCGACTCGTACTGTAATATTCACGCTCGGTCTAAAAAAGCCTACACATAGTTTTTGTAATGCAAGTATAGATTTCCGCGTTTTTTGTGCCTATAAGTGGGACTAAGGTGACTTTTTTCGACACGTTACCTCAAAGTATTTAGTTCTATATATGATTATTATTATTTATTATTATGATACACATACCTATATTTACATATGTGTCAGTACATGTTTTAATCATTTTTATAAATATTTTAAAGAGCAGGCAAAAATAGTATATTATGTACCAAGGGCGTAAAGTAGGCTTTTGTAGACCGAGTGTAGAATTTGCAGTACGAGTCAAGGCGAGTGCGTCTCTGTGCCAAAAACGAGTGCTGTAAACCACACGAGGTCAAAAAGCCCGCTTAGCCCTTGGTGCACACCATAGTTTTTGTGACGCATATATGGATTTTCACGTTCTTCATAGCTATAAAGTGGGAGTAAAGTGGCTGTTTTTTTACACGGCCACTACACAACTATGAATATTTAGAAATAATAGTATTATTGTTTATTAATATTTTCATTAATTAACACAAAGTTTTAATATTTATTAAAATCCTTAAAATTTAAAAAATTTTGAAAATTTTGAAAACCTTAACAAATCAAAATTTGTAGTTTACAGCAAAATATTGTCAGGGGGCAAAAAAAATTTTTTCGCCAGCTGCCTACTTTTTTGCCCGCTAACGACTTTTTTTATCTGCCGGTAATAAAACCGGTGCTTTACGTTCACTTAATAGGTACAAAAAACGCGAAAATACTACGACTTTAGTCCCATGTTGCATATAGTACTATATTCACGACTGAACTGCGTAGCCACTTTATTTCTTGGAAAATGGGTTCTACTTAGTCACCGGTATTATAATGTAAATATACATGTAAACATTCAGAATATTCAACATTTTTAATTTTTTAAAAACTAAAATTTTTTTATATTTTTTAAACTTTTTACCATCTTAAAATTATCAAAATAAACAAAAAATTCAGATTTTGCGGGAATAAAGTAAATTTGCGGGAATAAAATGCCACTTTTGTCCCGCTTTTCTGGGAATAAAGTAACTATTACAGTTGACTCGTAAATAAAAGTTTTTTTTGCCCGCTCATTGAAAAATTCTTAAAAATGATTAAACCATGTACTGACACATACATAAATATAAGAATATGTATCATATATAGAACTAAATAGTTCAAGGTACCGTGTCAAAAAAAAAAAAAATCATCTTGGTTCCACTTATAGCGTGACGAAAACTATGAACAATGGGAAGTTAACCGCTTGAAGCTTGAATTCAAGGAAGAGATGAGCTTTTTATTCCTGTTAACAATGACTGGAGTCCGTTTCTGTAAGTGCTGCTAGGTAACTTGACGCCTGGTATAGGTCAAGGTAGAGAACTTGATGGAATCCTGTGAGTCATCATTGGAATAAGAGGATTGTTTTCAAGCGACAGGTCCGTCTCAGTCCTTTTAAATAACTATTGGTATCGCATCTGTAAGCATTGCTTGCTAACATGATGCCTAGGATGTATCAAGGTAGAGGATGTTAGTATCGGTTCCGGTAAGTTATCATTGGACTGAAGAGGATCAACCCGCTTGAAGGATGGAAGGTTATGGATTATCGGGACAATGTTGTGACTGAATGTTACACAATTTAAAGACCCAGAATCACGCATAGCAACCCTTAACAATGAGATCAACGACGCTGCGAATGCTGTAGTTTAGTTTGAGTCTGACAGTTGATGAGCTGAGACGTATTACGATTTCAATAAAAAGTTCGAATTTGAGTTTTACTTTTGTAAATAACGCGTTGTTATTTATGTTTACCCATACCGGGTCATAATATTTCAAAAATCCTCTTCTTATTTCAATGATGATTTATAAGATCCAATCAATGTCCTCTACCTTAACCCATACCAAGCGTCAAGTTTTCAAGCGGCGCTTACAGATGCGGACTCCAATCGTCAATTACAGGCATAAAAGATTTATCTATTTCCTGAATTCAAGCTTTAAGCGCCTAAATTCTCCTGCATTTCCTGTCTTTAGGGTTAGTCGAAATCAGTCTTCCGACAAAAAAGAGAAAGTTGACATGCCGTGGAACCTCGCCTTGAGACCCTGTTCCGGTATTCACCTTCATGCACACAGGAAAAACAACAGCTCAAAATAACTGTGAGCAGAGCAGTCTTCATTATAGGGTGTTTCTCTTATTATAAGTCCCAAGACAATTGATGTTGACTATCTAGAGTTTATATATTACTAAAGGACGAATGCAGTATACATCGTCATTGATTTTCTCCACAAATTTCCAAGACTTTACCCAATTCGACTGGAGTTTCGGTGCTATTCCTTTTTTTTTGAGGGTTAAAAAATCAAACTTTTTGTTCTTTGAGATATTCAACGTTGAGAGCGTTAGTCGTACCAAGACTTCGTCTTTTCCCCTAGTTGATTTTATGTGCTATTTTATAAATCTCGATGAGTTTCCTCCGAAGTTTGTGTACGTAATATCCGGCTCCTTTAAGCCCAACCTCCTCTGGTAGACACTCTCGAATCAAGTCCAAAGGAAGCCTCAGATCAATACCCGTGTTCATCTCAGCTGGAGTAGCTCTGGTCGTTGCATGTTTGGAGGATCTGTAAACTAACAAAAAAAGTAAAATCCAGCGACCCCAGTCTTTTCGATTATTGTGTATGTATTTTGTGAGATAGTGAAGAAGTGTTTGGCATTGTCTTTCTACTTTTTTTTTGATTGTGGATGTAATGTTTTTGTTATTGCCTTCTTGATTTCTAATAACTCAGACAAATTTTTAACTAATTTAGAATTAAAATTTGTTTCTTGATCAGCATTAACTTCTAAAGGTACACCATACCTACAAATAATTTGATCAACAAAAACCTTAGCAATGGTTTTCGTCCTCATATTTGAGAGAGGAAAAGCTCCAACCCACTTCGAAAAATAATCCGTCACAACTTAGAAGTATTTATTGCTTAAACAAAAAGTGGAAAGGGGCATAAAATATCCATTCGAAGTCTTCCAAATGGAACTCCTGAATTGTAAATTTTCATCAGATCATGACCTTTATCTGGAAGACCTTTCTTTACAATACAAACTTCAAAAGATTTACACCAATTTCCAACCTCTCTTTTGTAAGTAGCCCCATAAAATCGTTTTCTAATTTTATCTAAAGTTTTTTTTTACTCCGAGCTGTCTTCCGGACGGTAAATCATCTGCTTCATCCAAAGTATTTTTGACTTATGCAGATAAGCTCGACTTTAACATCACTGAGCCCTTGTTACTGGAGTTCAACGACGACACCATTAGCTACAATCGTGACCTTAACGATTATTTATAATAAGTAGGATCTCGACTATTCTCTTCTTCTTCACGGCTTATTCCTTCTTCTTTTTCTTCCGCAGTCTAAAAATGAGTTCGATAAAAGAAACTATGGCAACGATCTAATTGATACCAAGGACGATAACAACGATGAGGACATTCAGGAAGATGATGAGAATTATGATATGCAATTTTTGTATAAAGATCAAGCGTAGACACAGCAGTACGCTGCATAAAGGACCGGTCCATAGAACCCCCAGATGACAACGATGGACTAGACACTGGACATCGACAAACCGATCAAGCATAAGACTAATAATGTTATCAGTGCCCCCTCTGTACAAGCTCGTCCCAGACTTGCTGCTCGAGCTCGACAAGAAACTCGACACTCCGTCGAGATGACGACATCCACGGCTGGTAACTCACGCTTTAACTCACGCCAGAGCCTTCATCGACAGCAACTACATATAATACTCTTTTTCCAAGACATCATGCATTTTTCCTTTGGAGCTTTTTTCATCTCGGCATGAGTGGCTGCGACACCAGCTTGATCATAGCTAATCCCCCCAGCAGAGTTTTCCGCGGCTATAGGGAGCGCAGTAACGACCATCGGAGCCACTCCGACGTCCAGTACGCTGTGTCAGACAATTGTGATCGAAAAAGAGCGTAAAATGGAGCGTAACTACAGCAACGATTTTGTTAAGTTTCAGGACGGGAAAGAGGAAATAAACATTAACGAGCCGGCGTCTGATGGAGATCGGCAGCGCCAGAAGCCTGGTTATCCAAAAAACACCAAACCTACCTTGCTGTTACTGCTCGCCAAATATACAGCAACAATATTTTGTTATATTCACGCTATAACGGCAGTAGATAACCGCGTCTTAGTAGCATCATCTAGAGAGGTAGTAGCGTCGAAGCCATTTCTTTAGAAGTTTAATCAAATAAAGTAAACGGGAATGAAATCGGTTTTAAAAAAACATCGTTTACAAGGTGAAGTGTTGGCAACTATAAGTTGAGACTCCGAATCTTCACAAATCTGTAACTTTGTTTTATGATATTTACTTTTCCTTTAAAAACTTTTGAAATCCTTTTAAAAAATTGTCCGATCTCTACAGCTTACGATGGCTTTTCTGTATTTTCATTAATATACTATTATCAAAATGCCAAGCATTAAATTCAGTAGGTAAGCTAAAATCAGCTGACTAGTAGTTATAAAAAATGAGGTAATTGTACTTTTCAAAATAATTATTTTAATATTTCAATACACACAAGCAAAGAATGCTCGCTTCGCTCGCGATTCACAAATTAATTATAATGATATTAATTTATTTGACGTGACATTATCAAGGGGCGCGGCAGCGCCCCGATGGCAAGTAAAAATTTGTTATACACTGTGCCGTCGGGGAGCAGCGCGACCCTATTATAGTTTGAATTTGATTTTTAACCTTAATGCGTTTTATTGTCTCCGATGATTTCTTGTCTAATATGTCTTATATGCTTATATTTGAGTAATGTATCTTGAAGATTTTAATAAGAACTTTCTAATCAAGCCGAAAACGGCGCGTTAGGCAATGAGAGCTTGAGAACGAGTTTGCGACGGAAAGTCTCATTAAGTTCGAGGACTAGGAAGAGGTAGTAAATGTCAACGAGGAGCCAACGCGGCCCCCATAGATCGTCAATGCCAGAAGACAGACCAACCTCAAGCTTAGCATACCCGTGACACCCGGCCACAAATCCAAGCCTACCGCTGCTGCCCGCCAGTATCATCAAAATCCTCACGCCCCAGATGATCAAGCTTGCTCAATAGCAACAGCAACAGGTCCTCAAAGACAAGATACGCAAGATAATAAGGCTCTCGAAAGGTCGTTTACCTGTCGAGATTATTTCTACTTAACTTTAATTAAACGCATTAAACGGGTATGAAATCGGTTTGAAAAACCCTGGTAGAAAATAACCCAACAGTTAATTATGGTTGGCCAACGAACCTGCTAAAAACGTCACTTTGGCAAACAGTTTACCGTTGGTAAGTATTTCTACCAGGGCAGAAATATACGTTAATGAATGTAGTGAAATCAGTTTTGAATATGTCAAGCATCAAACATTAAAGTTCAGCAGGTGAGATGAGATCAGCTGACTGTAAATCTGTTTAATCATATTAAAATCACAACATTTTTCTATTATAATCTAAAAGGAGCTTTGCTTTATTGTAAAAATCTGTAAATATATACGTGAAAGTTTGTAGCAAAAAAATCTCAAGCCAAATTTAATAATTTGCAAAAACAATAAGTATTTTTGGAATCATATAGTAATATTATTTTTGCTTTAATAATTTGGTGTTACGATTCTTTTTTTACCATAAACTTTTGCGTATGGATGAAGTGTTTCATTGAATTTCTCTGTTTTTATTAAAAAGGCGATAAATGTGCATATTTGCGTAGGGAATGATCGTTAAGTAATTAATAAGTTGTTTTTATTCAGTACATATCGTAGACTATAAGACGACGGGACGACAATTGCGCATTAAAATAATATTTTTGAGAATTGCAACCTTTTTTTAATAACCACTAGTCAGCCGATCTTATCTTACCTGCTGATCTTAATGCTGAACTTTAATGCTTGATGCTTGACTATATAAAACTGATATATATAAAACTGATTTTACTACATTCATTAACGTATATTTATGCCCTGGTAGAAATGCTTACCAACGGTAAACTGTTTACCAGAATGACGTTTTTAGCAGGTTCGTTCGCCAACCATAATCAATTGTTGGATTATTTTCTACCAAAGTGGAGACCAAACTTATAGTTGCCAACATTTTACCTTGTAAAAGGTGTTTTTCAAACCTTAAATATACTATTAAATATTAGATGTACATTCGATGATAGTTAATTCTTGTAGAACTTTTTTGAAATGCACCAATCTGATTGCTGGATCGATGAATTCTAACCAATCAAAAGTACGATTTCAAAAACAGTCCACGAGAATTAAATACCGTCAAGTACAAATGAATATATTCAATACAGCCAATCAGATGGTGACAGGAAGCGACGCCAACGGACACCACGTCCAGTGGCGAAGCACGGACATCAACGAAAGAGGTGAGTCAATTTTGGAGTACATTTTTTTCTAACAACCTTATAATATGCAATAAATGCAACGTACCAACCTCTGCAAATAGGATAAGAGAGGAAGTAATAGATCTAACTCTGATCACAAACTCGGACCTTATCACGATTAACAATTGGAGGGTATCCCTCAAAAACTTCTATTCAGACCATAGGAGAATCCATTTTGAAATCAGTCATGATACCCCGGAAACTAGAACCTTTAGGAACTCAGAAAAGACAGATTAGACGAAGTTCTCAGAGCTAGTGGAGGGAAAGCTAGGGACATGGGCAAAAGGTTATAGGAGGCGCTAGAGGGAGGCTTCCGAGAAGCATGCTCCATAAGATACATCCGCAAAAACACCAAACCCTGGTCGAATGCGGAGCTGAGAAATTTGAGGAAAGCAACAAGGAGGTTCATCGGCGCCGCCAGATATGAAAATAGTAACGAAAGCTGGGAAAAGTACGAAACCAGTTTTAGAGAATATAAAGAAAAAATTAGGTGCGCAAAGTGGGAATCCATAAAAAGTTTCAGCGAATCTATCAAGGATACATACGAAGCATCTAGGTTCAGGAAGACACTCAAAAAAGACCCAACAGTTCTAAAGAGTATCAGAAGACCGGACTACACGTGGACTGAAACCAGCGCAGAGACCCTTGGACTACTAATAAATACTCACTTCTCAGGATGCCATGAGGAGAAATCTGAATGCGTAAAAATGCAACAAGAAACAGCCAACATGGACAAAAGGGAGGTGGCAGAGAGAATAGTTTCATAGGAAAAAGTATCATGGGCAGTCAATACATTCGACCCGTATAAATCAGCGGCAATCGGCGGCGGCAATCATGTTACAGAAATCCTTGGACACGATAATCGATCTATTGGTAAAGCTTGACACTGATTGTGTACTTCTAGGATACATACCAAGAAAATGGAGAGGGGTAAGAGTGGCATTTATACCCAAAGTAGGTAAAACAAGCCACAAAACACCAAAGGGCTTCAGACCCATCAATCTCTCATCGTTTCTGTTAAAGACACTAGAGAGACTAGTGGATAGACACATAAAGGAGACCACAGAGGTAGAAAAGAAGTGCACATCGCAGCACGCCTATCTGGAGGGCAAATCTGTAGAGAGTGCACTACACGAGGTAGTGGGAACTATAGAAAAAGCTCTACATGAAAAGGAATACACACTAGGTTCATTCCTAGACATAGAGGGAGCTTTCAACAATGTTAACACGGAATTAATAGAGAAAGCGTTAAAAGAAATTGAAGCGGATCAAACCACCATCAATTGGGTAATGGAAATGCTGAAAAGCAGAATTATCAGGGATGGGTAAGAGCTTGATAAAAAGGAAAGTCACAAGAGGTACGCCACAAGGGGGAGTTATCTCCCCATTACTATGGCTAATAGTAATCAATAAGATACTAAAAACCTTTGAGGATAAAAAGATCTAAAAAAACCACGATTAGAGATATCATGGAGTCAGCACTAGGGGAAATCTCTAAATGGGCAGGACAGAACGATCTGGGAGTCAACCCAAGTAAAACCGAGCTAGTCCTGTTCACACGGAAATACAAGATACCCAAGTTTACACGGCCAAGAATTGGAGGGCGCAAAATCACGCTATCCAAGGAGGCAAAGTATCTGAGAATCATCCTAGACTCCAAACTCACCTGAAAAAGGAATGTGGAAGAAAGGATGAAAAAAGGAATAAATGCATACTACACATGCAAAAAGATGTTTGGTAAGAGATGGGGCTTACAATCATACATAATACATTGGATGTACACGGCGATTGTAAGACCTGTAATTACCTATGGAGCCTTCGTATGGTAGCAAGCCATGGCTAAGGAAGTAAACAGGAAAACGCTTAACAAGGTGCAAAGAATTGCAGCACTCAGTATTACCGGAGCGAAGAACACCACAAGCAGCATTAGAGGCAATGCTAAACCTACAACCGATAGATCTGTACGTAAAAGGACTAGCCGCAAAGGGGGCTCTCAGATTAAGAGACTCCGAATTGTGGAAACAGACCAACTACGGGCATGCGTCGGTGATGAAGGAGGTAGGGAAACTAAGTAAAAACCTAACGCCCCTGCTTAACACAGCAGACGGACTACACGGTAACTCACCAAAGTTTCAAAGAAAACATCAAAATAATAATACCGACGAAAAAAGTCTGGGAACAAAACTCGATAATAAAAGAGGATGAGATCTCAATCTTTACAGACGGTTCAAAAACGATAAAAGGAACGGGAGCAGGAGTCTATTCAGAATAACTTGGAGTTTAAAAGTCATACAGGCTCAAGAACGACTGCAACATTCTGCAAGCGGAAATCCTAGCAATCAAGAAAGTGTGACGTTCTCGCTTTAATTTGGTTAAAGTTAAACCGAAATTATTAACGTTAGCGTCATTAACTATCGTTCATCGCGTGCCGAGCGGTTGCACGGATGAACATGGAAGCGTGGCTGATACGTAGGACAAGGACTAGGGAGGGAACCGATCTTCCCATACGGGAATGAAATAATCTAAAGTTTATTATATTTATAACTTATTATCTTACCTTATTATTTAGGTGTGGACTCGAACAATTAATTACACGCTGGTAGTTTGCAGTTCACTCTTTATTCTAGTAGTTCTCTTTACAATGTATTGGCTTCACAACAAATATGACACTCGCGTAGTTTATAATAACAATAATAATTAATGAATTAGAGATATTTAATAATAAAACGCTTTTCGCGGCGCGTCGCGGAGGTAACTTAAACGGACAGAGTTTCGTTATCTATTGCCGATAACAGACTGCCCGATGGTAGGGCTATCGGCGCTTATATATTGAATGCTAGGTCCATATTTGGAGCCTAGACAATTTTTCGATAACTAATTAGGATTCACAGCGTCGCTGGGCCTAATCATCAAACCGAGCGGTATCGCCCTTTGTCGGTTTCCACACCAACGATGCCATGAGGCCTAGTCAGTTGCGGTGACAGAATATTAAAGAGTATCGTTTCAAAAGAATAAATATTGCTGTAGTTATTAATAAAATTCGGGGTATATTACAAAAGCAGCAAAATTGTTACAGCTAAACGATAGTGCGCCAATGAAGGTGACTATCTACACAGATAGTCAAGCAGCTCTCAAAACTCTGGCATCGAAATTAAGGAGATCAAAGACAGTAATGAGCTGTCGCGAAGCCCTGTCATTGATTCGCAACAGCGAAGTCAGACTCTGCTGGGTACCCGGACACAATAGTGTCGAAGGGAACATCAAGGCAGATGAACTGGCAAAGTTTGGAGCAGAGAAGGACAGCAGCGAAGCGATCAGTCACCCACTGCCAACGATCAATGTGATAAAGACTACCATTGATAGATCCATCGAGGTAATTCACAACAAAAGATGAAAAACACGAGACGACTGTTTTACATTGAGAACGCTGTGACCAGAGAAGAACAAGGAGAGAACAAATTACAGGAAAATCTTTGTGAGCACGATCACAGGAGTAGTAACAGGTCACTGTGCGGTCGGGGTCAATCTCAAGAGATGGGGAAAGACGAACGACAACTTCTGTAGTGAATGTTGCGAAGAAGAAGAAACCATATCCCACCTGCTATGTCATTGCCCAGCCCTGGAAAGCAAAAGGCACAACAAGTTGGGCCACAGCTTCCTAGTGGAACTAGACGAGGCAGCAGAAATGGATATAGGAAACTTTGCAAAAAGCTGGAAATGCTTTCAGCAAAAGTAAAGGTAGGTTAGCTCCGATCTATCGACAAACAGGGTATCGCAATGGGCCACAGGCCACCGAGCGAAGTGCGGTTTTCTTTCGAAAACTGCACTAAACCCTTACAACCTAACTTAACCTTGTGATTATTTGATGAAAGTATTAATTATATTAACAAAATACAACGATAAAATAATAATAATTGATTTTTTTGTTATTTACATTCATAATATAATGTAAATTGTAGGACTATAACAATGATAACTTTTATATTACATGATAATGATATCTAAAATCCCTAGCGAAAAAGAAAAATGATAACAACTGAAGAAAACAGTTATGAACTGCAGATGACAGCAGAAAAATGTCAGGATTAAGACACAGAAAACAATAATCTTCTGTTGTCTTCCGCTTTATTTAGTTTGCTAGAGTTTTTTCAGGTATGAAATTTTACAATTTTGTAAATGAGTAAAATATAAATACAGCAGATAATAACTATTAATCAGCGAAGATAACAGTTTTTTCATAGTTTAAAACAGTTTACGTTATTTAATGATTGTTATCTTCTACATTTACTAGTATTTTTTCCTAATCAAAACAGTTATCTTCGAATTTCTACTGATTTTAAAACACGCCTTTAATAACATAATAAAATAGAAAACTGAAAAAACCAATAATACCTGTAAATAACTGTTGTCTTTGTCTCAATTCCAAAATTCTTCTGCTGAACATTTCTGTTTTGTTCAGTTATCATCTGTTTTAGTCTGAAATCTTCAGATGGAAACTGTTATGTGCAGAATTTTTGTTCCACAAAGGATCAATATAAGTATGGAAAATTACGTAATTTTATACAAAATTACATTTTATATCCTTACATAAAGATCAATTAATTTCATTATCATTTTAGTAAATACTGTAACGGGCGGGGATAGCGCCCGTAAGAGCTAGTCGGCGCGAGTGCAGGGTAGTACGTCGTTGGCTCAGTGGTTAGAGCACGCGACTTGAGATCTCGGGGACATGGGGTCGGATTCTCCTCGTCGCTTTACTTTTGTGCGAATTATTTCCCGGAAACCTCGTTACAATACTAATCTAAATTATTAAATAAGTCAGTATTTAAAATATATTTCAATATAGTGTGCGTTAAATACACTATAAATTCAAGCACATTTTCCGCGTCCTGTATCGGAAAATAACGTTCAATAAATAGATAAAATTCAGTTGTTAATAATCGAATGACATTTTATTGATTGTGGAATCACTATGAGTTTCTCACCTAAAATTTTCGTGTCTAATATTTTAAAATCAAAATATTGCTCAGAATGCTTCAATGCATATATTTTTGAATACAGTTTTACTATTTAAAAAATAATTTTCAATTATAACAAACTTTATAAGAGTATTATTTTACTACACTGCGAAACTCTACACAAGAGTATGACCTATTGTTGTTAAATTCATCTGACAATAGGTTATGTGATTGTGTATATTTTTTCAGTGTAGTAAAATAGTAAAAAATCGGTGTAGGGTCTGCATAATAAAATGACACTGAACAAACTATATACATCAATGTTTTTAACAACAAGTTACCATTTTTTTTATTTTCTTATTTATTACTATTCCTATTATTAATATATAAAAATATTATTTCAACAATTGGATTTAATCCATTTTATAATTTTCTTCTTTTGAGAGAATTTTTCTATATTTATTACTTTAAGTTGGTTAGGAAGCTCATTATAAATATTCATTGCTTTCATATAGCTATTTTTATTGCTAATTCTCTTATTAGTCTTAGATATAATGATCCTTCTATTCCTAGTAATACTATCTGATGCTAGGTATTTTTCTTTTAGATCATAATAATGCAGCTTCAAAGATTCAAGAGCAAAAAGTTGTACTATATTTAGAGGATTGTCGTGTGATGGAAACTTATTTTTATTTATGATTTTAAAAATATTATTTTGTAGCTTTTGAACTTGGTTTCGACTATTTCTATATACTCCACCCCAAGCAATGATACAATAGCTAATGATACTATGGAAAAAAGCATAATAGATCATTTTGAGAGTTTCTGCAGGCATGGTTATTGAAATTTTGTAAAAAATATATACTAGGTATTTTGTCTTTTCGATTATATGTTTCATGTGATTTTCCCACCTTAGGTTGCTATCAAAAACAATTCCTAGATATTTAAAATGTTCTACCCTAGTTATATTTTTGTCGGGAATTTCGAACAGTCTTTCCTACATTTAATGACAACTTATTTAATGCCAGCCACTCCGATATCACACTTAGAAAATTGTTCATGGTATCTTGGGCTTCTATCCAATTTTTACCAGTGGCTATAATAGCAGTATCATCTCCATACGAAATTATAGCCTCGGGGGGGGGGGGGGGGGGGATCTTCCTCAAGACATCATTTATGTACAGGATAAAAAGTAGCGGTCCCAAGATCGCTCCTTGTGGAACGCCTGTGTTAACCACATCGCTATCGCTTTGAATACCGTCTATTTTGACTACTTGGTATCTGTCACTCAAATAGCTGGAAAGGATATGCTAGTATGCTATGGTCGACAGTATCGAAAGCTTTCGCCAGGTCAAGGAAAGTTATAATCGTAGGCTTACTATTATCAATATTATTATATAGTGCATTAGTTATGTATTTTAGAGCATCTTGCGTGCCAATCATCCTCATGAAACCAAATTGTTACTTCGAAATTATATTGCTCTGTTCTACAAAATTATGAATTCTGTTGTATATAATTCGCTCAAAAATCTTTGCAACATTGGATATGAGAGAGATGAGTCGATAATTCGTGATTTTATGTTTCTCTCCTGATTTATAGACTGGCACTACTTCGGCCCTTTTTAAAGAATCTGGCCATATGGATTTCTCAATACACTTACTGAAAATATGGGTTAGAGGAACTGCAATGTGTTTACATAACAGATTTAAGGTCTTTGCATTTATTTTATCAACTCCTCCATTTTTCAATTTTAGTGCATTGATTATACTTATTATTTCTGCTGTACTTGTTGGCTTTAAAAAAATAGAGATAGGATTCATGGCAGGCAGCTTGAGTTCAGTATTTACTGGTTTAACGATATTAGCACTTAGATTTCTACCTATATCACAAAAGAAAGTATTTATATTTTGCGCTATCTGAAATTTATCAGTAATTTTTTGATTATTTATTTTTATGTAATTTATGGCATCATTGCATTTTTTAACATTCCCGATTTTCATATTTATTATTTTCCAAAGTTTTCTTGGGTTATTGAAAATATTTTGAATAAGATTTCATTCATATTTTATTTTAGCGTCGGTAATTACCTTATCTAAAATTTTTGCATAAGTTTTATATTGTGTTTTTAGTTGATCGTTCTGCACATCTAGTTGCCGTAAATTATATAAAAACTCTTTAGTTTCACACAACCTCACTATTGCATCAGTTATACAGTTTTTTCTACCAGTGTGTTTTTTAGCCTTTTTCTTTGTTTTTGCCAATTCTACGCATAGCTTGATCTCGTTCAACAATTTTTCTACAGCCAAATTTGGATCATCCATCGACATAATTTCATTCCAGTTTCTAGCAATTACATAATTTGTTAATTTAAGAAAACATATGGTTTCTTAGTTAATTCCTTCAGCTTATTTACCGCAATTATGATCGGGTCCGTTATATCATGCCTAATCTTATATGTGGCTGTGTTAATGTTATGAGACTTAATAAAAATATTGTCGATACATGATCCCTCGGCTCTACCAATAGGTGGCTTTGTAATACCTACAAAACCAGGAATATATCCCTTATCAAGAAAATTGCATAAGAAATCTTGACTATAGTGATCACAGTCTAGCAGGTCAATATTAAAATTACCTATCACTTAGTGATTTTTTACATTTCTCTTTTTAGTTAAGTACTTATTAAGGTCTAGTATAAACTCAGTCTTTGGTATCCCATGCGATCTGTACATAGCCGATATTTCAAGACTACTTTTATCGTTTAAGGTTATCCTCGTATTTATTATTTTAATCGTACCTGCCTCAACAACTTTGCTAGTTGGACTAGATTGTTATTGACAAATCTAATGACGCCATCATTCCTATTTATCCTACTGTCGTTATAGTAAATTATATAATCATAATCTGAGCCATTCAGTTGGTATAAATGATAATTAACTTGCTCAAAAACTTCGAAATATATCACAATCGCTGATTTGATAGCTAAACTCTCTATTAAAATTTTGAGTTTATCAAAATTTGCATTTATACTTCGAATATTTACATGCAGGATAATATCCTTTTTGTTGTTTATAACTTTATTAAAATTTTCAATATTACTGCATGTCCTTTCTTTTTGCATTGATTTATTTTGAAACTTATCTAAATAATCAAAAGTATCCATGTTACCTATTTTTTAATCTTGTTTTTATCGCTTTTGTTGACTGGTGTTGATGCAGTGGAGTGCATCTTTGGTTAGTTCAATAGTACTTGTTATGTTGAGGTTCTTTTTTCGATTTATTGCGTGGAGTGTTATTTTCAAGTTGCTGAATTTCCTTATTTGGAGTATTATTGATATCTACAGGTACTTCGAGCCTGTTTGCTGATTCCATGTTGCGTTAGATTGATTCAGTTGCCGGTAAGGTAGGTTTGATGGGATAATCGACGGAGTCGATATATCTATCAATTTTTTTTTCAAGATGCTGCACTGGCTGGAGTCATAGGTGAAATGTTTTGTGTCTAGCTTTGATTTATATCTCGTATTACTATAGTGACAGTTTATGCATTTTGCACTGTCCTTATCACAATCACTCGTTTTATGGGTTTCAGAACATTTTAAACACAAGGTATCATTTCTGCATTTCTTAGCATTGTGTCCGAATCTACCGCACTTGAAACATGGGCAGATGTTTACTAAATCCTAGACTTTACAATGTTGATACCCAACAAAAAGTTTGTTGCTATTTTATCTTATGTGCTTGTAGATCTCAGCTGGGACTTCCATCAGAACAGTGCTTAAGTTGTTGTGCTTGTTCTTGTACATATGCAGGACTTCGTTCATTTCAAAGTTACTGAAATTTCTTTCATTAATGTCCTTCTCGATTTTCTTGGTTTGCATGTTCATATAATTGTCGATACCCACCATTTTGACCTTCGGATTATTTAATTTATTCTTTGTTATGTTACATTTGTCCTCTAGTTTTTCTTTCAGTACTGTCTCCGTTAATTCAGCACTGTTATCAATTAGGCAGCTTATAATAACTTCATCATTTTTGTTAACGTATATGTTTTTTGTTTAAATGTTTTTTTCGTCTGTCAGACATTTAATTACCGATTTCTTGACATCGATGTTACTGTTATTGCTTATCTTGACAGATATTTTAGGAACTTTTTTCTGAGTTGCTCTTGAGTACTCAATGGTATCTGAGTACGTGCGTAACTTAACGTCAGTTCCACTCTTGATTGCAATTTTTCTTTAAGAAGGTCGTTTTTCTCAGTTAGTTCGCTCAATAACCTTTTCAACAGCATATTTTCAGTTCTTAAAAGTTCAATATCAATTTCTTCGATGGATTCAGCTTCTTGTAAGTCTTGAGTTTTGTCACTAGTTTCAGCCAATAGGTCATTTCTCACATCTTCAGATTTTTTTAGCTTAATCTGCGCTATTAAAAGTGAGGCAGATTCGCTTAAAACTTCCTCATCAATTTTTGAGGTTACGTTTTGATAGCTATGTTCGGGGCAAACTATAAGATTATTGCCAACGAATTGAGAGTTTTCAATTTTTTGCTTGATGCAACTATGGTGATAAGCCTCATCACAAATAACGCACACTGCTGTTGTTGCTGGTTTATGCTTACAACATGCAAAATTACTGCGACACTTGTCAGAAGGCTTGTTCCGTCCCAGCGCCATCTTGGCATGTGAGGAATTGTACTAATTTTGGCTCAGAAAAGTTATCAAAATTTTTGATAAAAAGAAAAAAAATTTTTAAATTTTCAAAATTTTCATAACTCCCGCTCTAGAAGATGTTTGAATAACGCGCCAAAAACACCACGGCTGATCAGTCAGAGGTGCCAACGTTTGTCCAGTGTCGATGGTGTTGCAGCCTGGTGGCGAATATTGGAATCAGACGCGCAGCAACGGTGACGACTGATCTCGCGCTCTTTAGAGAGAGATAGAGCTATTTGTATTTAACCTCTAAAAATTTCTGTAGAAAACCTCCATTCGGTTGAATTTGGGGCTAATGTTCCAAAAAATCAGATTTTTCTTTTTCTCTTTAGATATGTTGAAAGCCGATGCTATGTCCTTATGATGAAACAGCTATGAGGATGTTCGCCAGCAGCAATTGTATAGTAGTTGACAGATGAGGTTATGTTGTCTCAGACTTGCGAAAAGAACTCCTCTAGGTTCATAAAAACGCACGAAAAAGTCGTGGTTTTCCAGCGCTAGCGTGCGAGCCAGATAGAGGATCCTTCCCGCTGTAAAAATCACTCATTCGAGTGAGAAAACACATTAAAATAATGCTAAATAAGCAGAGCGACTTGATGATGCTGCTAGACTTACCAAGCGTGACGTCACTATCAAATGAAATTAAATTAAAAATCTCATTTATAATATAAATTTATAGTAAAAAATAATTTTACGACCAATCAGCGCCTCGGCGGCTCCTTGTGATTAGTCTGCGTGGACTGATGAGCCAATGCAAGGCCCTCTTACGTGTGATGCAGATAGAGGCAAAGTGGAGTTTTTAAAAAATCCGGCAGTTTTAGTCTAAGCCTTAAGGTGCTCGCACGTATCTAGAGCAGGAAGAAAAGAGAAGAGAGTTCTAAGGGCTATAAGAGATTCCCTGGAGATTGCAAGAAAGACCCCGAGGAGTTCGAGACTGCATTGTCTGAGAGCTGCGCTGGAGACCAGTGCATCCTAGACCTAGACAGCGCAAAAGTGTTGTCTCCATCAGCCGAGATGCCGATGCTCGGACGAACCGTCATTGGAATGAAGAAACGAGGCAGAAAGAAAAAGAGACCGTTTTTTTTTAGATTTAGATTTAGTTGGTGTACATAATGTACAAAAAAGTAACTTAAACGACGTGTAACAACACCCTTATAAGAGGAAGCAAAAGTTTTGAAAAAATCGGTTTTTATATTTTAGCTTTATACTTGAGAACCGCTTGACGAAATCGTTTAAAATTTTAGAAGCAGATAGATTATATTGTGGTAATTGTTTTAGAGATACAAGGAATCAGAAAATTTCCAAAAAAAAATTGAAACCTTGATATCTTAAGAACCATAAGGGTTTGAAAGCTGCGCAATAAACTTAGCCAAAAACATAAAATATTTACTTTTTCTCAAAATCTCAAGTGCAATAAGGCCTTTTTACATCCGTAATTGAGGCACAAAAAAATAGTGTTTTTCAAAAATCAAGAAATAGCCATAAAGAAAAATAGTTGAGAAAATAAAAAATAACTGTTTTTCCCGAATCCAGAATCCAAAAATAGATATGCATGTCAAATTTTATTGATATTGACGGAGTAGTTTTAGAAATATTACGGTATACACACACACACACCACGCGGGAAAACCTGACACTCGTATGTGGCGCGTCCCCTAGGTGACGGATGGGAAAGAGCTCGCTGGGGTATATACCTCGGAGGGTAGAGCAGAAATAAAATATGCTCCGTGGACCAAATCAGGCAGCCGCGTTTGCCGTGCGGTGCGACCCGTAAGCTGCCAAAAGGATATCCTGGGTGGGCAAGCAAGTTGCGAGCCAAAGTGACCTGAACCACCTTTGGCTCCCGCTGACGGGAAGACAAGAGGCCGGTCACATAGCCAGTACCGGTCAATCGGTTAAGGCGAGTGCATAATATTGCTTGATGTCTGCCAGAAACTCCCCAGAGAGCCAAGCACTTTGTTCGGGGTGGGAGGTTCGTGAGAGTGGAGGTGGGCTAATGCAGTATCGCGTGCTATACTTTGGTAAGATGTTCCCAGTCTGGCACTGCTTACAGTCATGTGTTCGGGCCATGTTAGCTGCCTTCACAGACGGGGGGATCGACGGTGGTCGGACACGTACCGGAATGAAGACTATTATCGAGCATGGAAAATTTAACCGAGCAAGGAGAGAAACCAGGAAAAGGAGCTCTCGAGATCTGGAATACAATCTAGGATGCTGAGCAAGAACGAGAAAGCATATGGGAGAAGATCCGAGACAGGCTCTATGGATAATGTTGTGTCAAACGCATCCAACATTCATGAGTCTGTTAAAAGCGATCTATTGGCGATTATGATCCAGGTTAAGCGGCTTGAAAGACGACAAGTGGCGCTGAAAAAGAGCAAGAAGAGCCTTAGTTGATGCCAAAAAAAGCGGAAATGTCACCGAACCAGCAGCATATTCAGAAGGAGGACAAGGCATTACAGACGATAGAAGCATCAAACGCGGTGACGACAAGAACGCTTAATAAGCGTAAGGCAATGTCACCAAGCCAGGTAAAAGAGCGATAAGAAAACTACGCTAAAAGAACGAGGAAAAATAAGGAAGTAACCTCTGTGAAAGTCGCATCAAAAATCCAATCACAGGTGTTCATTCCCGAAGAAAAGGCAGACCCACCCTGGCAGGAGGTTATTACCAGAAAGGAGAAAAAGAAAGAAAAGAAGAGGAAAACGGAGATACGGGAAAGCACTAGTGCCAAGAACAAAAATGGTACTAGAAAACCACGAGAGAGACTCACCAGGCCTGACGCACTTGTTATAAAAGCTGCTGAAGGAAATTCGTACGCTGATATTTTGAGGAAAATAAAAGCGGACCCTAATCTGACGATGCTTATTAACAGTGTAAATAAGATACGCAAAACGGTGGCAGGATATCTTCTTTTGGAGCTACGACGCACCAAAGAAGTGAAAACGCAGGAACTTTAAGAAGCGGCTAAAGCGGTGCTAGTAAAAAAAGCCACAATCAAGAGGCTTCAGCATGAAGTAGTATCTAAAATAAAAGACCTGGATATGCTTACCTCTTAGCAGGATATTCTAGAAGTCCTGAGTAGAGAGTTTCCAGAAGAGAAGGATGTAGTAAAGGAGACGTACGTAAAGACTCTTCGGAAAACTTATGGAGATACGCAGACTGCCGTCGTACAGCTGCCTGCCCAGATTGCACAAAAGGTGATCGCACAGGGAAAGCTCAAAGTAGGTTTGGTTAATTGCAGAATTAGGGAGATTAGTCAAGAGACACGACCACCTAGATGCTATAAATGCCTGGGTTTTGGCCATATCGCAAAAAAGTGTACAGAGACGTACGACAGAAGTAAATGCTGTTTTAAGTGCGGAACGGAAGGACATGCAGCGAAAAGTTGCACGAACGCGCGGAGTTGCATTCTCTGCCGGAAAAAGGATGGATAATCAAAGAGTGATTATGCAGCTGGTAGCTATACATGCCCAGCCTACCGATCTGCATTAAATGTACTGAAGAACCAACAAAAATAAAGATGGGGGTAATAAAGGGCTGTGGAGTGGGGCAGCATAAAGACTAACCACAGGGGACGAGTACTCCTGGAAGCATTTACTTTCCTGGATTTGATCCTGGTTAACCAAGGATGCACCCACATATTTAGAAAAGAAGACGCAGGGTCTATTGTCGACCTGGCGTTTGTTAGTAGCAGCCTTATTGGCTCAGTTGTTTTATGAACAGTAAGTGAGCACTACACACATAGTGATCATCAGGCCATAATAATGAAGGTAGTATTACCAAAAAGGGGACCCAGCGCGAGTGCAACGACAAATAGAGTTAAATGGAAAACGAAGGATTATGATGAGGAGATGTTCCTATAAACACTGGAAGAAATGAAACTGCCTGGAACGGCGAACAGCAAGGCGGAGCAGGTAACGGTAGACATCACCCGAGCATGTTACGACAGTAGACGACCTCCAGTATACTAGTGGGACAAGGAGATTGCGAATGCACGTAGCAAATGCTACTGGACCAGAAGACGAGAACAACGCCCGAGGAAGAAATACTATAAAACTAGTATAAGCCAGGAAATAGTAGATGCCCGCAGACAAGAAATAAAGGACGCTAAAAGGAGTCTTAAGAAAAAAATCCACGTAAACAAACGACGGTGCTTAAGGAATTACAAAATAGTAATAAAAAAGATCAAAGGAAGCTACGTGCCCCCTCCAAAATGCTCGGAGCTATTACACCGGGTAGTGACTACGCTGTTCCCCAGGCAACTGGAAGATCCAAGTGTCATCGAAAGAAGTTTAAATAAAGAAGCTATCCCACCGATCACAATTAAGGAATTGTTAGCCGCCTGCAGAAGGGTAGGAAACAACAAGGCCCCAGGGCCGGATGGTATTTCAAATATTGCGTTAAAGCATGCTATTCATGCTCATCCAAAGGTCTTCGTAGACTTGTACAATACATGTCAAGAAGAGGGAACATTTCCCACAAACTGGAAAAACAGCGACTAGTGCTTCTGCCAAAAAGAAAGAAACCACCCGAGGAGTCCTCATCATACAGACACTCTGGTTGCTGGATACCCCAGGAAAGATTCTGGAACGCATTATTTGCGTCAGAATGGATCATTTTATAGAAGGAAAAGGTGGATTAGCGGAACATCAATATGGCTTCAGAATGAAATGTTCAACCCTGGACGCAGTTAGTCTAGTGATTGACACTGCACAAACAGCGATAGAGGGAAAAAGATGAAAGGAAGGAAAAAAGAAGTATTGCGCCATAGTTACATTGGATGTCAAAAATGCATTCAATTCGGCCAAATCGAGTGAAATACATGAGGCACTACAGAAGCAGGATGTGCCCTTATATATAAGAAGGATGATGTCCGACTACTCGAAGGACAGAATTCTATTATATGATATTGAGGACGGTACCAAGACATATAAAGTTACAGGAGGCGTCCCCCAAGGGTCTGTACTTGGCTCACCGACTTGGAACATCATTGCTTAGCTGTGCTATTCTTTCTAGTGTATTACACAGCTTAGTCGACATACGCTTGGCAAAATAAATTAAATATTTCAACACACCTTCTTAAATTTATGCGTCAAGACTTATAAAACAATTCTTAATTCTTTTCTAAATTTTTCGAATTTGTTACGTCCCAGAACTTTTGTTAAAATATCTGCGATATTGTTTTCTAAGTCTAATTTTACAATTTTTATAATCCCTTGTTGATAACATTCATTTACAAAATGGATTCTGATAAACCTACATATTCTGCAGCTGTCGACGATTTCGTGACGCTTCCTTGTTTTCTGGATTTCCAGTAAACAACGTTTTCGAAAATTCTTATTATATATCCAGTCGTGGATTTTCTATCATTCTTATCTCCAGGCCCAGTCAGCATCAACAAAACAATCCATTACCTCTGAAACGTGCCGGGTAACTCGAGAGTGAAACCGCGAGACCGTGTTAGATTATCGAACACGAGTTATGCGAGAGGGCGGTGAATGCACTAGTAGTCGGTTTTATATCCGTTATTAACGTGTAGCAAGTTGCGTTGATTTGGGATTTCCCTGCCCTTACCCGACTACGAGAGCAATGTAGCCGTGATAAGGGTGCTGCGTAGTGTGCCCACGGGACTATTAGTGGAGAGGAAATATTCCCCTACAGTCCGCACACTTGAATCGCTAGGAGCCGTGCAGCCCGGCAAATACTGAAGGTGAACTAGGGTGCCTTCGTGTGGTTGGCCGGTTGGAGGGCTCTCCTAGTGTATTACAGGATTCTGCTGGCCTGGATTACTAGAGGTTACCCGAAGTATGGAGAGGAGTGGTAGAGGCAACAGTTGATGAAGTGAAAACGGCGATAGAAAAGGCTTGTAAACCGGGACGATAGTAGAAAGGTGACCCTTCTAAAATCCAATATGAGTGGCTTAAGGATGGCCATAGTCATGTATGCCAAAGAACAGGCCGACGAGTTGCTTAGAATAGGACATGTTCATGTGGGCCTTGTAAGCTGCAGGATCAGAAAGAGAGTGAAGGTAGTTCAGTGCCACAGATGTATAGGCGTTGGAAATAGGAAGGATAAGTGCAAGAACGCAAATAGATCAAACCTTTGCTTCAAGTGCGGGGGAGCTGACCACCTTCTTGCACAATGCCAGACCAAACCAAGTTGCTTCCTCTGTAAAGAGGCTGGCACGAAAGAGAACGGCTGTAAGCACACGGCTAGATCGAGTAGCTGCAGCGTGTTCAGGCGTGACCTAGATACGGCGAAAAAAAGGGCAAGATGAGACTGTCCAAAGGATGTCCGGACGATGCTGCACGAAGACGGCAGGACGATGCAGAATGAAGACGAGCCTGATCTGGAACCCCCAATCACCTTGGTGGATGGGGGATGTATGGAAATGTCAAACTTTGAAGAAAAAGCCAAAAAAGGCTAGTTAACAGGCCCCACGGAAGTATTGTTCAACGATAGTACCTGTGCGGATCCGGTGTCGGAGGGCCACTTGTGCAGAGCTTGCTCTGCCTACGCCACATAAAAAAAAAACACATCCATACGGACATTTTCTAAAAACACTTGATTTGAACTTCTAACACACCAAGAAGTATTTTCTAGAAGTTTTGACGAAACTTAAAATTTTATTATTACACAGCTTTCTCTAGGAGGAAGCAATATAGAAAATGTATCGTCTAAAATTTATTCTGATTTATAAAACTTTTCGCTTTAAAGGGCAAGGCAGACTGAGCAATAAAAGCTACTCATTAGAGGTGTGCGAGTCAAAAGTCGAGTTTTACATTTGGTTACTACATTATGGTGGAAATAATTAAACCAAAGACATAATAATATATTATAAGTGTTTAGATGTTAACATACGGATTGAACAGATTCAATAGATTACAAAAGCAAAAAATGTTGATAGGCTGAAAAATCAGTCCAAACAACCAATCAAGTTATTTTTTAGGCAAAAGCTCGAAAAAAACTCGAAAAAGTACTCGAAGCTTTAAGTAACATATCACTGTTATGAAACAAAAAAAAAAAAGAACATAATATTTGTTAGATATGTGTAAAAACTCGACAATCGTGGTATTTAAGTAGATTTTTAACACCCCAGATTTATTTTGCGATTAAAACAAAAACGTTCGAGTTTGATTCGCACACCCCTACTACTCTGTAACATGGCTAAATTTCGCCGTGTAATAACGACGTTCGACGCGGTCGGGGTAGAGCGTCTCAAGGCTACCTGTGTGAATGAGAGAGTGAACGTGTCTTAGTGCGTCGTTTATTTTTCGAGTGAACGACGAGAGAGGAGCAGTGGCTGCGACAGACGAAAAGGACAACGCACGTCGCCGACTCGTGAGTGAGAGATGCGAGGAGATAACGAGCAACGTTAGCGCAGCAGCAGTGACCTTTCACCTCGACAGGGCGTTCAAGTCGGCCCCGCGCACCGTAAGACAGCCGATGCAGGTGGCGAAGCCCTTCGTGGGGTCTACCTACGTGAGCCTCTGATGCAGCAGGACCAGCGTGATGGCAGCTCGCCCGCACGAACGCCACGAACGCCACTACAGCATCGCGCGTTCGTAGTGACAGATGCCGCTCGAGTCAAAGGCCCTGACGACGGAACATTGGGAGTCACTACGGATTCCGCAGTCAAGAGTTATCTTGGTTATCTGCGGGTGAAAGGCTGTCTGTGTGCTACGAGAATTCCAATTTCGCGGTTATCTACTTCGACATCGCGTCTGCGGGGCTATCTGCGCGCGCGCGCGATCGCGCGACTCGGCAACGGCGCGTGAACCGATAGTGTTGCGAGCGAACCGGCACTCGCCTGCCCCAACTGCTCACTAATGGACGTGCCTCAACTTCAAACTCACCCGGTGCTGCAGCTAGAAGGATTTAAGGTCAGTGAATCGTTTTCTGTTTTCTCCGGTCGTATCCGTCTCGCGGGTAAACGGCAGTTCCACGTTCGGTTTCGCGAACGAAAAAATTATCTCGCGTACGCGTTAGTTGCCTCCGGATCGCTGTCTTTATCTCTTCATCTCTTTGTATTATGTTCCGTCGAATAAAGGGTTATCTCGTCTATAGGGGTTATATTCTCGAGTAATAAGCGAAGTGTAGAATTAAGGAATTTTATGATAGAAGTGTAGAGTTGTTTTGTGAAAACGTGGGTTAATACTTAGCGTCGACACTTGGACGCACGAGGCGTAAGGTGGTCGGGCAATTCTAGGATAAGTCGTTCGGCGTTTGCGGAATTCGCGTACGACGTAATTGTGCGAATGAGTGAGAGACGAAAAATGTGAGCGAGTGTGTGTGATCTGGTTGCTTCTCGAGTCTTGAGACGCGCGCGAGTCACGCGGGATATCTTTCGTGTACGGGTATTTGCTTGTCAGAGTTGTCTTTGTTCACGAGTTATTTTAGTAGTTTTACGAGTCGATTATAAGTTGTAAGAATTTATTAAGAATATACAGTTTCGTCTGATAAACCACGTGTCTCTATTATTCCGAACCTCCCTTTCTCCTTATCGTTCTCGGGGCTGCAGCTAGCCGAGCAAACCACGTGCAAAAATAAACCCCTCGCGCCAGGAAACAAAGAGTCGCGAGACTCTGGCGCTCTCGAGGAGCGCCTGGCGCTACCGGGTTATTTTCCAAGCCCCGGGCGAGGGATTGCACCATAACTGGGGTAGCACGACAACCCCAGTTACAACTCATACAAAATGTCGCGCATGTGTAGATAGAATTGATTGATAGAACGTATTTGTGTGTATGCATATACGTGTATGTGTGTGTGCGCTTGTAGATACATGTGTGTGTGTAAAAAATAAAATAGCTCATAAAATGTATGTATACTGTAACGAACAGAGAAAAGACAGAGTCAAATAGCGAAAAAGTAGACGACGGGACTCGATCTTGCGGACCCGAGAGCCCTATGCTCTAACTACTGATCTAACGTTTACGAGGCATTGGAAGTGCACGAATCGCAGTACGACTCTGCTGCCCGACTCTTATCACTGACTCGTCTTGCTGCTTGCGTTGCAGACGTATGCGTCTGTGACAATACGAAGTTGACAACATCTTGAATGTTTTAAGTTAAAAAAATCTATTACTTTTACAACCTATTGAGCATCAGCAAGACCACCAGCATATTTTGACACATGTTATTGTGTCTAATAAATATGCCTGATATTTGACACTATTAAAATTATCTTTTCTTAAAACCGTAATTTTGAGTTAATGCTCCTATTTTATTAAGTTTAAAAATACAAATAAACGAAATGTAATTAAATGGTTTATTTTACAATTGTTAAAATATATATGTTCCCTCGAAGAATATCATAACATAAAATTTACATATTTGAAAAATGTAAACTATTTCATAATTTAAAATTCAAATCGTAAAAAATAATGTATTTTAAATGTATTTATTTACAATGTACATGTTGAACTAAGTCCACTTTGAAATACATCCGAGCGAGCGTCAGCGAGCGAGGTGACCATTGGTACGGTTACAGGGTTTAGGCTCGAAAAGGAAGAGACGCGCGAATCCCGCGAGAATTTTGGCAGACGCGGCGTCAAGACGCAACGCGACACATCGCCATATTGGAATTAAAATTACTGTTGCTGTGCTGTGTGACTAGGATGGCGGAAAAAAATAGACTGGATTATTCGTTGTCATTTATTCGAAAAAGACCTCAGTACTATTGGTTTTACTGTGACTTATGAAAAAGGAATTTAATGGCTGAGTATCTCTGTAAAAAAATAAATCACAGGAAATAAATTCAGAGAGAATCAGATTAGAGGAGTGAACGTATAGATAAATAGTTGAGAGAAAATAATTGGGATCTCGGGAACGTACAGAGGACAGTGAATAAAAAGAATAACAAATAAAAACAAGAATTAGAAGAAAAAAAGAGAGGATTTTCACGTAAGGTGGGCTTGAACTCTTATCCGCAGATGGAAAGATGCGAGCTTACTCAAGGCATTAACAATTTGGAAAGCCGGATAGGATTACCTGAGAATAAATTAGTCAAGCATGAAAATAATTTGGTTGATCTAGCAAGAATGGCCAAGAATCTCAAGGAAAGTGGAGTGAAAAATGCTCACAAAGTTGAGACTTTTTTTATTTTTAATAAGATGAGAATATTGAACGCTCACCCAGGTCCAGCAGAAAATACAGAGCTGGCTCGGTCCATTTTAATGAATCCGTAGATATGAGAAAGATAAGAGCATCTACTCGAAAGCATCAAATTGTCCGCCTTACCAGATTCTTACGAAGCTCAGTCACTGGTTTGATAACTTCGTATGAAAAATTCAAGGAATAATTTTGGGAGAGATTCTGGAACTATTTGGTTATCAGGGTACAGGAATCAAACCAAAAGACAAAAATAACATTCACACTTTAGATCAAGAAATTTTTGAAAATCCTGAAGAAGCATGTGGATTGATATTGAGAAACTAACTTCAGTCGCAGCATATGCCATAGACGAAATCTCTAAAGAAAAGAGTCATGATGCGACTTTAAAAATTAAAGTGGTTTAAACGATTTTTGAAGATCCGAGAGGAGCCTTACTAGAAGAGTCAAAAAGAAGATTATTTACATAATACGAATAGAAAATTGTCCCGAGATTAAAATTTTTTTGCAAAAAATTAATGTTTGTGCTCTGATAGATAGGGGAAGTCCGGTAACCTAAATATCTGAAAAATTTTATAGCACGCACGTGGAAAAACTGAAAAAATTCCCAATCCATCTAATTGTTGGATAAATAATAAAGGCAGCAGTTGGTGCGCAATCAGCGAGATTAAAGTTGCAACAAATGGATGCTAAGAAAAATCTCAATTTCATAATAATTTTTCGTCTATCGAGATATCGGTACATGACCTTATGGGGATCATCGAATTGAGAGAGAGAGAGAGAGAGAGAGAGAGAGAGAGAGAGAGAGAGAGAGAGAGAGAGATCTTATTTTAAACGAATAAAAAAATCAAACCCGAAAAAACTGATCATCATCTCATTAAAGCGATCCATGACTACAAAGATGTCAGTGAAGATCAATGGAATCCAGAGGAAAGTGAATACGATAAGCGTGACTTTCGTTTTCCTTCAGAAGTGCCTATGAAATTTTTAAACGAACTAATGTTCTGAGAAGGAAAATTTCAAGGGAATTCACAGTCATTAGAAAACAACGATAAGTATAACATCAAATGAAATTATCGCAAATTAATTTTCAATCATAATTATTTTGCTAAAAGAGAAATTTTGAAGCAAAATATTATGATGATTAGAAAGTTCTTATTAAAATCTTCAAGATACATTACTCAAACATAAGCATCGAAGACATATCAGACAAAAAATCATTATTACAACGTATAATAGGATCGCGCTGCTCCCCGAGGACACAGTGTATAAAAAACTACCGCGCCCCTTGATAAGCCATCTAATCACTATAACAAACAAAACTATCAAAAACATCTTGTAAAAAACTGAACTTTTGCTGAGTTCTGTGTTGTTTCCAATAAAACAAAACAATAACAATTTAATCAGTTTCCATAATTATTATTTATGATTAAGAACATCTTTAAAACAACCTAGAACAATTGAGACGAGAATAGAAGGAAAAAGTAAACTTGCTATCTACACCATAAGCCACTACAAGGTAAGAGCAAGCAACATAGTCGCGGACATCTCATAGTAGCCACGCAGGGCTCGCCGTCACACCTCTACTCTCATATACACGCGCGCGCCTCGAAGCTCTCGCCTCTGACGTCGCGCAGTCTGACCCGTCTGCTCTCTCTCTCTCTCTCTCTCTCTCTCTCTCTTTCTCTCTCTCTCTCTCTCTCTCTCTCTCTCTCTCTCTCTCTCTCTCTCTCTCTCTCACACACACACACCCGTATTTCGGCTCGGCGCAACCCGCTCGAGTAGCTACGCGGCCGGCGCGCTCTCTCTATCTCCCTCTCTCTCTCTCTCTCCCGTACGTATAATCGCGAACACCGCGCGCTTACCGCGGTGTCGTCGACCGAACCAACGCGGTCCCCTCTCTCTACTCTCGGGCACGCACACACGTAGCTGCGCGCTCACCAACAGCTCGCGCCAGTGGTCCCGGCACGGCGATGCCTGAACCGACGCCGGCGTAGCTATCTGCTTTCCCCCCTCTCTACTCTCTCTTGCTCTTCTCGGAGCTCGCGCGCACAGGCTTTGCCTCGCGTTGGCAGCAAGCCCGACTTGCTGCTACCGAGCAGCGAGGATTTCTCGGACGCCACGATGTCTCTCTCTCTCTCTCTCTCTCTCTCTCTCTCTCTCTCTCTCTCTCTCTCTTCTCTCGGTGGCCTAATGGCTCGCACCGAGAGTATCCCGAGAAACCCAAAGGTTCTTACCTGGTGTAGGAGAGACAAACACTAGTCTCCCGTCCCCCAGCGGAAGCCTCGCTAGCCCAGGAGGTGCTGGCTTCCCGTACTCTTTCTCTCTCTCTCTCTCTCTCTCTCTCTCTCTCTCTCTCTCTCTCTCTTTCTCTCTCATCATAGACAAGACTCTGACACCTGGCTTGACCTTTGCTTAATCGATGAGCAGGATCGCCTGCTCTCATACTGGAAGACTGACACACCTTTCATTAATGGACATGACCTTATTACAGCCACACTCGACGTACAGATTCCACGCTACGTACCTAATACCTACACTTACAGAAACTACAAAGGAATCTGTGCTGAGAAGCTAAGGGACTTCCTTAGCGCATGCGACTGGTCATCCTTCACCACACCATCACTTGACGAATGCATCACCATCCTCAACGAAAACATCACAAAAGCCATAAATCATCTCGCCCCATTAAAGACTGTGACACCTGGACGTAAACGTCACCCGTGATTCACCGCGGCTCTTCGTGACCTTTTAACTGAAAGGAATAGGCTCTACAGGCGTTTTCGCAGAAGTCGTCTACCTTGGGATCTATACTTTTATAGAATCGCAAGGGATGACGCTCATCAACGGGTCGAGGAAGCCAGGCTGAATTACTATTATTCACGCTTGTCTACTCTAACCGACGTTGCAGAGATATGGAGAGAACTTGAAAATCTTGGCATTACCACCTCTAAATCTTCTCCACCTGCTCGGTTCTCTCCAGATGCTCTCAACGAACACTTCAGTTCCATCTCAAATGACCCTCAAGCTCCATCTGTCGAGGAGTATCTGCGGACCCTCGAGAGTCTAGACCTCCCTGAACACTTTATCTTCAGGGCCATCACAGAATCGGACGTGTTAGCTGCAGTTTCACATTTCAATACCCAGGCCAGGGGAAGCGATGGCATCCCACAGGTTGTAATCTCGAAAGCACTACCAATACTCACTCCTTTAATCTGTCAAATTTTCAACCTGTCTTTGAGTGAGGCATGCTTTCCCTCTGCCTGGAAATCATCGCTCGTAAGAGCATTAAACAAGATCAACTCTCCTACAGCTGTAACTGACTACCGACCGATTTCCCTACTTTGCTTTCTATCCAAGGCGCTGGAGTAGCTGGTGCACAATCAAATCTCTGAATACCTTGAAACTAGACTCTATCTTGATAGTTTCCAAACTGGTTTTCGCACTGGCCACAGCACGCAGTCCGGCTTGATTAAGCTGACTGATGATGTCAGGCTTGGAATGGACAGGAAGAAGATCACCCTTCTGCTTCTTTTTGATTTTAGCAAGGCGTTTGATACAGTGTGTCACGTCAGGCTACTCAGAAAGCTACCCTCCTTCGGCTTCTCCAAGCAGGTTATCCGCTGGCTTGCATCTTACCTTTCTGGTAGAGAACAGGCCGTCATTGGTGACAACAACGAACTCTCTACATTCCTACCACTAAACACCGGTGTCCCACAGGGGTCAGTCTTGGGCCCCTTATTGTTCGCGTTATACATCAATGACATTGGTCTCTGCCTTGACTCAGATGTATCCCATCTAGTCTACGCGGATGATCTGCAAATCTACTGTCAATGCCCCCTTGAGGAGCTCGATTCCTGTTCTGACAAGATGAGTGCTAACGCCGAGAGGATAATGGGCTGGGCAGCACTAAACAGACTTAAGCTGAATGTTAGTAAGACTAAGGCGATCGTCCTGGGCTCACCCTACTATATCAATGCTCTACCTTCTACTGCTAACACCTATATAAATATAGGGGGAGCCCAGGTCAACTTTGAATCATCTGTGCGCAACCTGGGGCTGGTGCTTGACTCAAAACTTACGTGGAAAGAGCACGTTACACAAACTTGTAAACGTGCTCACTCTTTAATGTATCGGCTATATTTCTTTCGGAAGAGCACTAGCCTCAGGTTGCGCTAATATTTGGTGAAAGCACTCCTATTTCCCCTCATCGACTACTGCTCACTTGTTTACTGCGACCTGACTCAAGAGCTTGACTTAAAACTGCAGAGGCTTGTCAATACGGGAATCCGATACATCTATGGTGTAAAGAGGGACGAGCACATCTCCCCTTACAGGCGTGAGTTGCAATGGCTCACCACCGCCGGACGTAGGAAGTACTTCATGGCCTGTTTTCTTAGAAAAATTTTCAACACCTCAATACCAGCTTATCTACTAGCCTATTTTGACTTCCACGTCGCACTCAGGCCTGTCAGGGGCGAGGTGACTCCACTGGACATCCCGTCCTTCAAGACGGAGACGCTGAGGAATTCATTTTTCATCAGCGCCTCCTACCTCTGGAACAGCCTTCCATCTCAACTTCGCGACACACTATCCATATCACACTTCAAACAAGCAGCTAAAAATTATTTCTTTAATTTGGAAAACACATAAACATCGCACAAACATACATACATTCTCTTTCATCTCATGTCATCTCTCAACATCACACACACCTTATACTATATACCCTTACACAAATTTTATTTATTCGTTTATCATAATACACTATATTTGTTATATGTACAACAAAATGTACAAAAATAAAGAGGAATTAATCTAATCTAATCTAATCTCTCTCTCTCTCTCTCTCTGCAGACTTGGGGATGAAGGCTCTCGTTCCGGCTTCCTTCCTCTGGCTGAACGGCTGGACGGTCGTCTCCGGGGAGGGATCTCTTCCTCGGGGCGGTGGTCCAGGTCGTGGCGCTGCTGCGCTCTCACTCTCACTCTTTTCTCGCAATTCACTTTCGCGCGCTCTCGTCACGTCGAAGTGTCATCGACAGGGCTCGGAAAGGAACTGTACGTACAACGTCGCAATATGTAATGATTGCTTTGTTAATACTTTTTTTATCACTAACTCTTTTATAACTTTTAGGTACAATTAAACTCTTTTTCCTAGTATCACTTGTAAAACTTAAGTACTTGGTTTCGAGGTCGTTATAATGTAGCGTTATTGCCTCGAAGATAAAGAGTTGTTCTTTGTTTAGAGGGCTGCCATGTACATTTAAACTGTTCTTATTAATTGTCTTCAATATTTTACTTTGTGATTTTTGCACCAGATCTTGATTATTTTTATACACTCCACCCCAAGCTAAGATTCCATAGCTTAGCATGCTATGGAAATAAGCATAATATATCATTCGTAGTGTTACCGTCGACATGATGTTTGATAGTTTATAAAAAAATATATACTAGGTACTTCGTTTTTTTTAATTACATATTTAATATGCTTATTCCAATGAAGTTATAGTCAAAAACAATTCCAAGGTATTTACAGCTCTCCACTTTAGTCAACATCCTATCCTAAATTTTTACTTCTATGTGAGCCGGTACACTATAACAATAGCTTCCGAATGTCATACAGACTGTTTTATCGACATTCAGCGATTATTTATTCACCGCCAGCCAGTTATCTATGACCAATAGGAATTTATTCATGGTACTTTGCGTCTCTAACCAAGTCTTTCCAGTGGCTATTATGGCAGTATCATCAGCATAAGACAGAATACAGTCGAGTATCTCCTTCAAGATATCATTAATATATAATATAAATAGTAGTGACCCCAGGATAGTACCCTGGGGGACACCTGTGTATATTAACAAAAAATCACTTCTGCTATCTTCAATTTTAACTGTCTGGTATCTATTATTAAGATAGCTTGAAAGAAGATTCAAAGCCTGACCCCTAATGCCTACACAGTAAAGTTTCTTAAGTAGTAATTTATGATCGACCGTATCGAAAGCCTTAGCCAGATTAAGAAAAGTTACAATTGTTGGTATATTTCTATCCAAATTATTATACAATACTTCAGTAATATAATTTAACGCATTCTTTAAGCCAATATTTTTCCTAAATCCAAATTGATGCTTGGATAAAATATTATTTTTATGGACAAATTCATACAACATATTGTATATTATTGTTATAAGGTTGTTATAAGTTACCATCCTTGTATGGTAACCTGGGTCACAGATGGTAAGGCAGGTTTCGTCGAATAGTCGCTTTTCCTATGCATAAGCTTATTTTCTTCTTGTATATGTTGCATAAGTTGTGATCACTAGCAACATGTTTGATGTCAAATGTGGTGTTGTAGTTAACATTTGAATATTCCCAATTTAAGCATTATATTGTTTGTGTAGTCACTGGTCTTATGACTATCTGCACAATTTAGACAAACTGTATTATTTTTACATTTGTTTCCACTATGACCATATCTACCACTGTTGAAACATGGTCTTATACTTAAATAGTCGTAGACTTTGCAGCTTTGGTATCCTACGAAGATTTTGCTGTTATTCTCGGAAGGAACTAGAAGAAAAAAAATGAAAGAGGGACTATTAACGTCATGACTCCAGAAGTTGTTGCAGCTTTTGATAAGGTCAAAGTTTCTGACAGATATGCTGTTTTTATAACCAGCCTTGTTGCCCATGCATTGAACATTAATGTCAACAGTTTGATTCTCAATCGAAAATCTATCAACATAGCAAGGGCTGAAATAAGAAAGACTGAATTCGAAAAAATGAAGTAGATTATTCTAGACACTTCCGTAAATTGTTTACTTGTTCACTGGGATGGCTAACTCGTTTCGGATGAAATAGCTTGCAAGAAAATAGATCGATGGCCAATTTTGGTATCCAGTGATAAATTTATAAAAATTATAAATGTACCTGCATTGCAAGACTAGAAAGCGCCTACAACAGCTTCAGTAATTTATGCATCTTTGAAAGATTGGGGATTATTAGGCTTAACAAATGTACTATGCTGTGACACAGCGAATGTAAATTTAGGATTCAGAGGTGGTACAGCGGTAATCTTAGAGCAGTTAATGGAAAAAGATCTGATTTATTTGGCATGTCGCCGTCATATTATTGAGCTTCTGTTGAGAGCAGCATTCGAAACAAAATTTCCTGGCACTGGTGGTCCTAATGTGCCAATATTCAAAAGGTTTCGAGATGAATGGCTGAATTTAGATCACGATTCTTACGAAAATGGACTAGAGACATCTTTAAAGAGTGAAACTTCTCGTTTAATTCAATATATAAATAATTTTTTACAAGAACAGCAGCCCCGATGTGATTATAAAGAACTATTAGAGCTCTATTTATTATTTTTAGGTGTTGGAAAAGGAATGACAATTAAGAAGCCAGGAGCGTTCCACCATGCCCGCTGGATGGCTAAAGTCTATTCATTAAAAATCTATTTATTCAGAAAATCTTTCCAGGTGAATAAGAGAGATGAAGTAAAATTATATGCCATTTGTAAATTCATTGTATTTAGATATATAACTTCATGGTACACTGCTCCATCTGCTATTACCGCTCCAAACAATAATTTGAATTTGATAAGATAATAATAATTTGAATAGATTAAGACATATCTGATGCTACTTTAGGTAAATTTCGAAACCACTTGTGGTATTTGTCATCAGAACTCAAGTGTTATTTCTCTCTTTGACAATAATGTTGAAATCACCGTTAAAAAGAAAATTGTAGAATCACTGCAAAGCCATCCGTCGGATGATGAAGATCAAAATGTAAAAAAATTTGACACGTCTGAGCAGGGCATGAGGGCACTTAATGACAAATCCCTTGATTATTTTACAAATAGTCAAAGTTTGAACTATTTTACGAGGTTCAATTTGAATACAAAGATTTTGAAATATAAACGTAGGTTATGGGAGAATAATTCTTCGTACATAGAGTGTCGCGAAAAAATAAAACACCTCATGGTAGTGAACGATTGTGCCGAAAGGGCAGTTCATTTGGCTAAAGAGTATGTAAATTCCCGTTCTCAAGATGAAGAACAAAAACAGTATCATCTTCAGCTTGTTGACGAAAGTCGAAAAAACTGACTGGCTAGTTCTGATAAAAAGAAATTAATAAAAAAATTAAGAACTGAATAATAAAATGATAAAAATAAATAAAGTTTGTTGTATATTTGTAAATATATTTTTTGTTTAACTTAAAAATAAATAATATTTTTTTAAATACTCTTTTATCTCTACTTTTAGGCAGTATAAGTTACTTTACATCCATTAGTTGTAACACATCGATATTCTCAAAAATGGAAAAATAAGAACATTTTTCTGAATTTTTCAATAATTTAGGAGCTGAACCTTAGTCAAAATAATTTATTTCACCCCAAATTACCACAGGGCACTTTGCTTTCAGTCAAAGAGATGATATAAGTGTATATCAGGTTAAAAATTTTCTAGAGAAATGAGAACCTAAAGGTATGAAAATGGTAAAAAATGCGCAAAAAAACCGTTTTTTAAAAACTGGGTCGTGTTAAAAACTTTTTTAACCACATTTTATTGTTGCATTTATAGTTATTGGGTATAAGGAAGTGATTTCCGACATGGGAGCCGGTATTCAAGCACTTTAGGAAATGAGCGCCACCCTACTGTATAATTTATCCGTCGTGTAGATATCCTCGTGAATTAAATTGTCTCTAATTAATTTATAGTTTGAATTTTTTATTAGAAATTTCGGGCGCTTCGCTTACGGCTGTCTTGATGTCTTGTAGATAATCCGTAAACGCGAGTGGTTTTTTTCCTTCGATAGTAAATATATCCCATTGCGAAGGTATGAATTTTAAATGTGCAAAGTTATTATCTCGAATTTCAGCGTTTTCTCGTTGGTTATTTAAGATATCCGTTGGTTTATTTAAGGTATCACAGATAGCTTTTGGCTCGATTTTGTCTTTATTAGAGAGATAACCTGATTTATCTGAGATGGCTTTTAAGTCAGCCTCGTCGTTTTTAGTGTGCAACTCTTTTTGTCGTAGATAGCGTTTTGTCGGGTAGATATCCATATTTTTGTTTATTTCAACCGGTGAGGCCTTTTCTATTTTCCAAGCCGCACCTTATTTTACGACTTTAGTTTGCGTTTCCCGTACATTCTGGACAATTTACTCTGAGATAACCTATTAATCCGCAGTCGCTGCAGAATATTTCCGTTGGATTACATTTCGAGCAATTTATAAACCTTGTTCCGATTTTTCCGCATTTATAGCAAAACGCGCGTTTTGAGCCTTCGCACTCTCGCGAGAAATATCCAGATTTTACACAGTTATAATATATTTGTATCCTGAATTTTTTAATTCGTCCTCGTCAGGCAAGACATCCTCCGTAAAGTCCGGTTCTGTATGTTCTACTCGTGCTCTTTTCGTTCTTCGTCCAGCTTGAGGTTAAATAATTGTTGTCTAATATTGCGCTGCGGGCGTTGGTCTCTATAAGCTAAGTCCGGTAGGAGAGAATCTTCGGCGCTCGGGGGCGATTTATATGATCTCGCAATAATATGGCCTTTCTCTTTGCGTACCGCTATAGCTTCAGCTCTTGGAACGTGAAGATTTTGGACTTATCGATTCGGATTTGTAATCTCGGGAGCATATTTCGGAGAGCTAGATTTATTTCTCGGACTGAGCCGACTTGAATGCCCTGTCGAGGTGAAAGGTCGCTGCTCCTGCGCCAACGTTGCTCGTCGTCTCCTCGCGTCTCTCACTCTCGAGTCGGCGACGCGCGTTGTCCTTTCTGTCCCTCGCAGCCACTGCTCCTCTCTCGTCGTTTACTCAAAACGAGGACAATTATAACTCTCAAGACTTCCACGAAAATATTAATTGCCATACTCATACAACGGTACTTTGATGGAAAGCTTTAGAGGATTTAAAAGAAATTCCGACTACACAAGCTGACACTGTAATGAAAAACAACATTAAGACGCTCATAATATCAAAAAATCACGATTGAACCGACATAATCACCTTGTCTACCTTCCTGGATATTTTCAATTAACGCCTGAAGCATTGTGATGGTACTACTTACATATGCTAAAGAACCTGCACTATACCTAGCGATAGTATAAGAGAAAGTATCATCTTAGAATATTACGATGTTTGTAACAGAACCACCATAAAACCTTTCAATAAAATATTGATTAATACAGTAGTCCCTCTACCGGCTACTGCTGACGACAATAAACATGTTTTGATCATAAAAGACATACTTACAAAATATTGCGTAGCGGTACCGATACCAACTACCAAGGCAGAAATGATAGCAGATGCTCTAGCCAGATATGTCATAGCAACTTACGGTGCCCCAGGGTTATTCTATCAGACAAAGCCCCAGCTCTGATAGGTAAGAAAGAAGTATTACTTATTCAGCAATACTTGAACAAATTAGAAGATTGGGATTAATCACTATCATTTGCAATATTTTCTTTTAATACAAGTATACATAAGTCGACAAATTTTACACTATATGACCTTAATCTTTGGTAAACCATAGCCAGAACCCCTACAGCATTTTCCGATATCAAAAATGAAATATATACATTCTATGTGACCGATTTAATTAATCGCATAAATGATATCAGAAAATTTGCTAGTAAAAATTTAATCGATTCAAAATATAAATCTAAGCGATATCACGACGGAAGTGCATTACAATTGGAATCTATCTATATATTTATTGTAATGAAAAACGTAACATTTTAAGCCTACCGTATATTCACGGTTTTCATAAACAGACCAGTCATGCATTCAAGGCTTTTAACATTGAAACTGTGCCGAAAATAAACAGCCAGATAAAAAATATTATTATAAAAGGCTAGAACAAGAAAGAGAAAGATCTCGAAAACAGCGTTGTCTATAAACTTGAATGCAATGACTGTTCTACTACGTACGTAGGCCAAAAAAAAAAAAGAAATTTGTGTATACGTATAAATGAACATAAAAAATCGAATAATACTGTAATTTCCGATCACATCAACAACTTGAATCACACAAAATAAACATATGACTAGTTTCTGAAATGTTACACATACACTTACAAGAAAACGGAATAAATAAAAAGGACGATACACAAAATTTAAATACATTTTACACACACCTTATACACTATCTGAAAAGAAAACAAACATGACTCATGCTCTGACGTCAATAGCGGAAGAAATTGTCAACACGGCCGCTCGACAGTCTTCTCACTGCTCCGCGCTATATAAACACGACGAAAATCTTAACTCACACGAATTAAAATCGAACAGCTGAGGGAGACACTGTTCACCTACGTTTCCCCCGCCGCGCTGCGGGGAAGCGCCTTCTCGAAAATTTTATACCGAGTAATTCTCCATAAGTGTAAGTTTTTTCTAGTCATACTGTACATACAGTTTAAATCAACAATTTTTAAATAAATACAACTTTCTACATCAGTCTCCTGATGAGGGCAGCATTGTCCGTCGAAACGTTGAGAAAAGAAAAAAAAAATGTAGAAAAACATTTTCTTCTCCTTTTTACCACACCACCTGCCCCGGGAAGACCGATACAGTCACATCAATATACTATTATAAAGCTTTTATTGATATTCTATTTATTTTATTTAAGTAATTATTCTTTTTTCGTTTTAAATAAAATGCAAACCGTCAAACAAATAAGCCTACTTGTACGTACTGTAAACAAATTAAATTTTCTAGCCTGCTTTGCTTTAGGTAATTGTTCTAGAATTAAAACAAAATTGATTTTATCATAAAAAAATTTGAACGCTTGATTTCATACAGGTTATTATTAGTAATAAGTATGTCAATTTAGTAACATATTTTTGAGTGATTTAAAAAAATGTAAGATAATTTTAGCTTTATTTTTGTTGTTAAAAGTAGCAATAAAAAAGGAGGTATATGAGAACCTTTTTGTTATTAAAAGTAGCAATAAGAAAGAAAAATGTAAGTACCTGGGACTACAAGAAATATCGCTTTGAGATACTTATAACATTGATCTAAAAATGATTTCTTTAAATAAAATACATACCATTTTTTTTCTATCTTGAATAAAATCATTTCTGCGTATCCAGACTTCTTCAGTGGAATCATAATCTAATGTGCTTGTACTGCTAGCTTGACTTTTCATTTCTACAAGACTAGAGTCAAAAAATCTTTTATCTAGATGAGGACTGGCTAATGGACTTATTTTAGAAAATGTCATACTACTAGAATATGAAGGTGGGTCGGTAGCTGAAAAAACCATTCCAGGACCAGTAGTATTTCTTCGACGCAAAGGTGGCTTTGTTGTTGTCGGTGATGTAATAATATGGCTTGTAAACCTTGAAGATGAACAGGGAGTTAATGGTGACTCAGATATGGAATTGTAACTAGACTGTAGATCTAGGTGTTCAGAACTTGATTTTTCCGAAGATGACGAACTTTCCAAATCGCGACTTATATTCCCTTTTTCGGATTCTTCATTTGGTATTATTTTCTTTTTACTTGTTACTTTATTTTTTCCAGGAATGGTTACGCAATCATCGTTATTTTTTCCTAAAATTAAAGCAAGAAAAAATATAAAATTAAAAAAAATAATTTTTTATAAAATCTCCAGATATTTAAAATAATTAGATTAATTTGGGAAATAATTGATAATATGTTGTCTCATGCCCTAAAGAACCATGTGGACAAGTATTAAATATATACAGTGTTTCGTCGAGACCCGAGGAGAAGAGTTCCGCCGTGACAACGGTGTCGAGCCAACTCCGCGAGGTCGACGTAGAACCCGTGGCGCGATCTCCCGTGCTCGAGTTGAGCAAATGACGTCGCGACTTGCTGCGATCGCCGACAGCGCCGCCGGCTTCGAGTCGCGCGCGATCGGACGAGCGTCGAGTCAGTTCACGATAAGACATCAAGCAGTTGACAGCTCGTGCTGTCTTTAGCTAGCGACGAATCGAACGACATTTTTACTTTGCGATCTCGCTCGTCCGTACGTCCGCCGAGTGTTTTGGTACTGGTGCTTTCGCTAATCTCTCTCTCTCTCTCTCTCTCTCTCTCTCTCTCTCTCTCTCTCTCTCTCTCTCTCTCTCTCACTCTCTCTCTCATAAATCATCTCGCCCCATTAAAGACTGTGACACCTGGACGTAAACGTCACCCGTGGTTCACCGCGGCTCTTCGTGACCTTTTAACTGAAAGGAATAGGCTCTACAGGCGTTTTCGCAGAAGTCGTCTACCTTGGGATCTATACTTTTATAGAATCGCAAGGGATGACGCTCATCAACGGGTCGAGGAAGCCAGGCTGAATTACTATTATTCACGCTTGTCTACTCTAACCGACGTTGCAGAGATATGGAGAGAACTTGAAAATCTTGGCATTACCACCTCTAAATCTTCTCCACCTGCTCGGTTCTCTCCAGATGCTCTCAACGAACACTTCAGTTCCATCTCAAATGACCCTCAAGCTCCATCTGTCGAGGAGTATCTGCGGACCCTCGAGAGTCTAGACCTCCCTGAACACTTTATCTTCAGGGCCATCACAGAATCGGACGTGTTAGCTGCAGTTTCACATTTCAATACCCAGGCCAGGGGAAGCGATGGCATCCCACAGGTTGTAATCTCTAAAGCACTACCAATACTCACTCCTTTAATCTGTCAAATTTTCAACCTGTCTTTGAGTGAGGCATGCTTTCCCTCTGCCTGGAAATCATCGCTCGTAAGAGCATTAAACAAAATCAACTCTCCTACAGCTGTAACTGACTACCGACCGATTTCCCTACTTTGCTTTCTATCCAAGGCGCTGGAGTGGCTGGTGCACAATCAAATCTCTGAATACCTTGAAACTAGACTCTATCTTGATAGTTTCCAAACTGGTTTTCGCACTGGCCACAGCACGCAGTCCGGCTTGATTAAGCTGACTGATGATGTCAGGCTTGGAATGGACAGGAAGAAGGTCACCCTTCTGCTTCTATTTGATTTTAGCAAGGCGTTTGATATGGTGTGTCACGTCAGGCTACTCGGAAAGCTATCCTCCTTCGGCTTCTTAAAGCAGGTTATCCGCTGGCTTGCATCTGACCTCTCGGGAAGAGAGCAGGCCGTCATTGGTGACAACAACGAACTCTCTACATTCCTACCACTAAACACCGGTGTCCCACAGGGGTCAGTCTTGGGCCCCTTATTGTTCGCGTTATACATCAATGACATTGGCCTCTGCCTTGACTCAGATGTATCCCATCTAGTCTACGCGGATGATCTGCAAATCTACTGTCAATGCCCCCTTGAGGAGCTCGATTCCTGTTCTGACAAGATGAGTGCTAACGCCGAGAGGATAATGGGCTGGGCAGCACTAAACAGACTTAAGCTGAATGTTAGTAAGACTAAGGTGATCGTCCTGGGCTCACCCTACTATATCAATGCTCTACCTTCTACTGCTAACACCTATATAAATATAGGGGGGGCCCAGGTCAACTTTGAATCATCTGTGCGCAACCTGGGGCTGGTGCTTGACTCAAAACTTACGTGGAAAGAGCACGTTACACAAACTTGTAAACGTGCTTACTCTTTAATGTATCGGCTATATTTCTTTCGGAAGAGCACTAGCCTCAGGTTGCGCCAACATTTGGTGCAAGCACTCCTATTTCCCCTCATCGACTACTGCTCACTTGTTTACTGCGACCTGACTCAAGAGCTTGACTTAAAACTGCAGAGGCTTGTCAATACGGGAATCCGATACATCTATGGTGTAAAGAGGGACGAGCACATCTCCCCTTACAGGCGTGAGTTGCAATGGCTCACCACCGCCGGACGTAGGAAGTACTTCATGGCCTGTTTTCTTAGAAAAATTTTCAACACCTCAATACCAGCTTATCTACTAGCCTATTTTGACTTCCACGTCGCACTCAGGCCTGTCAGGGGCGAGGTGACTCCACTGGACATCCCGTCCTTCAAGACGGAGACGCTGAGGAATTCATTTTTCATCAGCGCCTCCTACCTCTGGAACAGCCTTCCATCTCAACTTCGCGACACACTATCCATATCACACTTCAAACAAGCAGCTAAAAATTATTTCTTTAATTTGGAAAACACATAAACATCGCACAAACATACATACATTCTCTTTCATCTCATGTCATCTCTCAACATCACACACACCTTATACTATATACCCTTACACAAATTTTATTTATTCGTTTATCATAATACACTATATTTGTTATATGTACAACAAAATGTACAAAAATAAAGAGCAATTAATCTAATCTAATCTCTCTCTCTCTCTCTCTCTCTCTCTCTCTCTCTCTCTCTCTCTCTGGATTTCTCGTCCTCTCTTTATTTCTCTCTTATTTTCTCAAAACATTCTGCGAACGAATTTTCTCAAATCATTCTGAACTTTAGTTAGCGAGTTATGAGGTTTAACAAAAATAGTAATTTTCAGTTATACAGTTATACAGGGTATACAGCATGAAAGACAAAAAATTTGAATGCCTATCTTTTCTTAATATTTCAATTCAATTAAAGTCTTTTCTTAACACGTGCAAAAAAAAGACCCGTTTCCACACATCTAAAGTAAATGGCACGCTGTTCATTTCGAGCGTGCGGAAGGAAATAGCCATTTGAAAAATTTTGAAAAATTTTGAAAATGCTTGAGAGTGGCTTACGATCCAAAATGCACAACTTACCATTCACTCTATACGCATGAAAACAGAGCTTTGCAGGCACTTGTCCAAAAAAGTACAGTGTGTAACAAGGGGGGGGGGTGCTATTTCTACCCCGGGTGAGATTTGAGCAATCGTCTCAGTCTCGGGCGCTTGCGGCGCCTTCGACTCCAACTCGTGCTCAAACCTCACCCACGTTCGAAATAGCCCGTTTTCCCCCCTAGTTGCACAATATACTATTTTACTCCCGTAATCGTACGACATTGTAAACCCATTTTTTTTCGTTTTCGAATTTTAGCTCAAAAACTAGTCGTCAAAGTGGCTTAAAATTGTTACTGCAAATAGATATTATCGTTTTTTTATGAGCATACATTTTTTTCAAAAAGTTTGATAATTTAGTTTTGGAGATATTAATATTTTTTTTTTAATCACCTTTTCATGCTCTTTTAGATACTGTATTGCTAAATATATTTTATAAATCATATTATCAAAAAAAGCGAAAATATTTTTTCAAAAAATCATAAAATGGTCAGAATTATGAAAAAAAATTTCCCGAATTCAGAATCAGAAAACATACATGCATGTTAAATGTTTTTACGATCGGTCGTGCGGTTCCAGAATAATAACGGTATAGGTACATACACACAGACAGCCATCCGTACGGACATAAAAACGCATGATTTGAATTCTAAACACCTCCAAAAGGGTTTCTACAAAGTTCTTGCGAAACTGGAAATTTTACTATTACAAAGCTTCCTCTAGGAGAAAGCAATACAATTAAGTACTCTACACGTTGGCCTCTATTTAATATAATGAAATTACATATAATTTAAGATCTAAAAATGATGAATTCTCTTTATTTTTGTTAAAATTATGAGATGGAAAAATAAATCCATTGATTATCCTGATTAATTGGAGAACAAATTATGTATGTTTAAAGATATACAGAAATATTTAAAATAATGATATCAACTGCGTGATATTAGCTCCACGTAATAATGATATTAGACTCTTGAATAACAGAATGTTTAATTTAATCAATGGAGAAACCAAAACTTATTATAGTATAAATTACGCTATACAGAAAGGTCTGGATCAAACAGACCATGATATTTGAATTATCCGCCAGAAATTCTAAATCAGATTAAAGAGGGTCTCCTTTTCTATAAATTAAATTTGGAAATACATGCAATAGTAATGTCAATTCGCAATTTTAGTATTAAAGAATTATGTAACGAAACGAGATTGAAAATTACAAAGCTTTATGAGTTTAATATAAAGGCTGAAATCATAACAAGGAAAAATAAAGAAAACAAAGGATTTATATCCAGCCCTCCACACAGCAATAACACGAATTTTGTATGATTAACTTACTTAAAATGTACTGTTAGTTAACTGTCAATGTTTATGGTTTAAAATGATATACTATATTATATAGTTATTTTGGCTATACTTATGAACAGTAAAAAACTACATATATATATATATATATATATATATATATATATATATATATATATATATCTTCCGCCAACCGCAGCATCATCAGCAGCCTCGCAGCCCGGACGTCAGCATCGCCGACATACGCCGTTGCTTCTCGCTGACACCGGCCATTTTCAGCCGCTCCAGCAACGCGCCAGCTCGCGCCGAAGCTACGGCGGGTCGCGCGCGCCCCACTCTCACGCTTCATCGCGCCGAGCTGCGTCATGTCGCGCGCGCGCCCCACTTTCGCGCCTCACCATCGCTTCACTTTCGTGAATCAGTTACGGCCTGGCCGCCGGGTCGAACAGATCTAGACATCTTGTACATAAATAATTACAATCTAGTCCCAATCAGCTCTCAGCATTGTCTTTATTCTTTGTACCTGGTCCGTTCGCCTTTCCCTACCTTATCTCCTATTAGGGAGCGTAGAAGATAGAGATCCACACCAACTCAACTCTCTAATTATACTCTCCTTTGACGTCAGAACCGTCGTGAAAAAACGGCGCAAAGAACATTTAAAAACACAAGTTCGTTGTTATATAATATATAGGAAGATATATAGCAAGAATTATAAAGTTTATATAATTCTTTTAATTTATATACTTTTTACTTACTACACGACATACAAAATTTATGTATGATTTTTGTAAAAAAAATTATTTGAAAAAGTATTGATCATATAAACGTGCATATAAATGGCGAATTTATGAATATGAAATCTGCTCAAAATATTATAAATATAAACAATATTTGACGATTCACATGCGAGCGCATAGTATCAATAAAAGTACAAATGTTTAATTTGTCGGAAAAGGTTTACGGATAAAAGTAATCATAATTGACATACTAAAATACATGTTTAATTTAAGCATGGTTTGTTAATGCTATAACAACATGTTAATGCGTAATACATATGATTATATACACTGTATGATTATATGTAATACTTTGTAGATTTGTAGTATACTATCTTTTTGTGCTTAATAATTGGGCGAAATTGGTATATTTATAAAATAAAAATAATCATTGCATTATTAATGCTTATTGATTAATGATAGAAAGTTTACAATTATTTTATCTAATTTTATTATCTCTTAGTTCATCTTTTGTATTATCCTGATACATTTTCATTCTTAACTAACCAGAACGTAATTATAAGATCATGAAAATTAAATTTTGAAAACAAAAATCACACAGACACTAATAAGGGGGGTTGACGAGCGAAGCGAGCAGGGGGGCGTAGCCCCACTAGTATGCATATATAGATATTTTAGTGTTGTAATATCACACCAGAACTAGTAAATCATTTCGGAATGACAATTATTTCATGATAGATATGTGGCAAAAACATGAATCCATTATACTACCGCAGAAAAATGAAAAAGAAATTGGATTTAGTTTTTTAATAAAAAATGGTTTACAAAAAGTGACCGAATCATGAAACATTGAAAGGGATGCTGAAAATAATTCTTTGTGCAGATATGCTCTTTTTTCAAAGCTATGTGTTTAAGAATATAAAATGACAAATTCTGCATGTATTCATGCATATCACAAGATGTAATCTGCAGATTTGATCCAGATGAAAAAGATGCTGCAAATATTCATTTTTGCAGCGTAATCTTTTTTTTGAAGTTATTTGTTTGTAAATATGAAATGACGAATACTGTATGTATTTATGTTTATCAAAAAATAATGTAATCTGCAGCTTTGGTTAAAATAAAAGGAATGCCGCGAATAATTATTTCTGTAGATATGATCTTTTTTTTAAAGCTATGTGTTTGTGAAAATGAAATGATGAAAATCTTTAAGTATTCATTTTCTTTATGTAAAGAGCACTCACATCAGTTTTTCAGTAGGGAAAGATAAATTAATATCAAAGAATATAAATTTCTTAATATAAACTATATTTTATAATCAAATATATGTCTCAAACAAACATTACAATAAATTATATACTTTTATTTATTTATTTAAAAATACTTACAAAGCATTAAAACAATGCTTGTAGTCCGACAAAGGTAAACATAGTTACCTGATCGCAGGTCTGGGATATAAAAAAAAAAACAATGGAAATAACAATACATAATACAATAACTTATATACTAATACTTACTAACTAAAAAAAAACAGTTATAATCTTTCTCCTCATTTAAATGCTTATTATAATTTACTTAGATCATTTTACGAACTTCTTCTTACTTATATTAATATTATATCATAATCTGGCCAACATGGTGGGTGTGCGGTTGCCTCCCGACAAGTGTCTCAGCTTTTTCAACTGTCATAAACAAACGAAAGCGACAACAATTGTTTGTATTATCTGCGATGCAGCGTATCACCCGAGCTGCTTAGCGCAGAAAGAAAAACATTATTAGCAAGTGAGTAACAACTTCATGGTTTGCCCAGAACATAGCTACAAAGACAAGAAATCCGAAGAAGTAAGGAAAGAAATCTTTAAGGAAGTAACTAGTTCAGCGCAAGATCTACAGGATTGTAATTTTAATGAGAAGTACATCATACTAAAGGCTGAACATTTGATTTACTATCGAAGTAGCTAGTCGTAGAACTGGGAGAAAAGAATAATTTATTGAAGGAAAAACTTGTAACTTAACAGTATGATAGTGTATTACCTAGAGTATCCTATGCTAAAGTGATAAACCAGCCAAAACCGCTCCGTAAAAAAGTGCCAAAAATAACAGTAAATAATATGGGAAATTAGACTATAGATATGAAAAAGAAAGTTACAGAGTGCTTAACGCAAGAAAAAAGATACAAACTAAAAATATGTATTATAACAAAAAAATGAGATAGTCATTAATTGTGTAAATAGTGATGTTGTTGAACTAACCGAAGCTGTATTAAAGGAAAACCTAGAAAAAGTTTGTGAGGTTAGGAAAGAAGAACTTATAGATCCTAAAATTAAAATAATTGGTCTTGACAACTACATGAATTGGAGTCAAGCTTGAAACGGTCCGCAGTGTTAGTACGCAAACGCGAGGAATTCGTGACCCGAGGTTAGTAAGCCAGGAGATAAGCACATCCGAAGAACGACAATAGACTTTAATCCACCCGGTAATATCTATTGAGTGGACAAAAGCCTTCCCTATCCTCTAAAGTGGGAGACTCACCAGAGGAGAGCTGCTCGTGTGTTGGAGGAGATGAGTAGGGTATATCCACTACGCATATCCCGCACACTTAGGTAAACCACGCAACTATTAGACTGATGTGTAAGGTACTACCATCTTACCAAGATAGCCCCACCTAAGAACAGGGTACTACCATCCTGAACCGGTGATACATTTGAAGGGGCGGAGATGAGTGGATGAAACTAATAAGTGATTGCACTAGAGATATGATAGATTTATAAATAATAAATGTTCATTCACTTGGTATATATGTTTATAAGCGATGCTGGATCTCAGAGCCTACAGGAGAGGGAGTGGACTGCACGCATACTCTTCGAGAGCCTGGGGCTCATAGACTACAGAGTATGGAGGAGACCGGAGCAAGAAACGAGTACTACCATTCGCTTGTTACTCAGTTCAGATCCAGATCATTAAAGCTCGCTGCTGGCTCCGGAACTCCTTATATACTCGAGTCGCCCCCTCTCTCCTGTGTTACATGCGCGCACGCCATCTACCAACGCATAGGTAGACTATTTACATTTGGCTACTAGCGCCACTCAGTCGGTAACTTGCTTACGCCAGGCAAGTTATCTATTGCTGCTCTCTTATCCCCAGGCGGGGCCGCCATCTCAAGCTGAGATAGAGAGTGATATAAACTCAATAAGCAGATTTTCAAACTAAGGCCTAGCCCTGCATATGTACAAAAGCAAACGTAGTGATACAACGACAGTATTAATGCAGGTTCCTTCTGAGGTATACAAGTTCATCAAGAAGAATAACAGCAAAATATTCGTAGGATATCAAACCTGCAAAGTCTGCGACTATTTAAGTATAAGACCATGTTTCAACTGTGTAATGATTCAATTCAGAAAGAGAGAACTTCTAATAGTATTGATAATTTTAACAAATTGTTAGTAATAAAAATGATTTAATTATGCACCTAAATGTTAGAAGTATGAATGCTCATTTGGATAAAGTTAAAATTTTATTTGAGAGTTTAAGTATTAAACCATCTGTTGGAATATGCACTGAAACTTTCGTACAAGTTAATCATAGTATATATGAACTGATAGGATCTAATGGGAAATATGACTGCTATTGCAACTATAGTAGTTTAAATAAAAATGATGGGGTCTTTTTTAATAATAAGTTAGTACAAAATACCGAAGTAGTTAAATATGGTAGAATTAAGAGTGTAAATACTAGAATTAAGTTAAATAGTAATAGTAATATTAAAATATTGTCCATATACAGATCTCACGAAATACCAAAGACTGAATTTATAATGGATCTAAATAAATACTTAATCAAAAAGAACATCAAAAATCATTTTGTAATTAACGATTTCAATGTAGATCTGTTAGAATGCGATTGGATGAGCCAGGAATTTCTGTGCAATTTTCTAGAAAAAGGTTATAAACCTGGATTTGTTGGTATAACTAGACCACCCATAGGCTTAGCCGAAGGAACCTGCATTGACAATATATTTATACAAATTAATAACATTGACAAAATTACTTGTTAAAAACTGAACAAATTAAACCTATAGAATTATTAAACTACAACAAAATAAAACATATCGTTGCTACCATTAACTGGACTAAAATATTGTCAATGCAAGATCTAAATATAGCTGTAAATAATTTAATACATAAGATTAAGATATGAGTAGAACTGGATTACTGATGGAATAATTAAATCATGTAAAACCAAAGAACTATATAACTTATGGAAGATAGATATTTCAAATGATCAACTTAAACTGGATTACAAAAACTATGCGAAAATGTTTGATAAAGTTAAAGATAAAGAAAAATAGTAATACCATAAGTTATATAAAGGTTAATGATAATAAAATTACTGATAAAGTAGAGATAGCTAAGAAAATGAACACATTTTTTCGTGACACTGGCCGAAAATTGTCTGATGATATAGTGAAACCAAATAATGCCGAATTTAAACAACCATATGCAAATCCGAATTCAATATTTCTTAAATCTACAAGTACAAGTGAGGTAATAAATATGATCAACAACCTGAAGCTAAAAAGCGGTAGCGTTGATAAAATAAATAGTAAGATCTTAAATATTCTTGGATGTTGTATCTCGGTACTATTAACAGATATGTTCAATATGTGTATTGAAAATGCGATTTGGCCGGATGGATTGAAAAAGGCTGAAATAGTACCAGTATATGAAGTAGGTGAGAAGCATAGCATCAATAATTACAGGCCAATTCCACTCATATATAACACTGCGAAAATTTGTGAAACAATAATATACAATAGGTTGTATGAATTTGTCCATAAAAATAATATTTTATCCAAGTATCAATTTGGATTTAGGAAAAATATTGGCTCAAAGGATGCGCTTAACTATATTACTGAAGTATTGTATAATAATTTGGATAGGAATATATCAACAAATGTAACTTTTCTTAATTTGGCCAAGGCTTTCCATACGGTCGATTATGAATTACTACTTAAGAAACTTTATTGTATAGGCATTAGGGGACAGGCTTTGGATCTTCTTTTAAGCTATCTTTATAATAGATACGAGACAGTTAAAATCGAAGATAGTAGAAGTGATTTTTTGTTAATAAACACAAGTGTCCCTCAGGGTACTACCCTGGTCACTACTATTTATATAATATATTAATGATATCTTGAAGGAGATACCCCTGGACTCTATTATGTCTTATGCTGATGACCCTGCCATAATAGCCACTGGAGAGACTTGATTAGAGGCGCAAAGTACCACGAATAAATTCCTATTGGTCATAGATAACTGGCTGGCGGTGAATAAATAATCGCTGAATGTCGATAAAACAGTCTGTATGACATTCGGAAGCTATTGTTATAGTGTACCGAATCACATAGAAGTAAACATTTAGGATAGGATGTTGACTAAAGTGGAGAGCTGTAAATACCCTGGAATTGTTTTTGACTATAACTTGAAGTGGGATAAGCATATTCAATATATAATTGAAAAATGAAGTACTTAGTATATATTTTTTATAAGCTACAATGCCGCTACCCTAAGCGGGTCTTGGGCGTTGTCGTCCAGACCGGACGGGTGGGTGCCTATCACCACTACACAGCGCGTCCTCAGGTTACGGATAGAGGAACGGCCCTTGAGAAAGAAGTTAGCTGCGAATAAATTGAATAAGCAGTCGCGGACAGCCGATAGGAACAGGCGTGTGTGTGATGAGCCCACACTGTCGAACGCATTCATCTGGAAACACTACGCAAGCACCACAACAAAAAACACTTCACATTATCTCTTATCTCTTAATCTATCTCTTTCATCACACATTACAAAATGGGCAAAAATCCTGCTGCCGAAGAGGATGCAGGGGCGATGACAACTGCCCCGAAAGGGGATGTGTAGAATGATTCGTCACCTGGTCTTACGCGGTAACGATGCCAGCGAAGGCGCGCTGCCTTGCAGGGGAGCGTTAGGATGCGAGAATGAAACCGTAATGTGTCTGACGACGAGTTGACACTGTCCTCGTCAAAGTCGGAAAGCTCTCATACTTAGTTCTAGAAAGGTATGGGGGTTATCACCTCTAGAACGGCGCTTATCTGCGATCGGAACAGGATCCAAAGCGCGCGGGTTTAACATACTATCATGGCTCAAAAAAATCAAAACCAAACCAAAAGGGACTTAAGGGTCGGAACTTGGAATGTTCGCAGTCTATATATACCAGGCGCGTTCAAAGAACTCGTAAAGGAAGCTGATAGGTACAATATAGATTTAGTAGCAATACAGGAATCGCGGTGGCCAGATGGCGGAGTACTAGCATCAGGGAACTTCACGTACCTGTATGGGGCCGGGAGCGGGGGATCCCTAGGCACCGGATTTCTCGTAAACAACAGCATCATACATTCGGTTAAAAGTTTCAAATCCGTCAATGATAGGCTCTTGTACATCATCATCGAAGGTGAATGGTATAGATATGTATTTATTAATGTACACTGTCCTACGGAGGACAAAGAAAGAGAAGCTAAGGATCTCTATTACGAAACTTTAGAGCAGGTAATCGACCAGTTCGCGTCTTACGACACAAGAATAGTATTAAGCGATATCAATGCTAAAATAGGTAAGGAGGAAATGTTTAGGCCTACTATAGGGAAGGAAAGCCTGCACGAAGCCAGTAATGATAACGGTATTAGGGTCATTAATTTCGCGGCAGCAAAAGATCTTATAATCAAAACTACGTGTTTTAAGCACAAGGACATACACAAAGCAACGTGGACATCGCCGGACGGGGCCACACAGAACCAAATTGATCATTTTCTCATTGAAAAAAGACGTCATACTAACTTTCTCGACGTAAGGGCTTATAGAGGGGCAGATAGCGACTTGGACCACTTCCTAGTAGTAGCCGAATTAAGAGCTAGATTAGTAGCGAATCAAAATAGTAAGCGAACAAACAAGGTAGAGAGCTTCGATATTGAAAAGCTGCGAGATAAAACAGAGCGAATTAGGTACCAGATAGAAATTAATAACAGGTTTCAGGCACTTGAAGAAGCAAACACATCGCTAGAGGGGAATAACGAACCGAATAGCTTATGGTGGGACATCGAACATCGAAAAAACGGTAAAAGAGGCCGCGAACAAAGTACTGGGTAAAAAGAAAAAGCCAAAAAGCAAACCATGGTTTGACGAAGAGTGCGAACTCTGGTTTGAAAGGCGCAAAAAGGCTAAATTAGATAGCTTACACAATAGAAGCGATATGACCGTAGAAGAATATTCTAAAGTAAGGAAACAGGCGAGCGCGATCTACAGAAATAAGAAGCGGGAGTATCAGAAGAATCCTATTAGGGGAATAGAATCTAACAGTAAGGAAAACAACCCCCGCGAAATGTACAGAGGGATTAACGCCATCAGAAAGGGTTTTAGGAGTAGAGCGCAATTGATGAAGGACGAAAACGGGGACCTTGTAACAAATGACAACGAATTACAGTCGCTGTGGAAAAACTATTTCGATAAATTATTAAACGTGCAAGAAAATAACGAAGAATTAGGGGACGAGATTCACACTGCTGAACCCCACGTGGAGGAACCGAGCTACCAAGAAGTAGAGGCCGCGATTAAAAAACTAAAAAACAACAAAGCAGCGGGAAATGACTCTATACCAGCTAAGTTACTCAAATATGGGGGCGTCGAGCTTACTTTTAAAATCTATAAACTAGTATGTGCCATCTGGAAAAATGAAAAAATACCCGAATATTGGAAGGAATCTATCATTATACAGATTTTTAAAAAGGGGGATAAGACAGACTGCAATAAGTATAGGAGTACCTCACTTTTAGCAATGTGCAACAAAGTTCTGTTAAACATAATAAAAGCTAGACTCACTCCAGTCGCGGAAGATATAGTAGCAGATTCAGTGCGGCGTATCGACGAGCGATCAAATGTTTACCGTAAGACAGTTGATAGAGAAAAAGTGGGAATTTTGCGAAACCATACACCAACTATTTATAGATTTTAAAAGGGCGTACGATTCTATTAAGCGAAGCAAAATGTATCAAATTCTAGTACTTCTCGGTGTACCAAAAAAACACGTGAGATTGATTCAAATATGTCTGAACGTGCTGCTCAACTTAACGTTAGAGTATGTCGTTAGAAAAATGCAGGTTATTCAGCTGGGCGCAACGCTTAATGGAACAACGCAGATACTAGGCTACGCAGATAATTTGGATATACTGGGGGATTGTAGGGAAACGGTAGCAAGAAACGCGGAAATCCTCATAAAAGCGGCGGAGTATACAGGGTTAGAAGTGAGTGAATCAAAAACAAAGTACATGATTGTGGATAAACTAGGCATCTGCAGAGGGGAGGGAGATCTCAGAGTTGGGAATTTCACTTTTGAAAATAAAGTCTTGCGAAAAATATACGGACCGAAGAAAGAAAACCGGCGAATGGAGGAGACTACACAATGATGAGTTACACAATCTGTACGCATCACCAAATATTAACACAATAATAAAATTACACAGATTAGGATGGGCAGGGCACGTAGCGAGAATGAGAGACGCCCGTACGGCAGCGCGTGTCATGAAGGGCAGGCCGATGGTAATGCGACCTCGAGGTAGACCTAGACGCAGATGAGAGGACAACGTAAAAGCGGATCTAGTAGAAATAGGAGGGGTGGGTGTCAATCGGAGGGGTGCATCATGGGTGGGATTGATACAAGACAGGGCAGCGTGGAAGGCTTGCGTAGATGAGGCGATGAACTTTCGAGTTCCAAATGCCATTAAAAAAAAAAAATCAAACATCATATCAACGGGAACACTATGAATGATATATCATGCTTTTTTCCATAGCATGATAAGCTATGAAATCTTAGCTTGGGTAGAGTGTATGAAAATAATCGAGATCTGGTGCAAATATTAAAAAAGTATTAACAATGGAATCATTACATATAATGCGCTACCGAATATTCTAGAAGTAGTAGATATAAATAAAGCATCGGATAAAAATTTAATCAAGAAGTGGATTAAAATGAATTGTTGATTATTAATATGCAATAATTTAACATATGAATTATTTAAAGGAAAAACGCCTGTAACAGGTGTGCCCAAGAAGAATAAGTCTGCGCCCCCATCTCTTGCCGGCTCCAGAATCCAGTCGCCTGCAAGAACACAGGCGACGTCCATCGAAGGGTCCCTCAAGGACATCTTCGCGGCACTGGACGACATCAGGAGGATCCAAAATGAGGTCCTTCAGGCACCAAACACCGTGTCTGAAAGGGTCTCACGAATAGAGAAGAGACTTGACCCCCGAGAAAAACGCCTCAAAGCCCTTGACGACTTGCCTGCGCTCAAGACTCGGCTAAGCAATGTCGAGTCCTCCATCTCTGAGCTGCAGGCACAATACCAAGAACTGTCGTCAAGGAGCTCCGCAGAGCATCAGAACAACAGCATTGCTCCGGCCTCGGAGGAGATCAACAACCTCCGTAGCGAGCTGGCTGAGATCAAGAGGAGGCAGGAGCGCTCTGCGGGCAATGTGGTGGTGATCACCGGCCTGGCCTATACCCAGGAGACGTCACTGCAACTCCTGGCTTACTCTGTCCTGGCTGCACTGGATCCCACGGTCCTGAAGCGGGACGTGGCAGCCGTCAGGATCATGGGGAGAGTTGACGCAAAGAACATCAATGCGTAAGGTGACAGCAGTCTCCCACCTCTAGCTGTCACTCTCTCTTCCAGTGCGCTGGCCCGCTCCATCATAGTGGCCAAAGCCAGGAAACGGAAGCTTCACACTAGGGAATTGGATGATGCACTACTGGAGCAAGCGAGAGCTCTCTGCCCAGACCACCAGGGACTCATCAACATCAATGAGCTGCTTCCTCCAGACATCCACAAGCTGCGAGTCAAGGCCAGGCTGGAGGCAAAGAAGAGAAGGGGGTGCCGCTCTTTCGTGAGGGACGGCAGGATCTTCATCAGTTCTGGCGAGGACAACGAACGGGCCACCATCATCACTACAGATGCCGATCTTGAAGCTTTTCTAGCCCGCACGCCGCCAACAGCCAACACGGACACCACACACTAAAACACATACACATCATCCCACCAAAACCACCATCTAAAACATTAAACTCATCCACATCTACTTCTAAAGCGTCTCTGTCTGGGGGCCTAAGGGTCTGTCATTTCAATGCGAATTCCCTTACGGGTCACATTGAGATGATCAGGTTCTTCTTGTCCACTCGTTCCCCCTTCCACGTAATAGCTGTAACTGAGACCTGGCTAAGCGACAAGATATCGTCCATCCCTTCACTGGACGACTACACTCTGTACAGACGGGATAGAAACAGGAACGGTGGATGTGTGGCCCACTACATTCATCACTCATTGACAGCTAGTATTATTTCATCATCTGACGGTGAATGGTCGGGCAAACCAGGTAAGCCGGAGTATCTTTTCTGTGAAATCACAGCTAAGGGAATATCGCCCATCTTCATGGGGGTTGTGTATCGCCATTCTCCCTTTATCCAGGGATCTAATTTCATTGAACAACACATATGCACAATTACTCCACGCAGGTCATCATGGGAGACTTTAATGCAGACCAGCTTTCCTCGTCTGAAGACGCCAACTTCATCAAGGCTTTCATCGACGAAAACTTCCTTACTTCTGTGCCATATGGTGCAACCCATCACAGACAGGACTCTGACACCTGGCTCGACCTATGATTAATCGATGAGCAGGATCGCCTGCTCTCATATTGGAAGACAGACACTCCTTTCATCAACGGACATGACCTTATCACAGCCACACTCGACGTATAGATTCCACGCCACGTACCTGCTACATACATCTACAGAAACTACAAAGGAATTTGTACTGAGAAGCTAAGGGACTTCCTTAGCGCATGTGACTGGTCATCTTTCACCACGCCATCACTTGACGAATGCATTACCATCCTTAACGACAACATCACGAAAGCCATAAATCATCTCGCCCCATTAAAGACTGTGACACCTGGACGTAAGTGTCACCCGTGGTTCACCGCGGCTCTTCGTGACCTTTTAACTGAAAGGAATAGACTCTACAGGCGCTTTCGCAGAAGTCGACTACCTTGGGATCTATACTTTTATAGAATCGCAAGGCACGACGCTCATAGACAGGTCGAGGAGGCCAGGCTGAATTACTATTATTCACGCTTGTCTACTCTGACCGACGTTGCAGAGATATGGAGAGAGCTTGAAAATCTTGGTATTACTACCTCTAAATCTTCTCCACCGGCTCGGTTCTCTCCAGATGCTCTCAACAAACACTTTAGTTCCATCTCAAATGATCCTCAAGCTCCATCTGTTGAGGAGTATCTGCGAACCCTTGAGAGTCTAGACCTACCTGAACATTTCATCTTCAGGGCTATCACAGAGTCGGACGTGTTGGCTGCAGTATCACACTTCAATACCCAGGCCAGGGGAAGCGGTGGCATCCCACAGGTTGTAATCTCCAAAGCATTGCCAATACTCGCTCCTTTACTTTGTCAAATTTTCAACCTGTCTTTGAGCGAGGTACGCTTTCCTTCCGCCTGGAAGTCATCGTTCGTAAGAGCATTAAACAAGATCAACTCTCCAACAGCTGTAACAGACTACCGTCCGATCTCTCTACTTTGTTTTCTATCCAAGGCGCTGGAGTGGCTGGTGCACAATCAAATCTCTGAATACCTTGAAACAAGACTTTATCTTGATAACTTCCAAACTGGTTTTCACACTGGCCACAGCACGCAGTCCGGCTTAATTAAGCTGACTGATGCTGTCAGGCTTGGGATAGACAGGAAGGTCACTCTTCTACTTCTATTTGATTTTAGCAAGGCGTTTGATACGGTGTGTCACGTCAGGCTACTCGGAAAGCTATCCTCCTTCGGCTTCTTAAAGCAGGTTATCCGCTGGCTTGCATCTGACCTCTCGGGAAGAGAACAGGCCGTCATTGGTAACAACAATGTGATCTCTACCTTTCTATCACTAAACACCGGTGTCCCACAGGGGTCAGTTTTAGGCCCCTTGTTGTTCTCGTTGTACATCAATGATATTGGTTTTTGCCTAGATTCAGATGTGTCCCATCTAATCTACGCGGATGACCTGCAGATCTACAGCCAATGCTACCTCGAGGAGCTTGACTCCTGTTCTGTCAGGATGAGCGCTAACGCCGAGAGGATGATGGACTGGGCTGCGCTGAATAGACTTAAACTAAATGTAACTAAAACTAAGGCTATCGTCCTGGTCCCCCCTACTATATAAACGCTCTACCTTCTACTGCTAACACCCGTAAAATGCGTAGTAAGTATACAACCTTGGCGAAAAAAATCACGCGATTAATCGTGAAAATTTGGCGTGATTTATCACGTGTAAAATCACGTCAGAAATCACTCGTGAAATTTGAATATTTGTTTATATTGATATTTCCATTATTTATCTTACAGTATCCATGTAAACTATATAAAGTGATAAATATAATTATATTTTATGTACGATTTGATTAGGTGTTTGAAACTTGCAACAGCACAAATAGCTCTGGTAGTAAGACATTGGATTGTCAAGTGGAGGACAGAGGTTCAAGTCTTGGTCCGGGAAATTTTTTTTCTATTTTATTGCGAATTATTTATGTGAATTATCAATATCATCAACTATTTTATAATTATTTAAATGAAAAATAAACAATTTATTTCAATATAAACAAATATTTAAATTTACCGAGTGATTCCTAACGTTATATATCACGTGATAAATCACGCCAAATAATCACGTGGGAAATTGAGTGATTTACCACGCGAATAATCATGTGATAAATTACGTGATTTTTTCGCCAGGGAAGAATGGTTTGTATCTGATCAATATATTATTTAAGTTTTTAGTTAGCAATTATTTGATTCAGAACTTAATTGATCCCAACATTCTGTGTTTGTTATATTATGAATAAAATAATATTGTAATATTACTATAATATTGTATAACTTATATTATTTAATATAATATAATTTACATTATTCGATTGATCATATTTCTGTTCAGATCTGTAATTTTGTTTCAATCGAAATTATAATGTTACATACTTTTATTAACATGCACTGTGATGTAGAATAAATCAAACTCGGCTAACCGTTTACTTTTGTTGAAAGTTAATATTTTTGAGACATTACATTTTTTTCAATCAAACTTATTAGAAGTATCTGAAATATGGTCTAGAAATAAAATGTATGTTTTATAAACAGTTTTAATTACAAACAAAACACAGTTAATGGACTCGACATTAACAATTTTTGAATCATAATTGATTTTATGTGATCGAAATAAAAAATAGAGTTCGATTAATGAAAAAAAAAATGACATTAATTGAAGTTTCTCATTAAGTTATTTTTTATATATTGCAACTGCAGAAAATTCTGAAATTTTTAGTTTGTAGGCTCCGCCTCAATCAGTTACGTCAGTGACGTAAGCTCGCGGCGCGTGATTAGATTAAAACGCACTATTATATTATATGCACGAAAAAGATATGAGAGGCTTCGAATGTTGCTAATATATATCTAAAAAAACTAAACCATACATTGTAAATTGCGATTAATAAACGAACGCATTTACCGATAATCTATTGTACTCATTTCATCGCCCCGATATTTTCGCAGCAATCTTGAACTTAACACCTCACGAAGAACAAAACCATCGACTCTTACATAATGTAACATTTGTACGATAATATTCATATATTACAATAGCAGTCTGCTCATGCGTACAAATATTTTATAGGATAATATTTGTAGATTTTTCTAGTCTTTGCGACAATATGTGTATATATATATATATATATATATATATATATATATATATGTAGATATATATACACTAGGGGGGGTTCCCCCCTGCTCACTCCGCTCGCCAACCCCCCAATTATAAGTTAAAAGTCAAGTCATGAGTATAGTTTTGATAAATTATTTTGTGTTATAAAATGTAATAATATTGTATTGCAATACTATAGTATATACACTAATAATAATACTGTAACGAGTTGAGCACCACAGCCAACTCGTAGCCGTATGAGTACTGCTGCGCCGCGACGAAATCGCGTATTATAATTTATCATTGTAACTTGACTTTTATTTCGCGACTGACAAATATAACCCTAGTCTTTTTATTTAACGTGAGTTGTCGTCATTTCTGAACCTCGTTCGCTTATTTCCGATCCCTGTTCATTCCTGCGAATACCGCCGCCACCGCGGGCGTTATTTAAGAGCATTTATTTAACGCAGTTGAGCAGCCGAGCACGCGCCAGGCGGCGCGTAGACCCAGCAAACAGAAGCAGCGGAAACAGCTGCATGCAACGGTGGTGTTTCGCGGGCGGAGAGGAATCCTCCGCCGCATCGAGGGAACGCGATCCAGTCGTTCTACGAGTTATTTGTTGATCGAATTCACACCCCGTTACAATACTATATTGTAATATAAATATTGGAAATTTTAATTTAAATTATATTAATTTATTTAATATTGATAAATAATATTACAATAAAATGAATTTAAAGAATACAAAAATTATAAAATATCATATTCTTTTATATGATAAATTAATTTTTTTTCTTGAGTAAATAACAATATAATAATAAAAAATAATTAATAAATATTTATAGCAAATTTTATATTTTACAAAAGATTAAAATGCGAGGTTTATTCTTTATAAAGATTAAACTTTACGTTTCATTCTTTACAAAAGAATAAACTGTACCTTTTATTCTTTTTGCCCTAGTCAAAAGTATAAAAGTAATGATTTATACTTTTCCACAGAATAAATGGAAACATTTATTCTTCCTAGCGCCTGTTTTTACTCTTTAGACTTTAGAGTGTATATGTAGCTATATTCATTTTCATTAATGTTTATTTACAACAACCTCAAACTACCAAACATTTTCCAATATCATATCCTTAGTATTTTTGATATTTGATCTGCTAAATAAATTGAATAAAGTATTGTATTCATTGAATATTTATATCAAGTATCACGCTATAAAACAAAATATGTATAACTTGGAAACTCCAAAAACAATCAAGTAAATAGTTTTTAGTATTTTCTCAGTCAAAATAATTTATTAAAATTTGTTTATATAGTTCAAAGGCGTAGTTATTGAAGAAGATGAATCTGACGAAGTCCTTTCTGAAGAAGACCTTCGGACGAAGAGCTAATTCTTTCTGAAGAAGAGGGTACTTCTGATGAAGAGCTTCTTCTTGAAGAAGCCGCTTCTGAAGAAGAAGAAGGAGAAGACTCTTATTCTGAGGAAGATGGGTCTGACTCATCTTTTAATGAAGAATACCAGAGGTGGTTGAATGCGCCCAAAATTGGGCGAATTAATTGTGAAGGCCCCTTATGCCACTAGACTGTGTCAGAGACAGAGGAAATCTGTCCTATTTGTTTACTTAACAAAAATGATGAACCACCTTCTTCATTTATTGAATATGTTATCGAATAATTTTATTTCTTTTGATTATTACTTTAACTTTAATTTTGAAGTGGTTAGGTCTCTTTAAACATATGCTGTAATACTGTAGTTCACTCAGTCAAAAGAGTAGTTTTAGAATTTGGAATTTTCAAATACTATTTTATTAGAATAGTAATGTACAAGCAAGTATATTTAAAAATTATATAAAAGAGAACAAAAATCATGTTTATCAAACAATTTGAAGCATTAATTGCTCGGATATTAATTATAGAAAAAAGCATCAATAATTACTTTATTTTTTTTATTTTTTGTCCGATCTTAACGAAACAAGGCTAATTTCGTTCGTTGAGAAATTTCAGGGGGAGTAATGGTAGGAAAATTTAAGATACGATTTACCAGAACGGCGCTAGATCAGTTTGTTTATTAAAATTTTAATGATTTTCTTCGTCTCCTCCTCCTTCGTGGAACTCCTGGAGAACCGTGGAAATCTCCCTTATCCACGCCTGTGGGTAATTCAGTTGGGCGCCATGATGAATAGGTGCAGACGCTATCAGCGCTTTCACTTGTTGGAAAGCGTCTTGTTGCTCCGTCCCCCACTCGTATTTTCTGCCTTTCTTTGTCAGGCGATGGAGCGGTTCAGCGACGGTCGCGAATTCTTGCAAGAATTTGCGATACCACGACGCCATTCCTAGGAAACGTCTCAGCTGTTTTAGGTTTTTTGGCGCTGGATACGCCACAATGGGCGCTATCTTCTCTGGATCTGGCCGAAAACCATCGTGATTAACCAGAACGTCGAGGTACTTCACCTCTTCTCGGCAAAAGACACTTTTGTCCCGGTTGATCGTTAATCCAGCCGCGTTCACGCGTTGGAGCACTTTCTCTAAGTACTCGAGATGCTCTTCGAACGTCTCTGTCGTGATGATGATATCATCAAGATACGAGTACGCGTATGGCTGGAGTTCTGGGCTGATCACTTCGTCGATCATTCGCTGGAAGGTCGCTCCAGCGTAGGTTAAACCAAACGGCATACGCGTGAATTTGTATAAACCTAGCCCAGGAACTGTAAAGGCCGTCAGAGGTACGCGCTGCTAAGGTCCAACGTCGATATGTACTTCGCTTTCTGCAGTTTATGAAGGATATCATCCATGTTAGGTAATGGATATGCGTCAGCTTTTGACAGCGCATTAACTTTCCGGAAGTCGACGCAAAAACGATATTGTCCGTTCGCTTTGCGCACCATCACTACCGGGCTTGACCAAGCACTGTCAGAGGGTTCGATGATTCCCTCAGCAAGCAACTCTCTTACTTGTTGATACATCTCCTCCTCTATTTTTGGCGACACGGGATAATACTTCTGTTTTATTGGCCTGGCCGATCCAACGTCTATCCCGTGCTCAATCAACTACATCCGTCCGATCGTACGGTTGGATTTAGGCAGGATGCTGTCCAGCATTCTGTGAATCTGCGCGTGCTCGTCGTCACTGACGTACGCGAGTCCAACCGCGGCGATATCTATCGCCCCTGCTGTAGCTATTGTAGCCACCTGAAATTGGATAATCTTTCGCTCCTTCTTCGGATACAGGACGTTTTCATTTGGATCGTGGACTGAGCCAAACAGGCGTCCGAAATTCGTCCCAACTAGACATTCGTTGGTCGCTTCGGGCATGATCGCCACCGTTACGTCACGTTGTACACACGCGACGTCGAATGTCAAGTCCACAAATCCTATGATCGGCGACGTCTGACCATTTGCACACTGTGCTTGACGGCCATCGCGTTGTCGCAAATGTCGACCACAGGCGCTAGCGATCTGAAGTCCTAACGACCCCATCACGGTCATAGCGGCGCCTGGGTCGTAGAGAGCTCTTACTCTGAACCCTCCGATGCTCACTTGTACCTACCAGCGCGACTCATCTTCATTTGGCGATATCGTCGGCTGGCGAGACTCGCTGGACAACAGTGCGACCATGCGATCCAAATCGCCTGAGGTTTCGCGCGAGGTATCGGCTACGCCCTCCGTCACGTGCCTCTCCTCTCGGGAAGTCTCCTCGCGCGACGGTTAAAGATGAGCAGTAATCTCGTCTACTCCTCCTTTTTACCGTTTCCCTTACCCAAGGGACGTTCTCGGGCAATGTGACCTTTTCCACGGCATTTGAAGCATTCTATTGGCTTCTTTTGCTCTCTTTGGTCCGATTGACCGGAATTCTCGCCAGACCTTTGGCTTTTGCGCTTCGGACTAGGAGACTTGCCTCTCTCTTTCCTAGATCCGGAGCGTCCTCGCTGAGCGGCTGACTTCTTGTTGCCTCCTCCAGCGTTGGCGTGCTTCGCCGGTTGCGCTATTGCTGCAAGCTTCGAGTCGAACAGCTTGCCTATGGTGTCAACCAATAGGGCAGGGTGTCGGTTTGCTCCGCAAACCCCATGGCTGCCACCGGCGTTTTACCGTCAGTCTTCGGCGTTTCGTCCTTAAATGCGCATTCGGGGACGATTGCTACACCGGGCTTCGGAGGTGCTCGATACGAGGCTTCGCATGCTAGAGCGGCCTCGACTTCGACTGCTGCCTCGAGCAACTGCTCCACGGTGGAGAAATCTTTCCGCTGGAGCCCGCGTTTGAGACTAGGCAGCATATTATGGTAGATCCGATCCTGTTGCTGGCTGCGCCCTCGAAATTATTTCGCTCAGTAGTTTCTGCTGGTAGTCTTGCGTCTGCTCGTACCATCGCTTGATGCACTCGCAGAAATCGTCCCAGCTAGACCATTCTCCCTGTTCGGAGAGCCGGTTCTGTAACCACTCGTACGCATTATCCGTCAATACTTCGTGTAATGACGCTCGGAACATCTGCGCATCGGACAGGTCGTCCAGCATTCTGCATCCTTCCATGCATTGCAGGAAGTTCTCGACGCTCTGTGGCGAGTCGCCGGTGAACTCAATCCCCCATTTGTTCACCACAGGACCGATGGGTCTGTTGTTCTGTCTTCGCGACCCATCGTAGTTCCTACTTTCACTCAGCGCTTGCGTATGCGCGTTCGTCGCATTCGCATTCCTCCCCCCCCCCCCCCAGCAACTACTGGGGGTTGGGAATAGAGAGGATTCGCCGGGATCCAAGAGTTGGAAGCTCCACCAGCCACCGCGCCCGCGTCTTCGCTGAAGCTGCTGTGATTCATGTGATTGATACTATACGTATCCTGGAAATTCACATGACCGGCTCTGCGTGAGTTCTGTGGATTACTATCGCTTGCTGGTGGCTCCACCCTTATACTGGACGCTATGTTAGTCGGCCATTGTGACCCGCCCGCATCGTTGCGGTATTCTCAGCTATCGACTGACTTAGCAGGTCATTCTGAGCTACCGAATTTTGCGCTGATAGCTCGTGACTCTGGTGTTTAATCCGCTAGTCACTGCCACTGCGCCCATGACTGCGCGTGGTGCAGTGACCTTCACACTGCGGAACTTTCCGTTTTGCAAGACGTATTCGCCTTTGCCTTCGCTCGCCGTAGTTGTCGGCGTTGTCCTTGTCGTCGTTGTCGTGGTTACTGTCGTGATCAGATTCCCTGTCGGCACCTCTATTGTGACTATTCTATTCTGGTCTCGACCTTGCGCCTCCTGCGCCGTTAACGTGACTTGGTCTTCCGGAGTCTACACTGGCGCTTGTGCCTGTTCACTCTCCTCAGTGACTGGCATTTCTGCGAACGCGTCTCGCATTGTCATCGCGTTTAGCAGTTGTAGATTAGGCACTGTCGGTTGGCCTAATCCTTGCGTCGGTTGACCGTAGTTCATCTCGATCGCCGGCGTCACCACGACTTGGCCTCGATCTCTTGTTGTAACAGCTTCAGAGGGTGCGGATGTTCGGCGTCATAATCGCCTGTATAAATCGAGCGTGTCGATACTTGTTCAGCCGTTGCGTCGATGAATGACTTACGCAGCTCTTCCCTCTTCACTCGCGCCATTACTGTCGAGGTATCCAGGCTCTCTCTAAAATCTGACTCGATATACTCTCCGAGGAGCCATCTGTTTAGCCTAGCAACGCGATCTAATCGCTTGCCTTCTGGCTTCAACTGCATATTTTCGACGTCATCGTCCATCTCTTCTTCATCGATGCCCAAGCACCAATTCTCAACGACCTTCTCTACTTTCTTCGCCATGTTGGTGTGTCTTCTGCGTTTAACGACGTTTCGCGGTTGCGCAACAACGACGTGGCAGCTCCCTATCCTACGCACTCACTCCAGATAGCCCCTAGATTGTATTCTTGTTGCTACAACGTAAGCTACAAAAATACAACATTTCTACTCACACACTTGCACACCTAAGCTCGTCGCTGTGACGTAGATTATTACGCGAAATCGAATAAAACGAAAAATCGAATTCGTATAATCGGAGCGAAATCCGTAAAAAAATTTTAATTACGCCAGATAAGCACGAATTGCTTTTGGCGCGCGCACTCGTAGCACCGCTGTGCTCTCATCGGGCAACGCACAGTTTGTGATACAGGCGTATACGCACTCATATATATACCTATATATATACCTCGCGCCCGTCGCGTTCTCGTAGAATTGCCTCTATGTAGCGCCGCAAGCGCTCGCACTCTCTCTCACACACTCGCACCGCTGCGCGCTTCGCTTCACCATAGCGTGCGTGGACTATACTTTGCGGCTACGCGCGTTTGTGTTGCCGCTTTGCTGCTTTTTGTTGTTTAATTGTTAATAATTAAACAACTTACAATTTCGCATATACGCTTTGCGTTCACACGAGACGTCACGAAAAAATAATTATGCTACTCTCTATCCTAACGAGTGCTTTAAAATTCTCCCGACAACAAATAGAAAATTATTCGACTCGGAGAGCATGCGATACTAGTGTCAGCTTCAAGTTTCGCCGCTCCGAGTCGTTTAATTCTACGTCGTGTGATAATATCGGTAGATATTTGTTCTCGGCCTGGCAACAAAAATCTCCGATTATTATTCACAGACTTCTCGTGTGAATTGCGTTCGAATTATTCGTATACGCCGCACGAATAAATTCGAACGTCGCTCAAATCCGCCCGATTTGAACGCGATGTAAACAACACGGGGATGCTCGTGTTTACGTCGCTCGCGCGACCTTCTGAAATTAGCAACGGTTTCTCGCTCGCGCCGAAAATCGCGAAAATTACAATATTTGCGCGTTCCTTCCTAAGTAACCCACGAACTGGGCGCCAATGTAACGGGGTGTAAATACGATCAAGGAATAACTCGTTAAACGACTGGATCGCGTTCCCTCGATGCGGCGGAGGACTCCTCTCCGCCCGCGAAACACCTCCGTTGCATGCAGCTGCTTCTGTTTTGCTTGGTCTACGCGCCGCCTGGCGCGTGCTCTGCTGCTCAACTGCGTTAAATAAGTACTAATAAATAACGCCCGCGGAAATAAACGTGAAGTTACAATCATGAAATAATTATACGCGAGTCGCCAACAACTTTGCGACTCGCCGCGACGCCAGAATAATCGCGCTCGCACGCGTGTATAGCCGTGAAGGTCGCGCGCGCGCCGGATCACCCTCGCATGGGTGATATACACTCACACATGCACTCTCTCCCATGCACTGCTCGCCACACAAACACGGCTAGGCGTGTGAGACCTACGCCAGAGACTCCTAGAGTGGAAGTCGACACCGAGAAGAGGAGGCCTGGTCGCCCCGAAGAGTTCGCGCATTACTAACCCGTCGGCGTCACCGCGAAAAACGCGCGCACAAAGGGCTGCAGACCTAAGATAGAAATTTTATATGCTTAGGTATGAGTCTCGAGGAGCTGCAAGCAGATTTCTAGCGCTTGATGGCCGCGTTAACCAGCGAAGAAGAGCGGCCACACGTTGTCATCCGGGAGGTAGGCGAGGGAGAAGACCCCTGGAGCGTCTTCCCGACGCCGCCAAGAACTACCTGCGCTGGTTGCTGGCGTGGGCGAAACCACCGCGACGGGTCTGCGCCGCCCACGTTGAGCGTCATGTAACGGGGTGCGACTTGACATGAGAGGAGAAAATCACAAAAGTTGACGCCGGGACCGAGAATCGATCCGGCGCTCCCGAGATCTCTAGGCGCGTGTGCTACCGCTTGAGCCAACGCCGCCCTATTTCGTCACTCTCTATCCTGCCTCAATTACCGGCGTAGCGAAGGGCGTTATTCCTCGTTACATTATACTCTTTTATATAATTTTTTAATATTCTTGCTTGTACATTACAATTCTAATAAAATAGTATTTGAAAATTCTATATTCTAAAACTACACTTTTCACACTACCTTAAAGCAGTTATTGTACCTTACCTATTGTATGAGGTAGAATGAGTTGATTTTTCTTTTTTTGTACATAGATAAATTTTCTGTTTTTCAAAAATTAATTATAAAAGTGTATGTAAAAAAATAAACTTGGTTATAATACTGAACAAACTATACTAAAGTGTCTGTTATATTACTTTTTTGTTTGTAATAACTTTACAAAACATGTATTTCTAAAATAAGCGCGTAAACATCTGTTGATATTTCCAAGAAATTTAGAAGAATATGTCCGATCGAAAATTACTTCGGTAGAACGATTCATTAAACTTAATACTACGGCGCTACAGACTCGATTTTTCATTTGCAAACTTTATTCGAAAAGTTTTATATAATAAATAAATGCTGTATTAAATAAATTGATATTTTATCAAGTATTTATCAGTAATATAATGTTCATAGTATAATAATTAAATAAATATGCGTGTTATAAACATAGGATAAATAGACTGCATATACGTTCCTTGAATGAAAAATTTACAAAAAGTTTAATTTTTTTTCATCTTTTCTTAAGGTGAAAACTGGTCTAAACAATTATTATCTGGAAGCTAAACCCAAGAGAAAGCCAAAACATTTTGTAAGTCATATATTTTAAATATGATAATTTTATCAAATTGGATTAATAATTCTATCAAAAATAATTTAATTCATTTCAAAATGGATAACTTTAGAATCATTAAAATTCTTGGCGACGGTAATTGTTTGTTCAGATGTTTTTCTTATTTTATGCATCAGCATGAAAATTTTCATACTCAGATTCGCTTAAGCATTGTTCGATATGTTGTATCATATTGGAGCAGTTTTAGTTCTTTTATAATTGGAAACAATTATTATAGAGATGTAATTAACTTTGTAGATTATGAACGTTATATGTCTCAATCTCCTATTTATGACAGTGAAATTGAAATTAGAGGCTTTTCAGAATTACATAATGTATTTGTAAAAGTATTCTTAGATAATCAAAGTAACTTTATCATTTCCAATGATAAAGTTACTTTGATTATTAGCATTTAATTATGTACTGTAATAATCTATTTTGCTTTGCAACATTTAGGACTAAAGTAATATATGAAAAGCAAAAAGCTATTTATAATTTCAAAATTCAAGGTCAAGTCTCATATTTCTCCGAATTCACTGATGCCTTTAGAAATCTGTGGTCAGTTATATATTTATGATGATATAACTTCTGTAGAAAAAAGATTAAAAAAGAATGAAAAGTTAACTAAAGATCATATAGAAATATTGACTACTCTTATTCCCGATAATCCATACGCTAAACATCTTAGATGTTTGAATCAATTAGCAAATATACAAAATTTACCACAGCATAACTACAGATTATATTTTGTTCGTAAAAATGACAAACAGAAGCATAGATATAACAAACCACTTAAAGCTGAATGCGGTGCAATCATTGTTTCTAAATCAGTGATTCCAGATGATTATGACCTTTGCATTTATCCTAAAGCTAAAACAAATTCTGATAAAAATTTATTTAAGTAAATTATCTCATCATGTGGATCCTATGGTTTTTCCTTTAATGTTTCCATCTGGTGATTTAGGATGGAGTATCGGGTACAATAAAAAACCAAATTCTGAATCAAATAAAATTTATGATATAGATAATCTTCTCCTTAATATAAATAGACGTAAAAATAATAAAAGAAATTTAGAAAATCTCATTCTTTTACAATATTACTCTTATAGGCTATCATATAGACCAAAAATAAAACATTTCTCTCCATTATTATATAGTGGTAGACTTACCCAACAATACTTTATATATGCACTTGTTACGGTAGAAAGTAATAGAATGAACTTCTTCAGAAATAATCAAAAACAATTAAGGATTTAATGTTATCAAGGTTTATTCGATCATGTTTTTAATTCTGCCCCGAATATTTCACAAAATTTTGAAAAAAAAAAGAAAGATTGGGTAATTCATATTACCTGCTACATATATAGGAAGTCCCCGATATATGCAGTAACATTATCAAGATGCAATGGCAATAACTAGAGCTAAGTCTAGACCAGATTTATTGATTACTATGACTTGTAATCTTAAATGAAAAGAATTAAAAATGGTTCTAAAAAATTTTCATAGTGGTACTACTCCAAATGATATTCCAAATATTACTGTTAGATTGTTCTATGGAAAATTCAATTCGTTTTTAAATGATATTTTAAAAAATAAAATTTTTGGAGAAGTACTTGCATATGTATATACAATAGAATTTCAAAAAAGAGGATTACCACATGTGCTCGTATAGTTGTCACATTGCATTCTAATAACAAAATAATGACACCTCAATCAATAAATAAATACATTTCCGCTGAAATTCCAGACAATTCAAATAAAGATTTACAGAAATTAGTAATCAAACACATGTTACATGGACCACATACAGATACATCTCTTTGTTTAAAAAAAATAAATAAAAAAGTAATACTACTTGTACTAAAAATTTTCCCAAAGAATTTTGTGACCACACAACTTTTAAAGAAAATGGTTATCCATTATATCGTAGACGAGATAATACATCTAAAAATCACACGTATTCAACAAAAAAGTATAAGCAAATTATTCCAGTTGATAACCGTATGGTCGTTCCTTACAATAGCTTTCTACTGCAAAAGTATAAATGTCATATAAATGTAGAATATAGTGCGATAGCGCGTGCTATACCCTGACATGATGTACCCAGTCTGGCACCGCCTACAGTCATGTGTTGGGGCCATGTAAGCTGCCCCCATAGACGGGGGGATCCAGGGGGTCGGACACATGCCAGGATGAAGAAAAATGCTTATAATATGGGAACCACAAATGAACTCGGGGAAAACTCACAGGAGAACCTGGAAGTTGAAACCTTAAGGGTGCCAACAACACAAGACGGTGGATATCCAATCCACAAATCAAGGAGCAGTACCAGTATAGGCAGCGCCATGAGTGCTGCAGCATACCGGTATGACAAGAACGCACCGGTAAGAGAAGAGAGCCAGACCATAAGGGATTGGCTACAAGCCCACGCCAGCCTGCGAGACAAGCTACGAGATGTGCGAGAAATGGCCAGGGAAATTGCCAAAACCCTGGAAAAGCAAAAGGGCGTGAATGTCAAGATCAAAGAAGGCTTACCTGTAATAGGATCCATGATGATCGAAGCTTTCACGCTTCTTGACCAGATGGAAGATGTTGCGAAGAGGCAGTCCTCCAAACAATCTAGTAAGGACAATGCAAAGCCTCAAAAAACGGTAAAATCGAAGAATAGGGTACGGGCATCATCTAACGGAGGCGGCGGTACCCCCGCCAAAAAAGACAAGAAGGATGTAAGTGCTCCCTCGACAAGTAAGGACAGCGAGGGGAACGTCCAGACTTCTCATGGTCAGACACAATGGGAAGTAGCTGCTGGCAGGAAGGCTAAAAAGAAACAGAAGGTAAATCCGGAGCAGATCCAACCAAAGTAGAGAGAAGAGAAGGCTCTACGTCAGAGGACGGACGCCATTCTGATAAAGCCGGAGAGTGGCAAGACCTATGTTGACATTTTGTCTCAGATGAAGGCACTGGTAAAGCCGGAAGAGCTAAACACGGTGGTTAAGTTTGTTCGCAAAACAAGAGAAGGCGGCGTTCTGGTCGGGGTGGGCAAAAGCAATGACGAAATGAAGTCATTTCAAAATGCCATCCAAGAGGCAATCGGACAAGCAGGCACAATTAAGGGCAAGATCTCCAAGGCAATACTAGAGATCAGCGACATCGACGGACTTACGACGATGGAAGAGGTCAACAGTGCTATCAAAAGCGCAACAGGCTGCGGCAAAGAAGATGCCAAAGTCCATCTGTTTGAGCCAAACACGAGTGAGCAGAGGATGGCGGTGGTCGAATTGGACCAGATCAAGGCCGCCGCACTGCTCAAAAAGGGAAAGATTCGCATCGGCTGGGTAAACTGCCGAGTGCGGGTGCGAGCGAGCGTCACGCGATGCTACCGTTGCCTTGGCTACGGGCACGTGAAAGCCAAATGCAAAGGCTCTGACAGGAGCACTAGCTATTGGAAGTGTGGTGCGGGTGGATATAGAGCGTCAGCATGCAATGTGCCGACCCAACAGATAAAGTGTTTTCTTTGCAAAGATAACAAGACGCCTGAGGATAGGACGGTGCACACTTCAGGCACCGGAGCGTGCGCAGTCTTCCGGACGGCCCTAAACGCAAGCAAGATCCAAAGATAATGGCGAGGATACTCCAAGGAAACCTGCACAGAAGTAGGCTCGCACATGATCTGCTAACCCAACACGTGAGAGAGCAGACAGTGGATGTCCTATTGATCAGCGAACAATACAAGAACCTAGACCCACCCTTTTGGGTGTCAAACGGCAAAAAAACCGCAGCCATTTGGGTGCCCGGGCGTGGGTTAGCGAATACGGGTACGGGAGAAGACTACGTAAGGGGAAGGATGGGTCGCATAACATTCTTCAGCGTATATCTGTCACCGAACCTAACTGCCGCCGACTTTACAAGGAAACTAGGGGTATTGGAGGACGCTATTAGAGAGGTCCCCGGGGAAATCGTGATCGGGGGCAACTTCAACGCGAAGGCCACAGAATGGGGCATGTCGACGACGAACCCAAGAGGCAGAGCCATCCTCGAGACGGCAGCCAGGCTGAACTTGATAGTAGCGAACGAGGGTAATACCACTACCTACCGTAGAACAGGCTTTGGGGAATCAATACTGGATGTAACCTTCGCAAGCGAAATGACGATCCGCAACATAAGGGACTGGCACGTCACGAAAGAATATACAGCTAGCGACCACCAGTATATTCTATTCAATATCAACGAAGACCGTCAAACCAGTACAAGGAGAAATCACAGTCGAGCGCCAAGATAGAACACCCGACGCATGAACCGAGAGACACTCGCGGAGTTAATTCAAAACGCGAACCTCCCATCCAATAGTAGAGAGAACTAATAATCTGATAACTGAGATCTGCGATGCAATCATGCCCAGAGTGTCTACCAGCCACCAGAGAAGACCGGTGTACTGGTAGACAGACGACATTACGGAGCTTAGGAAAGAAAATTTATATTCTAGAAGAAGGGCTCAAAGAGCCTAGAAGCAGAAAACGCCTGAAGCCGGGGACCTTTCCAAAAGACAGGACGAATTGCGAAAAATTCTCAGAGACGCGATAAATGAGAGCAAGCACCGCTGCTGGACGAAGATCATCGACGACGTCGAGAAAGATCCATTCGGCGATGGATACGCGATTATTACACGAAAGATGGGCGAAATGAAACGCACGGAACCCATGGAAGCTGAAACGATGGAAAAAGTAATCGATGGGCTGTTCCCCACACATCCCATCAGACCCCAGACAGAAGCGGCGGAAATACCGGCAGACGAGATACCTCTTTTTACAGAAGGCGAACTCATTGCGGCAACTTCGTCCCTTAAGAGTGGCAGGGCACCGGGACTGGATGGCATCCCTACGGAAAGGCTCAGGATCTTCGCGTCACAACGGCCTGCGAAGCTCTTGGAGATCTACAACCAGTGCCTGGTGCAGGGAGTTTTTAGCTCGCGGTGGAAAAGAGCGAGATTTGTACTAATTGAAAAACCGAACAGAGAAACGGATACGGGTACTTCCTATAGGCCACTGAGTCTTTTAGACACAATAAGAAAGACAAGGGAAGCTCTGGTTAAACCGCGAATACTAAGGACCGTACGCGAAGCGGGAGACCTTTCCGATAAACAATATGGCTTTAGAAAAGGACGATCCACCATAGGGGCCGTTAGAGAGATAACAGACACGGTAAAGAAAGTAGAGGAAGTTAGACACGCGACTAGAGACATTGTGATTCTGGTAATGTTAGACGTAAAAAACGCGTTCAACTGGGCAAGATGGACCGACATACTTGCTGCCTTAGAATCATTCGGTATGCCGCGATACATTATGCGTCTTACGGAAGAGTATCTGAGGGACCTGGTTATCGAGTATGACACGAAAGAAGGGCGCAGAAGAAGGCCTATAACTGCAGGAGTTGGGCAGGGTTCGATCTTGGGGCCAGACTTCTGGGGTATCTTGTACGATGGGCTTCTAAACTTCTTCTTGGAAACTGTAAATGCCGGGGGACGTGATGCTCGTTGGATACGCCGACGACGTGGCCGCGGTTATAACAGCACGGAATGTGGGCATCACGCAAGCGAAGTTAAACACGATCATGAGCAGAGTGCTATGGTGAATGGCGAACCACGGATTGACTTTAGCACTTGATAAGACCGAAATTGTTCTATTGACAGGAAAGCGGATACCGACCATCATACCCATGAAGGTAGGCAGCGAGACTATAACGATGAAACCATCAGCCAAGTATCTAGAAATAACTCTAGACACGAAGTTGAACTACGGGGAGCACCTAGATCGCGTCTGTAAAAAAGTCACGACTAGAATAGCGTAACTTAGCCGACTCATGACTAACGTCCGTGGGCCTAGGCCAACAGTTAGGCGGCTACTCATGGCGACCACTAACTCTATCCTGTTATATGGAGCAGAGGTGTGGGCCGACGCTATGACTATGAATAAGTATCGGAAACAGATTATGGCGGTACAGCAAAGGGGGGCCCTTAGAATAGCATGCTCCTACCGGACGGTCGCGGCCGAGGCATCGATGGTAATCGCGGGGGTAATCCCCGTAGATCTTCTTGCAATTGAACGCAAGCGGATCTACGAGGCTCGTTTAGCGTCGAATAGCACCTCGATTGCCGCGGAAGAAAGAAAAATAGCAATGCGCAATTGGCAGACTGGGTGGACCGATTGTCCAAAGGCTAGATGGACTAGGATCCTTATAAAAGATGTGGGAGCTAACGATAGGGGCGTTCACGCCCGAGACTGTGGTCGAAGCAATGCTTGACAGCAAGCAGAACTGGGACGAGATAACGGCGTATGTGGAGATGGTTCTCCGCGCGAAAAACAATGACGGTTGTTTAAAAGACTAGTTGACGGCTAGCTCGTTGGCAAAGCATGCCAGCGAAAAAAGTTTCGGATAAAAGTTTTAGGATTTTTCCCTGGCTATCTGATGATGACCTTGACAATGTCATTGAGCGTGACCTTCAAGGTCATTTGAAGGTCAAGTCGTTTTTTCAAATAGAAACCCCTACTTTTGGCACCAGAAATGGAAAGAGCGGGAAATTTTACGTTTGAATATGACCTTGCCTTGACCTTGAATTCAATGGTCAAGGTCATTGGTCATGCCGATAACAGTACAACTGGTTAGCTGAACTCGAATGCATTCAAGGAGAAAACGTTACCCACAAAAGTTTTCAGTTTTCTCCCCGGCTGACGAATGGTCATCTTGACCCTGTCGTTAAACAGGATCTTCAAGGGCATTTCAAGGTCAAATTGATTTTTTGAAATGGAAACCCCTACTTTTAGCCCCATAAATGAAAAGAGAGTGACATGCGTTCAAAAATGTCAACGCCGTCATCATCAATACGACGAAAACGATCCTCGTGTTATTACCATTCTAGCGATTATTCATCTTGATCCTCACATTAGTACTCGACAAATAGAAAGAGAAATAGGTATACCTCAATCAACAGCATCCCGAATATTGAGAGCGAGAAGATATCATCCTTATCACATAACATTAACATAACAGTTAACTCCAAATGATATGATTTTGCGAGTACGTTTTTGTCGATGGGCAATACGAATGATTCAACAAGATCAAGACTTTTTCAGGCACGTTCTTTTTTCAGATGAATCAACATTCAAAAACACTGGAGAATTGAATAGACATAATTGCCATTATTGGTCAGATGAAAATCCTCATTGGTTCAGGCCCATAGACAATCAACACCGCTGGAGTGTTATGGTCTGGTGTGGAATCATCAATGGCTATTTGATTGGTCCTTATTTCTTTGAAGAGAACGTGAATAGGGTAAACTTTTTGAGATTACTTCGAGACATTTTACCTGAATTACTAGAAAATATAGACCTAGCCACAAGGTTAAGAATGTGGATCTAATTAGATGGAGCACCACCACATTATGCACGCATTGTTCGTGATTATTTAAACACCCGCTACAATGGCAGGTGGATTGGGCGAGGTGGCCCAGTTGCCTGGCCCCCTCGTTCACCTGATTTAACCCCTCCCGATTTTTACTTATGGGGATATCTTAAGAATGTTGTTTATGCTCAACGGCCAACAACGCGAGATAATATGATCGAACGCATTCGTACAGCTTGTGCAGCAATCCCTCGAGATGTTCTACTTAGAACCATAAGACAATTCAGAGCTCGACTTGATCTTTGCATCCAACAAAACGGCGGTAATTTCGAACAATTAATCAATGGTTAACTCCAGTTAACATTCCATAAAAATACCAAAAATATAACAAAAAGGGAAAAAACAAAATAAAACAAATAAAAAAAATAAAACAAAAAATGGGATGCTAAATCCTTTTGACAACCTCCTCGATGGTGCATCCTGGGTTCGGCTGATGTCAAAGGTAATTTCTGCACAAAAGATGATTTGTTTCCAAAATCACATGTTCGAACGTAAAATTTCCCGCTCTTTCCATTTCTGGTGCCAAAAGTAGGGGTTTCTATTTGAAAAAATCGACTTGACCTTCAAATGACCTTGAAGGTCACGCTCAATGACATTGTCAAGGTCATCATCAGATAGCCAGGGAAAAATCCTAAAACTTTTACCCGAAACTTTTTTCGCTGGCATGCTTTGCCAACGAGATAATTGAGATTAAAGATTAAAATGATTCACCCTGTATATTTGACTACATATAGAAGGGCGGAGATAGAGCATTATGCGAAATAAAAATATAGATGATAATGAAAATAATGAACCAGACACTATAGTTTATGATGAAATTACTCAATTTATTGATGGAAGATATTTGAGCAGAATGGAAGCAGCCTGGCGACTACAAAAATTTCCATTATGTAGTAGAAGCCATATTGTTACTCGTTTAGCAAGGCAAGGTTTAAATTAAACAAAACATATGATTTTGCAAAAAATATTAAATATGTTGAAATTCCGCAATATTATAGATTTGATCAAAAAACAAAATCTTGGATAAAACGATCGCGTAATTATAAATATGATGCCATTGGACGATTAAATGTAGTATCTCCAAAAGATAGTGAAAGATTTTTTTGTAAGTTGATACTAAACAGAATGAAAGGTGTTACTTCTTTTGAAGATTTGCAAACTTATGATAATAAACTATATCAATCTTATAAAGAAGCAGCACTTGCTATGGGTTTAGTAGCTAATGACTCTTGTGTTTATAATATTTTCGAAGAGGCCTGTCAAATAATGTTGTTCTTTCAATTACGTAAATTTTTCGCTTGGTTTATATTAGCAGAAAACATCCAAGGAAATACAATTTGGAATATGTTCAAAAATGTTTTTATTGAAGATTTTAAAGAAAATAAAGAAAATAATGCTGTATCTCATATCCAAAGTATATTAGAAACAGAAGAAAGATGTTGTAAGGATTTTAGTTTACCAGAACCTGATAATCTTATTGCTAATGATGATATGTCTTCCGAAAACATAATGCAAAGTGCCACTATTTACAAACAAATGGTAAATTAATTAAATGAAAATCAACACTCCATTTTTACAGAAATCATTAACAGTAAAACTAACATTTACTTTATTGATGGTCCTGGAGGTTCAGGAAAAACTTTCTTATGCGAAACTTTAATTCACTATTTTATTTCATTGAACAAACAAGTCATATCAATGGCTTGGACTGGTATTGCTTCTATATTATTACCAAAAGGAATGACCAGTCATAAGACTTTTAGATTACATTTAGATTTGGATAATGTAAATACTGCTTTTCTAAAATTAGAATCGGATAAGAAAAAATTAAGGTTGGCTGATTTAATTTTGGGATGAAGCCTCTATGATTCCGAAAAAAGCTTTAGAAATAATAGATCGAACCTTGTAAGATGTATGCTATAATAAATTACCTTATGGAGGAAAATTAATAGTATTAGGAGGTGATTTTAGACAAATTCTTCCAGTAATGAAAGATGGTTATAGAAATTCTATCGTTGAGGAAACAATTAAATATTCCAAATTATGGACTCTTTTCAAAGTTTTAAAATTAAAAAAAAAATATTCGTTCTAATGATAGAGAATTCTCATCATTATTATTAGATATAGGAGAAAATAAAATTAATCCTTTCAGAATACCTCAACTTTGGAAAACTAATGATGTTTGTGACAAAATTTATAGCAATATTAATCAAAATATTTCTATAAATTCTGTAATTTTAGCTCCTCATAATGAAGATATTAAAATTATAAGTAATAAAGTATTAAAATTGTTATATGGAGATTCATGGACATATTACAGTATAGATTACGTAACACATAAGGGTGTAGATCAAACTGACGAAAATATTCATCTAAATTATCCAACTGAAATTAAATTAAGTTAAATGGAATATTTGCTATAATTTAATAAACTTTCTATACATTATTATTATTATTATTATTATTTTTACTATAATGAATTATAATGCTAGATTGTTCGCATTTGCTATTTCTAAATAATTATTCAAAAATACTGTTAATATTTAGTGATAAATTTTATCGTTGGCAAAGATTAATAGAATCTTTTTGAATACCCGTGTGAAAAATTTAAATAGGTAAAGAGATGTTGATGAGATTTTAATGAGATCTATATGAGATCTCATTACGAATTTCAGATATATGAGATCTCATATAATATTTTGACGCGGGTATTATTTATATTATTATTTATATATTTTTAAAATAGCAAATTGCTGATTTTAATAACTTTTCAATAAGTGTACAATAATAATAAAAATTTTATTTGATAGAGAAAGAAAACCAGTATCAGGAAGTTTATTTGTGGTAAGGAGTACTAAATAAGTATTTGGTAAATTTGTGTGTTTTTTATTACAAAATATATTTCATATATATACAATGCTCTTTTGATATTAGTAATGTAACATATTTGGTAATGGCAAGATGTACATATTTCGAAGAACTTTCATGAAAATATAAATACTTTTAATATCCGTAGTATCTATAACGGTAGGATTCTCTTTCCTATTGATAAATCTCAGATGAGATCTCACATGAGATATCACGTGAGATCTCACCTGAGATCTCATGACGAAATCAAATCTGACCAAAAAATCTACTTATAGAACCGTGTTTTTCATGCGTTTGAGACGATTTTGAATCGTTCTACATATTTGCTAAATGTACATTTCGAAATTTTTATTCATAAAAAATTTACTTATAATGAACTATGTACACCTAATTTTTATACAAATATTTTATAAATTGTGTAGAAACGTGCTACTATGCTAACAATTTTTACTCAACTGCTTTGATTCACAGTTTCGCAGTGGTATCTATGCCTGTGGCGGCTTAAAAAATCATATGCGTACTAATATATGAAGGATAAATATATTATTTAAGATAAAAACCACTTGATTTATTGTTTTATAAGTTGAAACAAACCTACATGAAAAATTTCAGTCCTCCAACTGTAATAGATTTCGAGTAACTTTAAAAACATTATTCTTAATCAAATCCGTGTCCTTGTTTTACAATTTGTTATTTGTGTTTCTCGAAAAAAATCACAGCTACAGAGCTGAATATTTATATGTAAGGTTGTATCAAAACTAAAGAATACATCAAGTAGTTGTTATTTTAAACATAAATTTATTTTTCACATATTAGTACGCATATGATTTTTTAAGCCGCCACAGCCATAGGGTCCACTGCGAAAGTGCGGACCAAAGAAGTTGAGTAAAAACTGTTATGGTAGACTGTTTCTACACAATTTGTCAAACATTTGTGTAAAAATTGAATGCATAATTCACTATAGTGCATATTAAACCATAATATCAAATATTCAGTATATTACCTCTGAACAGATCTTACACTGACATGTGAATATTTTAATAGAATCATGTCACTGGTTATAAATGACACATAGAGATCGACTGTTCTTTGTAATAGAAGATAAGTATAATTTATTTTGTGCTTAGCATACATTTCTAACGTCAATTCCCAACTAAAGCGTTATTAAATTTAAAATATTTCTGATTTTCAAAATAAATTTATAGAGTAACGAACGTTGTGCATTGAGTAATCAAAGTAAAATCAAAGAAATTATTGTACTAATATCACATGATAATCAACGCAAAATTATTCACTAATCTGTAATGAAATAGTATACAAATTCTTTAACTTTACTCAAAAATAAGGGCAATTATCACATGATATTTTGCGTTTGTGGTGCAAATTAAAATATAACAAATGAAACACTTTGCGAATAAATATTAGAAACTAGTGTAGTTTTCTGAGGTGTTAGTTAAATAAATGATCAGACTCACCATGATAACTCTTGCCCAAGCAAATTCAGTATATACGGACGAAACCGTCCTCTAGATGCATAGTATCTCCAATAAGCTGAAATAAATAGAAGCTGGCTTAAACACAAAGCAACAAGCTCTGTTGTCACTCAGAAGAATTAACAAAATATTATGTAAAATGAAAGACTTATCTGATAGCAGCAACAGGTTTACACTGGGAGATAGGGCTCTCACTATTTACTCCTTTGCATTTTACTAAAAAAATAAAACACTTGAGAAGTTGCAGTGTAGAAAATATCACAACGAACTTTTGGACTACGGGTACAAACAACAATCACCGCAGTTTGTTGTCAATAACTTAGTTGCGAATACGCGACGCGACGTGGGTGAGAGGTTAGCCACAGCAGCATAGCAGTAGATGCCATGCATGTGTGTGTGGTTGTGCTGCAGTGTCTCGGACTCTCGGTCGAGTCAAAAAGCGTGAATGCGCGCGGGGTTTTAATAGAATTGTATGTTTTAAGACTTTAATAAACTTTAATAAATAATTTTTCTGCGATTAAGAGAACTTTCAAGGTAAAGCTGTGTTACCTTAGAGGGAAGGGTCCGTTAGTGTTTGTGTAAAGGGAAAGAAAACACAAGTGAATCCAATATAAATATAATATAAATACCCTAATCTGGTCGACGAAGATTAAAAAAATCATTGGCATTTACCAGTCAGAGTCGAAACAGAGCGTCCTTATTACGCAGGTGCTCTGGTGCTGAAATTCGATTTTCACAGCAAAGGTGAAGGTTGACTGTTCAGGACGAGAAGTATTCGCTCCATTCTATAAAAGGAAAATCAAAATTGGTATCAGAGATTATTAGGAAAGAAAGAGTGCGACTGACAACAAATTGGTAAAGTCACACTCATTGTTTGAAGTTGTGAAAAGAAATAGAATATCAAAAACGCACTTTGAAGTACTCGTGCGAGTCCTTTTTTATGCATCTGTACACTAAAACGTTAAGTTAAGATAATTACATATGTATGGCATTTGAACATTTTGCTGTGAGTAGTGTTAATTTGAAAACCACGTCATTCTACGATACTTCAAAAAGGAGAAAAGTAAACAAATTAGCCTCACCAGCATTTAAGAAAGTAAAAAGGTTAAAACCGTTAACCTGTTAAACACGTTAAAACAAAACCATTTAACTTTTGTTGTTCAACAAATGTAATCAAACACTCAGTTTCAAATTGTTCATTACTCATACACAAACAAGCACTTTTTACTATCACTATCATTTATAAAAAGGACAAATGTTAAAACGCGTCGAAGTTAGTTTCATTTGCAAACACTTGTAGAAAACAAAGTAAAAGCATATACACTAAAAGAAATACTCATCTGGTTTATTCGGCTTTGTAATATTGGTGATCACTGTGTAAAATCAAAGAAATCAAAACGTTGATGCCGATCGTGGAAGTTTCAACCAGTAAATTCAGTTTGGCCCTGTGAACAACTTTTATTGCACAATTCCCTCGACTCTAGAAGGAGCAAATAAGTCGCAAATACATTGAGTAATCGTTTTAATACACAATTTTCCCAGAGTTAGAAAGTAGAATCAGAATTGTAAAAGCAAGTTTGAAAAGGAATTTTTATCACATGGCTTAATAATCAATTCAGAGAACGGAAATTTTACTCGGATACACTTAATGAATTATTTTTAACGTGTGTTTTAATTGGCTGTCAACATAATATAGTATTAAAGTCAGAAAATAAACAATTTTAACAATTTTTAAATAAAAACTTGCCAAGTAAGAAAGATTTACAATAAAAAAGCACTATACATGTTAATGCCAACCCGCACAATTTATTCAAACAACATAGAGAGCAAAAATTACAACATTTAAAAGAATAAACTGTGTAAAAGTCTATACTTGCGTGTGTTTTCCTTGAATCGTCGCAGGTAAAAGAGGTTGTCGAAGGTCTCGAAATGCCCTAAAATAAATAAAAAAGTTCATTTAACACAAAGCAACGAGTCCTAGTGTTATATGAATTATTTAGTTTAAGTAAGCAGTCAGGAAAACTTATCTGATTAGCAGGCAGCAACAGGTTATACTGCTTGGGGTAGAGAGTCCTGGGCCCACACTCACATTTCCACTTTTTGTCGATAAACACCTTCTGAAAATCACTGTCACAAATAGAGGACACACTCGCGAATTTGCAGATTACACGTGCGCACTACTTGCTACATAAGAGAAGAACTTGGAATGTTTGGTTCTTATCGAAAGTACATTAAAGATTTTGCCAAAATTGCAAAACCGCTGAATGACTTATTGAAAAAGAATGCGAAATTTAGGTGGACCGAAAAGTGCGAAGAAAGTTTTGAAAAATTAAAGCAGTGTCTCATGGAAGAACCTATACTGCAATTTCCTGACTTCAATAAAGAATTCACTCTGACCACTGATGCATCAGACTACGCGATCGGAGCAGTCTTGAGCCAAGAAAAGGACGGATTCGATCACCCAGTCCAATATCTATCGAGGGCACTAAACAAAGCTGAAAGGAATTATTCCACAACGGAAAAGGAATGCCTAGCAGTACTATACGCTCTACATCAGTTTAGACCATACTTATTGTGCCGTTAATTTACACTGGTGTCCGACCATGAACCTTTAAATTGGATGCATAGCAGAAAAGACCCTGGACAAAGGCTCATGAGGTGGATGTTCAGGTTCACGGGTTACGAATACACATTTAAATACAAACCTGAATAATTAAATAAGAATGCTGATGCTTTGTCAAGAAATCCTCCAGAAATGTCTGAAAAGGAAATTAACGAAAATTTGCCAAGAATCAAAGTAATGGTAATTGACGAGAAAACAAAGGAAGATCAAAATAAAACTAAAGCCAAAGCGCCTACGCAGAAGACCGGTTTTCGCAGCAGAGCTCAATCAGCATCCGAAAAGACCACTGCACCCCGACCCAGAGACAGACCCATAGGGGCTAAAACAAATAAAAAACCACCTAAACTAGATCATAGCGTGATAGCACAGAGAACGAGAGCGAAACGCATACAGAAGAAGAATTACCAAGAATTACCAACGCTAAACAACATAGTAGAGCCAGAACCATCAGAGATGCCAACACCAACACCAAACAATACCATAGAAATCGAACCGAAAGTGGACACCACCATAAATCAAGAAAAACGTTTAATTTTTGAGCTGGACCCAACTAACTCGTACTTTGTAACTCGCGTTGAAAATAAAAATACCCCTAAAATGTTTTACAAAAGATGGATGTAGATGAAAAGTCTAAAGAATAATATAAAATAAAGTAAAAACCACATTGCAACCAAATAGAATAAAATAAAATAAAGCAAAAACCACATTGCAACCAAAAATATTTCTCCTTCTATCATGAACCTAATTAACAACACACACAAAAATACACAAACACAACACATGCATTAAACAAACACAGAAATAGAAAGGAGAACATTAAGGATGACAATATGTGAGTCACAAATGACCATATTAACTGAAATGTCCCCGTTAATTCTATAAACAAAGGTTAGAAAATTGAAACCTAACTCACACGATCAAAACCCCATCGTGACATACGTGGACGTAGTCAACTTCTCCAAAACATTGAACCTCGTACAACAGCACCCTCTAATTAGCATAGAATGTGCTTAGAAAATTAAAACCTAACTCACACCTTCTACCGGAAGACACAGTTTATCCCCGCATATATGGACGTAGTCAACTCGCACACCAAATTGAACATGCACAGCATGTGGGTAAGCACCGTTTTTAGGTCAAACCCACGAACGAAAATCTTTTAACAAAAAAAAATATGTACTTCTAATTTAATGACAATTAATTAATGACGATATCTTTTTCGAAATATAACTAAATATTTAATAAACAATTGAATCTTCTCAAAACGATTCTTTTTGGAATCAAACAAAATCTTCCGCTCGTTAAATAGAGCAGCCTCAAAAACCCCACACACACAAATGAAAAGATAAATGATGACCAGCATTTCTGCAGGACTGATATCTTTCATAAACACAAATTGCTACATTCAAACAACAAAGTTTAACCCACACCACCCAATCCCTATAACCAAATTTCCACAAACAACCAACTAAAACCAAATAATAATAAAAAGAAATCAACATTATCAAACCCCATAATAATAAATGGACGAAAACTAGGAACCCCTACAAAAATAAATAAATAGCATGACCAAATATGCTACATCATACCATATAATCATACCTTTTGTCTTTCATTTTCTCTTTGTTATAGGAAAATGGATCAAAACAAAGTGGACGTCTTAGACATCACGGACATGGGAGGCATCAAGGTCCACATAAAGTTCAAAGGCAGAGAAGACAGCACCATGAAAAACTTCATGACACATGGACCATGCGTCGTTTCCATTACACCGACAGCAACACAATACCTATATATAGCAGATGTGGAATATGCAAACGAAGAAAATAAACGCAAGGCAATCAAAGCATACACCAAACCCAAGTCACAGAGCATAATGGAGAAGATGGGATACGTAGAAGGCAAAGGGTTAGGCAAAAATCTACAAGGTAGAACGGAACCAGTAAAAGCCATACCTAAAGAATACAAACAGGACCTAGGTGCAACAGCCCTAGATTATTATCAGGACCACCACGACACTGGATTCACCACTGAACAAAAGCAAGTACTACCAGCAATCTTGGAAGAACCAGGAGAAGTAATGAAAGTAAACAAAACAAGTCAAAAATCTATATCAATAAGCATAAGGGGAAACCCAGCAGAGATAATTGCAAATTTAAAACAATTTGGACCAGGTGAAATGGAAAAAATCTACACAGACCAACAAGGCCGCACCAAACTGGCAATCAGATACCAGATAACATTACATAATCAAAAGGCAATAGACTACGCGACAAAGCTGATAAAGAAAACAGACACCATGACACCAGATACAACCACGAAGGACCAACCACGATTGGACATTCCTGCACCAGCTACAAGACTGGTACCACAATTGGTACTCCCATTACTACCACCCCCATTACGACCACCCTTATTTGAAACGCCGACAATACCACCATTACTGGTAAAACTGCAAACACAACCAAGCGAGAAACCAATACCGATGCCAGCAAACATAACCGGACCACTGGATGATACAGCAGGACTGCGATTCTGTACCCAGGTACCGTTGGGCATGAGATTCGAAGAATTCGCGAGAATTTTTGCCATATTTGGACCATTGGACCACATAACTTTTGTGCTACACAAAAACCAGGAGCCCGGCACACCTTTGAGGAAGTACCTCGCCTTCGTACAATATTTCGAGAAAGAAGACACGAAGAAAGCAAAAGACCACTGCAGTGAAAGATTTAAACAGAGATGGGCGACTCCAAGACACGTCAAGAAACATGAAACACAATACAGGAAAAGACACCATATCTGCGGAAACTCGCTGACCACAGAAACAAAATGGACCATGAGTTTGTGTGCAAAATACAGAACGGAGGAAAATCAGAACTACACAAAAAAATGCGAACAATACATTCAATATAAACACATAGACACACATACAAGAGAATGCCAAGGGATCCCACAAAAATCAATAGAAGAAGAGAGGTCCACACAAAACGACCAAACAGACAGAGAGGGATCTACCACAAGAACAAACGCAAACAAATCAAGTAGAAGAAACAATGGACGAAAAACCTCGACACAATCAATGGACCACAATCCACACTATGGTTCGAGGAAAACGAAGACCAACTCAAAGAAGAAGAAGAAGACAAAATGAGTCTCTATAGTTATGCCCAATTAACACAGTAAAATTTGTTTTCTTTCCTTTCTTTTCTTTATAACATTTTCTACTATGTTTTATTGCTAAATGGTACCAAAAATAGGGGTACCCAAAGAAGTAAATAATATATTTTTTTACACTTTTATACTATATAAAGTTTTTAATTGCAACCCTGTATTCAAATAAACATAATATATACTAACAAAATCAAGTACTTAGATATAAGCCAATTAGTTAGCACAGGAGGTAGGAAAAGTACTAACAATTTAGCATGTAAAACATCTAATGTAAAACCACGGACCAGAACAACAAAAGTAAGTGGAATATTAGTTAAAACAATACTCATAAATAATATAAAAAAACAGAGTAATTCGATAAACCCCACTGTCACCCACCCTAAAAAAAAAAAAAAAAAAATTGGACTCACATAAATCTCGTCAAAGGCTATTCTCTGCTTAGAATCCCATTAATCAAACACACCAGGTGTGCAATTCAAGCAAGCAATCATAGGCTTGTAATGAAAAACCATGGCCAAAAGCACCAACACATGATAGAAGACACATAGGTCATGTGTTGAGTAACAACCCAAAAGGTTTCAAAAACATCAAATATAACGGAAGAGAAACAGCATAGTTGACCAATACAAATAAAAAAAAAAACAAGGGAGTCCACAGTAAATTAAAACCCCTTGTCCCTCCTAATTTATCGAATCACTCTGACAAAATTCTTTTTTTTTCTTTGCTCAATCACGATGACAACAGTTCTTTTCTATCTGCACTTTCCACTTACGGGACCACGTACCAGAAATTGGCGGTACCATAATTGTTTTTCGAGGACGAGAAACGTTTTCAAGGGGGGGGGGGGAGGATGTTACGTGACAGCTTCCCCGATCTCGCACTTGAAATAATGATTTCAAGAGTGAGATCGAGAAATTTCTACACGTGAAAAGTTACATCAAGACTCAAGGCCACAAAAGTATCAAGTGGCTAAGTCGCTGACCTAAACAACTTCCCCACCAAGGGCTAGAGGTGCACGAGCGGAGCTACGTTGCAGTTTTGGCGATCAACTAGTTGCCAGGCCCCGTAAGGCCTAATGAGTGCAACAAGTGCCGACACTGTAACGCGGCTAAGGGGAAGTAAGCTGGCGACGGCGTGGGAGGTCCGGAACCTCTTCCGAGCGCTCTGGAACCAGGCGGCTCTCTCACTCCGTGATCGGGCAACGAAGCCGGCGCACAGTGGGAGAAAATGGACAAAATTCGAGCCACGCGTAATTTTTAATCGTAGAGCCATGATTTTTTTTTAAACTCTTTAAAAAAGCATTAAGTTTAAGCTACAGGTGCGGAAATTATTGTATCACCTTCCCCTAAACCCATGCGACCCCTAGAAGCCACCCCTACCAAACCACAAGCAGTCTAACTCATCTATCCCAGGGAACAGCGAGTTACATCGCTTAATTTTTTCTTAAAATAATGAAGCCACACACCATAAGCCAGCTAACCACCTAACCACTCACCCCCCTACCCTTAGAAACCACCCCTACCAAACCACAAGCAGGCTAACTAACATAACCCTGGGAACAGAAAGTTAAATCGCTTTATTTATTCTAAAAATAATAAAAACCCACTCCACAGGCCAGACCGGAACCACGCAGAATCGTATAACCACGTAATTCAAGACATTATTACAAGTAAATTAGTCACATTATTTGTTAGCTGTAATTGTTGAATGAACTGCTATTAGTCATCTGCGTTGAAATAGATTTAAGTCCCTTTACCACGTCAAGGTTGCAGTCTTCAAAGAGGTTTTTTTATTCTTTTTTTTTGTTTTTAATTTTTTTTTAGTTTTTATATCTGTAATGTTTTATAATTTTTACATAGCAAATTAGAGACATTTATTGAGGATTAGAATTCCTGAATTATCATTTCATCAGAAATGTTTGAGCTTGCGAAGTTAATTCTTTAGTTTTTTTTTCTTCAACATCTCGCAAGCTGCTTATGCCTGGATCTGATAAAACTAAGCAATAATGAATTCAACGTATTTTTTTATTTAATCTAAGAACTTTTTCTTCAGTAAATTTTTTTCTAAAGTCTATCATTCTCAAATAAAAAATTCTGGAAATTTTTCACGATTTTCCCGTGTTAGCCGCCATTTTATGTGCTTTTACCTTTTTTCAAAATTTAAACTGTGACACTTGTTGACAAACAAGTCCCTTGTTTGTATGGTTTTTTCATTGTTAAGCATTCAATTACTTGGGCTTTTATATTTAGGTTGCCCTCACTCGTGTTTTCAACTGTGATCTTGGGAGCTCTTTTTAGCTGTGGCTTAAGTAGCTTAAAAATATCAGAGTAACTAATTGACTTGCGTTCGGAAGATTTAAGATTACTGTTTAGTTTGTCCTTTAACAGCTCATTTTTCTCTGTTAATTCGTAAAGTAATTGTCTTAGTAGCACATTTTCAGATTTCACTAGGATGTAGTCACTATACTCGCACTCATCACTACTGTCTGTTTTAACTGTGTCTTTATTCTGAAAATAAAAATCTTTCAGTAGATCTCTCCTGAGATCCTTAGTTTTTTTTAGTTTAACTTGAGCAATCAGTAGTCTTGACGATTCACTTAGACTTTTATCCTTGGAAATTGAGGTTAGGTTAAGGCCAGCGTGTTCCGGGCAGATTATCAGATTTTTTCCAACGAACTGGTAGTTATTATTTTTCTGTGTGAAACAGCTAATGTGGTATGCCTCATCATATATCATACAAACAGCAGTTGTAACAGCTTACAATTTATGACAGAAAAAATTATGAACTTGCTCATCCTACTCCGCCATGTTGGATCAATTCAATCATTATTTGAATAATGTATTATATATTTTTATTATAATATCTAAATATTTGTTATCAAATTTTATAGTTATATATATTTCTTCAAGCCGTGCGACTGCACACCGAAACCTTATGTAAATTTTTAATATTTTAACATTCTCATCAATTATCTATAGTTATCCCTATTGATAAATCTCAAATGAGATATCCACTATTAGGTATATTGCTATATTAGTTTTCTTCTGAAATACTCTTATTAAGTTTGTTATAATTGGAAATTATTTTTGAAATAGCAAGACCTTATTCAAAAATACATGCATTGGAGCATTTTCAGCAATATTTTGATTTTAAAATATTAGACATGAAAATTTCAAGTGAGATAATCATAGTGATATCACAATCAATAAAGTGTCTTTTGATTATTACTAATTGATTTTTATCTATTCATAAAATTTTATAAATCCGTACGCAAAATCACAGATATAATTTTGACTGAAGATCTTACTTGAGATTTTTCAATAAGGATTGTTAAAATAGTATATTTCGATAAAAGTGCGTAAAAGTAGATTTTATACTCGTGAGATTGTCACCATCGCTTCGCTCGGCCGACAAACCTCCCACTCGTGTAGAATCAACTTTTCGCATGTGTATCAAAAGTTATTTTTTGATACAGGGGGCGTAAAATGTGCTTAAATGCACGCGGCGCGTGCGTAAAAGTGCATTTTACGCACACTGTATCGAAAAATATTCTAAATACTGACTTATTTAATGATTTGGATAATTATTGTATAAAATGATAATTAAATTAATTGATCTTTATGCAAGAATATAATGTATAATTTTATATCAAATTACATAATTTTTCATACTTATATTGATCCTTAGTGGAAAAAAATAATTCTGCACGTAACAGCTTTCATCTAAAGCATTTAGACTAAAAGAGAAGATAACTGAACAAAACAGAAATTTTTAGCGAGAGAATGTCATAATAGAATTGAAAACTGAAAAAACTAATTGTAAATAACTGTTGTCTTCGTCTATATTTTATGTTATTAAAGGCGTGTTTTAAAAAGAAAAATCAGTAGAAATCCGAAAATAACTGTTTTGATTAGAAAAAAACCAGTGCATGTAGAAGATAACCATCATAAATAGAAGAAAACTCTTTTAAACTATGAGAAAACAGTTGTCTTCGCTTATTAATAGTTATTGTCTGTTGTATTCATTTTTTACTCATTTATAAAATTGTAAAATTTTATACCTGAAAAAAACTGAAGCCAACTGAAAAAAACTCTAGCAAACTAAATAAAACTGAAGACAACAGAAGATTATTGTTGTATGTGTCTTAATTCCGACATTTTTCTGCTGTCATCTGCAGTTCATAACTGTTTTCTTCAGTTGTTATCATTTTTCTTTACGCTAGAGATTTAAGATATCATTATCATTTAATATAAAAGTAAATATTGTATTATGTATTACATTTTAGTACAGGATATAAATGTTATGATTGTTATAATCCTACAATTTACATTATATTCTAAATGTGAATAAAAAAAATGACTTTGAAACGGGAATATAAGTTGGCAGAAAAAGTAAAATATGAGTATTTTCTGGATCTCTTAAAGTCCGAATTACAGGCAAATGACATACTGTATGTCATAGATCTGACGGAAAATGCCAATATAACATTAAATGCATCCTTTATAAGATAAACATAAATTCAGAGCAAGAGATATGATAGTAAATCGACTTGATTTAGTCTATCATTCATTCAAAAATAATTGATATTCAGGACCCCGTTAAAATTCTAGACCGAATCAAAGAAATTAAAGCGAGTGAATTGAATGTAACCTCTACAATTATTAGACGACAGTTGTACGATATACAGTACAATCCCATAAAAGAAAAGGCGAACGACTTCACAGACCGTTTTGAAGAATCAGTAAGAAGTTATAATAACTTACCTGACACTGAAGCATTATGAGAAATAGAAAAGAAAGATGCTTTCAAAAAAGCGACAGTTAAAGCAATTTCGAAAATTGCTGATATAGATTTCATGTTAAAAGAAACAGGTAAAAACGTAACGTACGATAAAACAAAATTGTATGTAATGCATATGGAAAGCTCAAAGAATTAGACAGCAACGACACCAAAAGCGACAGGCACAGCGTTGTCAGCAGAAGCGAATCTAGAAATGGTTAGTTGCTACGAGTGCGACCGTCACGGACATCGAGCTGATACTTGCCCCAGGCGTGGTACTGGAATCAAGAAGTGCTTCGACTGCAAACGATTTACAACACACATCGCTGCAAACTGCCCGATGAGACGACAGAGAAATGAGCGACAGCAGAACGGCTGGAAAAATAGCGACAGGTACGATAACTCTACATATTCTAATAACAACCGTGGTAGAGGAGGCTATAGAGGCAATAAACGCAAAAACACAAACAACAGTCAGAATTACGATAAGAGGCAAAAAATAGGGAATACGGAAAATAAGAGAGGCCGTGGAAATTGGGGAGGACGTGGAAAGGGTACTAATAGACCCAAAAATGAAAGTCACAAGAATAATGCAGACAGGTCAAGTCAAAATAGTAAGTATAAAAATTAGAACAATTTGCTAGTAATAACTCATAAAGCTGAACCTAATTACTAAGTGACTGAGATTAAATGTGCGAATAAAAACGAGAATGCGAACTTGAAATCATAGGGAGTAGGAACCGTAAAATTATGTCTTAAAAATAAAACAATAAGCTTGAAAAATCTAATCTCCGCAGAAAACGTCCGAGAATCTGCTATCCTTGCTAAAATTTGCTGATTTAGGATTAAGCATATTTTTAGATAATAAATCGAAAGACGAGATGACATTTTTGACCCTATTTTGAAAGAATTTTTAATGGCAGACATATATCAAAGACCTTACTGGATTATAGAATTCGAGACCGGAAAGACCGACATAAATAGTAGACAAAGACAGAACGAGGTAATAGCATATATAACAACGAGAAGCTTGGCAAAACGAAAAGCGACAGTGCAAATTGAGGAACTAGATAACAACAGCAACGTAGAAAATGAAAACAATTCTGTTCACAATGAGAATGTAATATACTCTGATTTCGAGACCACTATACGAGACAGAAAAATATACGATAGCGATAAAATGACAGAAAACACAGCGCCAGCATGTAACATAGAACTTGAAGATAAATGAAAGGAAAAATTAATGATTAATCAAGCAATGTTATGGCACACGAAGGAATTCAACTGCCTGAACATCTAAGACGACAAAAAGTATGCAAATTGGAAAAGGGTCTGTATAGCTTAAAAGTATACAGAGACAGTGATACCTATGGAGTAAAGCCAGATGAAAATGAACCATGTTTATTTATGTATCATGAATATGACAAACTTTTGATTTTAGTATTGTATATTGATGACATACTACTATCAGGTAACGGCAAAAACAAAATGCAAGAGATCAAACAGAATCTTATGCAACATTTTGAGATTACAGACATGGGTGAACCGAAAATGTTCATAGGTCTTAAAATTATCGGAGACAGAAAAACGAAAGTTCTAAACTTTCGATAGTCAAAATACATAGACAAAATGTTAATTAAATTCGGTTTTCAAGAAATACATCCGCATAGAACACCAATGGTGACAAATCAGGTGGCTAACAGAGAACGAGAAGAAAATGACAAGGTTAGTAACTTAATGGTATCTGAGAGCGACAGAAATATGCCATATCGTGAGGTAATCGGTACACTATTATACTTGTCAAATGCATGTCGACCAGACATCTCTTACGCAGTGAACGTACTAAGCAGACACCAAATAAACCCGACTAAAGACGACTGGAAAAATGTAAAGCGAGTGTTCAGATATCTCAAAGGCACAAAGGATATAGGACTTAATTATATTGGTAAAAGCGACAGAATGGAAGGTTACCCCGATGCAAGATGTGGCGACTGTAAAGATTCTTTAACCATGAGTGGTTATATAGTTAGACTGTACGGAGACATAATTTCCTGGAAGACAAGAAAACATTACTATGTTGCACTATTCACCTGCCAAGCAGAATATGTCTTGATGAGCGATTGTTGTCACGAGTTAATCTCAATTCATAACTCATTACGAAAAGTACTGTCAAAAGAATTCATACCAATTACACTGTGGTGTGATAATCGATCAGCACGATCTGATGCGAAAACAGGTGGCGGAAATAAGTTAAGGCATATGACAGACATTAAAGAACACTACGTGAGAGAGTGTGTTGAGCAACAGTTAATAGAAGTAGAATGGATTACACCTCAAGAACAGATAGCAGACGTTCTGACAAATCCCCGTTCTTTTGACCTGCATAATCGACTGACTAATCTAATATTAAATTTATAATTTTTCTTTATTAATATTTAATGTTTGTATGTTGTAGACAAAAATAACAGATTACACCGAAACATCACCAAAGAGACCAGCTGATAGCAACCGAGAAAAACATTAATATATTTGTACGGGAGGGAGTGTCAGATATAGCGTACATACGAGCGAGCTTCACTTCTGTATGAGATCCGACCGAGTGACAGCTCTTGTATATGGCTTCGCGGCAAGTGTTGAATAAAGAATCACTACAACTTTTCTACCCAAAAACAATCTTATTATTCAACCTCCATTCCCTGATGATACACTAACAATTTCAATTAGTTTTTAATAGTAAAAAAACTTAAAAAATTTCCGTCCGTCTGGATTTTTTTGCATTTATTCCACAAAACTTAATGTAAAATAAAAAGCTATTATAGCACAGTGTAGCTTAAATCCGCGTTTAAGTCACGCCTATCCGTGATCTAAGTAGTCCATTATTGCACCGTGTATATCGCACTCGCTACGCTCGTGCGCTAACCTAACGGTACAATAATGGACTGCTTAAATCACGGATAGGCGTGACTTGGCGAATTTAAGCAGCTGTGCTATAAAATTGTAAACGATACTTGTGAACTAAGCAGTCTATTGGTGCACGGCATTTTATCACCCTCGAGCGCTAATACACGCCGTGCAGTAATCGGCTACTTAGGTCACACGTATCGTAATTTATTATTTAATGTTATAGACAGGTACATATGATAAAAATATACATTTCTACTTAAAAACATTTTCAAGATTTGGTCCAGGTATGTTGGAAGCTGTGAAAACAATTAAAAAAATATACGTAATTTATGTATTTCTTTTTTTTTATATTTTTGACATATATTATGATAGCGATGCTGGGATTAAATATTTGTGCAGATATGCTATTTTTTTTAAAGCTTTGTGTTTGTGAATATGAAATGACGAATGCTTTATGTATTCATGCATATCATAAGATGTAAAAAGTAGATTTGGTTCAGATAAAAGAGATGCTGCGATTAAATATTTGTGCAGATAAAATCTTTTTTATAGAGCTCTGTATATGTGAACATGAAATGACGAATGCTTTATGTTTTCATGCATATCATAAGATGTAATCTGCAGTTTTGGTCAAGATCAAAGGGATGCTGCAATTAGATATTTGTGCGGGTATGAACTTTCTTAATTCTATGTGAAAATAAATATAATAGGGACAAACATTGGAGGATAACCTCTGGATTCCCAGAAAAACAAACAACACTATTAATAAGTAAACATAGGCAACGTTTCGTCCCGAGTGAGAACCTCTTGAAGCCATACTAATGAACTAGATAATATCACAAGAGACGATAAACGTCTCGATAGTCATAAAGCTTATCGAGACGTTACATGAATTTATCAGTAGGTAAAGATTAATTAATATTAAACAATATAAATTTTGTCAAATAAATCGTAACTTATAATTAAACTAGACTTGGCGCAGTGCGCTGCGCGCACTGTAGTAGACTACAATTTCATTAACTTATTAAATGGAATATAAATACTTGATTGATATTTTTAATATTTGTTTTCTATCACGGAAATATATCAAACTTTACAATATATGATTCATTTCGCGCTCATATAAATTTCAAAATTACCGCGGTTCCGTCGCCAACTTCCTTTTAAAATTTTAAGGTAATGTCTCGAGAATAGAATAGTCTCGAGAGTAGAATGTTTCTAAAATATTATAAATACACAAATTATAATTTGATATGTATTATAGTGTTATATTACATTTTTAATATTAGAATCAATTTTAGAAATCAAAAACAAATCAAAAAATTCTAACGATACTTTTGACGCATGCGCACTACATGAGCCAATCATATTGATGCATTCTTGGCTTCACTTCATCCGGTCATGACTTTTTTATATAGGGATACTTTGATTAATGTATTAGTAGCAGAGTCACCTCACTCCTAACATCGCTCGGTTAATTAGGTATATATATTTATATTTATAGCTCTGAACTCTAATAGAAAATAAAAAAGTAATAAGATTATAATAATAACTATAAAAAATTCAAAGGTTACGCTATTAAAAATTTCTATAAAATTTCAATAACAGAATTGGATGCCATGTTTGATTTCGATTTCGATGAAACAGCAATTATGGAGAATGATTTAGGCAGCATGAGTGAAATATGTGAATTTTGTATTCAAATTTGATCTATTATGTGATAATTAGTTTTCTAATTGTTGCAATAGAGGTAACGTTGTATTATCTGACAATATCACTAATCCTTAACGTTTAAAAGAATTAGTTTCTGGAAATACTGACGAAAGTGAATACTACTATACCTATTACTGATTAACTATTATACCTAGAGAACTGAAATTTTGTAACTTAATTTGTGTTCGCATGTTGTAACACTATATTAAGTTGAATTCATTATAGCTGAGATGAATTCAATATTCATGTATAGACCTACCTGTATTTTTTGTCGCGAACGCCATTGGGGTCATGGTGAAAAGCCGAACCAAGACTGTTAAGTAAAAACTGAGATAGCAGACTGTTTTAAAATAATTTAACAAGTCTTAATGCAAAAGAACAGACATCAAACTTCAATATCATGGATTTAGCATGATTATGCGAGATTTGGTGGTTGACAGTGACTGCGCTCGTATACTTATGAGATTGAAATACCTGTGCAAACCTCATCATTGGTGACTTTGAGCACCTCGATGACACTTTCTACACAGTAATTGCACTTAAACATCACAAAGTCAGCCAGTACAGCATGCTTGTATGTACATACTGTCATGTATGAAAGTATGCATGCGTAGGGTTAGGTTTTCACTCTTATCGCGCAATTTGAAAATCATATTTCCCCTTCAAAAAACATTCTAGATGAATTTATACGGTATATATTCATCAATTTATAAACATTTTCAAACAATTTTAATGTAAAGCAGGATCATTGGCGCAAAAAGTAAGGTTATATGAACAAATCATAGTGGGAAAAAAACTCTACCAATATTTCCCCTAGAATTCATGTCTGATTTATCGGGGTTTTCATCTAGATTGTAACCTGGAAACTCGTAGATTGAAAAAATTTCGATAGCTTTCAGGTACTTTCTCGGGAACGCTGCTACCAGGGATGAATTACATTTTAGTACAGAATATGAATGTTATGATTGTTATAATCCAACAATTTATATTATATTATAAATGTAAATTAAAAAAAAAGTTTAACTAATATTATCTTATTGTTAGATTTTGTATAAAATATAAATTATATATAAATAATTACAAAGAGTTTGTTGTTTGTTGTTACAACATATAATTTTGAAACTGGTCCTGTGTACTAGTAGCTATAACTACTCTTATAGAATGTTGGCTGTATTAAATGCATATGTTCATTTATACTCGACGGTAATTAATTCTCGTAAACGTTTTTGAAATCGTGCTTTTGATTGGTTAGAATTTATCTACCTGGCAATCTGATCGGAGCATTTCAGAAAAGTTACTGACTGAGTGGCGCTAGTAGCCAAATATAAATAGTCTACCTATGCGCTGGTAGATAGCGTGCGAGCATACAACACAGGAGAGAGGAAGCGACATGGGTATATAAGGAGCCCTAGAGCCAGCAGCGAGCACTAAAGATGTGGCTCTCAACTGAGTAAGTTGCGAAGGGTAGCTCTCGCTTCTTGCTCCGGTCTCCTCCATACCCAGTAGTCTATGAGCCCCAGGCTCTCGAAGAGTATGTGTGCAGTCCACTCTCTTCTCCTGTAGGTTCTGAGATCCAGTATCGCATATGAATATAAATCAAGAGAATTAACGTTAAAATAATCATTTATGAATGCAACATGACTATGGCTCACCCCATTCACTCCTTCCCCCCCTTCAGGTGTTTTACCGGATCAGGATGGTAGTACCCTGTTCTTAGGTGGAGCTATCTGGTCACAGGCTCGTGGTGAGATGGTAGTACTTCACACATCAGCCTGAAGCTGCGTGGTTTACCTATACTAAGTATGCAGGGCATGCATAGTGGATATCTTCTACTCATCCCCTTTAACACAGGAGCAGCTCTCCTCTGGTGGGCCTTCCACTTCAGAGGATAGGAAAGTCTTTTGTCCACTCAACTGATAAACGCGGGGTGAATCAAAGTCGATTATCATTGTTCGATTATGCTTATCTTCTGATTACTATCCTCGGGTAACGAATCTCTCGCGGTCGCGCACTAACACATAGCGGACCGTTTCAGATAATCCTCTATTATATTAAAATGTGTCTGGTAGTCTCCGGCTATAAGTTCACTTTATCCCCAAAACTACCCCTCCTTAGGGGTTAGGGTAAACCAAAAGTTTACCGGAAGTTTACCGGAAGTACACAGGAAGTTGACCGGAACTAATCGGAAAAAATACAAAATGACCCGGAAGTGACCAAAAATAACCGGCAATAAACCGGAAATATACTGAAAATGAACAGAAAGTGACCAGAATAATGCATGTTTGCTGAAGTACTCTTAAGGGGTAAGTGGGAAAAAAATCAACAAATAGTTGATACAAATTTTACGAAGTTTTTGAAAAGTCTTATTCATAAACTGTCAAAATCACATCAATATAATTCATTTTTAAAAATGTACATTTAAATAAATATTGAGTCGGGGAAAAAATAATTCCGGTTCTTTCTAATAGATAGCGTTAAAGTTGTATATCAGTAATGCTTATTCAATGGCGGATGCCTTTTTGTGTGGATAACACCTGCAAAAGGGAAATGCTATCCTTCCACTTCCACGCAGCGTCCGCTGGAAACGTTCTCTGTCGCGTCAATGCTCTCTGCAGCAACGCTATAACAGAAACGGCTGAGGAAGGCTCTGGCGGCAGCCGCCAATAGTGGTAAGCGACTGTCACACAACCACTCACAGACTAAAACTTATACTCCCTTACACTCGCCTGGGAGCGCTGCGAGGAGTGAGTCTGGGTCTCTATAAACGGGTATCGCCAACGAATGTGGAACCATATAGACGGGTATCTTGCCAAGCAAGTGCGGACACTCTATAAATGAGTACGTTCCATGAATGAGGTCGCGGTGCCTCCTGGGTATGAGTGCAGGGGCACGCTGCAGGGCCTTCTTATGGGGTGGAGGAAGCGTTTAAGAGGGGGTCCTCCCGTGACTGTAAGCGTGCCGACTCTGGAGGGTACCTCCGTTAACACCAGACTAGCACTCCTGGGCCGCCAGTAGTTGGAAGGGATCGGACCCGGCTTAGCCAGTCGGGAGGCTCGCCCTGCACAATGGTAAAGCGCACCAGCGCCAAATCCCGCTCCTTGTAGTAGAGAGGGAGGAACGGACTCTAAGCACGCTCTTTTACCGGGAAAACTCAGGACGAACTGCAGAAACCATCACTCGGACGAACCCCTGACCTTTAACACATAACACACGTAGTAGAAGAAGAAGATTAAACAAAAAAACATGAATAAAGAAATTCAGCAAGCAGGTCTCAGAGTGCTACCTGCGACGAACATCCTAAGTGCACCATGAGGGCTGCCCAGCTCCCCTACTACAACGGTAGGTAACCTGGCCGGTGTGGTTGACAAGACAGGAAAACATGACAAGACGGGCGGAATCATCGTGGAGGGGCCACAAAGCTGGGAGGCTGCGGAGAGAAAGCTAGAGGAATAGCTACTCGCAATACGCAGCAACCTAGTTAAAATGAAGGCGAAGACAAACGTTCAAAAGACTGTTAGTCGCGTGATAACGGACGGTATGGGAGAGATTGAGGAATTAGTTGAGGTTGGGTTGTATGAGCTCCAACGTATGAGGCAACTCCGACAACTGACGAAAACCGAGGGACAACGGACCGACGAGGGACTGGAGACACCGGGAGCGAAAATAAAAGCATACAGACAAACTCTAAGCCCAGATCCGGGAACCTCTAACCAACAGAGTAACCCGGCTAAGGATGCTTGGACGACAGCGACGAATCGCAGAAAATGGAAAGTGGCCACAGAACCGGAAACGAACGCAAACGGGACTGGACAGGCTGGAGTCGAGAGCCCAAACCGCGTAAGACAGATTGCCCAAACCTGAAACCCAGGCGAGGTGCGATCCTTATCAAACCAGTCGAGGGCAAGACTTACGCAGACGTCCTACGGTCTTTACGACAGAACGTGGACGAGACGGCTAGCCAAGTTAACGTCAGAGCTATACGCAAGACCAGAGACGGATCCGTACTCCTACAGCTCGACCACGAACAAGAGCGACAGGCTTTCCAGAAGACTATACAGGACACACTAGGACAGACTGCTACAGTAAAGGTCATGACTTCCAAGGTGACACTGGAATTCATGGACTTGGACTGCGTCTCAACAGCACAGGACATCGTGGACGGGAACGTGCTCGTGATAAGCGAGTAGTACAGAAACCTCTCCGAGCCATCGTGGATCGCCAGCAGCTCGAACACGGTGGCGGTGCGGGTACGAGGGGCGAGCGCGGCGCAGATTATAGACAGTGGGCCGGAGAAGACTATGCTTGGGCAAGGGTGGGCTCTGTCACTATTGTCAGTGTCTACCTTTCTCCGAACAATAGTGCGCGCGAATACGAAGACAAGCTAAAAGTCCTGGAAGACGTCGTCAGAGACCTTACTGGCGATGTGATCGTGGCGGGCGATTTTAACGCGAGAACGATCGAATGGGGGATGCCTACGACGAACAGACGAGGACGACTGATTCTACAAATGGCCACCCGGCTAGAATTGGAAGTCATAAATGACGGAAACGTGTACACCTACAGACGACCCGGCTTCGGTAACTCTATACCAGATATAACCTTAGCCAAAGACAGGATGTTGACAAGGCTAGGGAGATGGAGAGTGCTCGAGGACTACACGGCCAGTGATCAGTACATCGTCTTTAACCTGACCAGTGACGCTGCGTTGAGGCAAAGACAGAGTATGCGGACAACACGATGGGACATCGGACGCATAAACAGGGACGATATCAAGAGGCAACTGCAGAATGTATCAATCCCTTCTGCGGGCCTGTCTCAAGGACGGCCGGACCGAATCGCGGCTGAACAGAGTGCTAATGACCTGGAAAAGTATCTGCAGCGCATCTGAGATGCCGCGATGCCACGGAAACGATACAGACAGAACAGAAGGCAGACCTACTGGTGGACGCAGGAAATCGTCGAAATCGGAAAAGAATGCCCCTGACTCCGCAGACTAGCGGGAGGGGAACGGGACTCGGACGAAAGAGAGGCTATCTCGCGGGAATACAAGCTTGCGAGACGGCTACTCAGACAGATGATCAAGAACACGAAACGACGGTGTTGGAGACGACTGGAAGACGACGTAGAATGAGACCCTTGGGGGGAAGGCTACAAGATAGTGACTCGCAAACTTGGCACCTGGAACCCACCCGAGACGAAGGACGCGGACACAATGGAGAGGATTGTCCACGATCTCTTTCCTACCCATCAGGACAGAACGGACGATACGGACATGGACACCGCATTGGAATGTCCACTTTCACGGTGACGGAGCTTGAGAGTGCTGCAGCCAAACTGAAGCCTCGAAAAGCCCCGGGACCTGACAGCGTGCCTGGGGAACTGCTGCAGATCATCGTAGCTAAACAGCCCGATGCGCTGTTGAGGCTCTACAACGGCTGCCTGACGGCGGGAGTGTTTGGTGGGCCTTGGAAGGGCGCGCGGCTAGTCCTCATTGCCAAAGACCCTGCTTCGTCGTCCTCCTATAAATTAAAATGTACGAATTACTGCTACGACCGAGACTGTTGCAAGCGGTGGAAAACGCCGGAGACCTCTCGGACCGACAGCACGGATTTAAACGAGGACACTCAACAATAGGAGTTATAACACACGTGGTACAGATTGTAGACAAGACAAAGGATATATGCCATGGAGCCAGATCACTGGTACTTTTGGCAACGCTGGACGTACGGAACGCTTTCAATTCTGCAAGGTGGACGGACATCCTGGAGGCGTTGGAAACAACCTTTCGGGTACCTGCATACCTCGTGCGAGTTGTAAAAGACTATTTACGAGACCGGTACCGGACATATATGAGACATCGGACGGTACTAGACGGAGAAAGTTGACAGCGGGAGTAGCACAGGGCTCAATCCTGGGTCCTGACTTCTGGAATATACTGTACGACGGACTGTTAAGACTAGACATGCCGGACGACACGTGCCTCATCGCATACGTGGACGACGTGGCGGCTGTAATTACGGCACGGGACACCCACCTGGCGCAGCTAAAACTGAACCAGGTGATGAGACGCGTAAGCACATGGATGACGGATCACGGACTTCAACTGGCGCTACAAAAGACTGAGCTACTGCTACTAAGAAGGAAACGTATAGACACAATTATACCTATGAATGTGGGGACGGAACAGACAATTACCAGAAACGAAGTAAAGTATCTGGGGGTGACTCTAGATACGAAACTGACTTTTTGGGCACACATACGTAACGCTGCAGCTAAAGCAGCAGAGACGACGAAAGCTTTGAGCAGACTCATGGACAACACGCGAGGTCCAAAACCAAGTATACGGTGACTTCTTATGATGGTCATCCACTCGATCATGCTCTACGGAGCAGAGGTATGGGCGGATACGTTGCAGGTAAAGAAACGGGCAAAGGCTATGACGAGCGTTCAACGAACCGGGGCACTAAGAATCGCGTTTGCGTACCGGACCGTATCTGAAAACGCGATCTTCATGATAGCGGGCGTAATCCCGATAGATCTCCTCGCGCGTGAGCGGAAACGCTTATACGTACGGAGTTCGAACGCTGGGAGGGCAGACGCTGCGACAGAAGAACGGACGAGGACGATGGAAGAATGGCAGACGAGATGGACGACAAACGGACAAGGTTGGTGGACGCACCGATTGATACCGGAGGTCGGACCTTGGAAAGACAGGAACCACGGCGAGGTGGACTTCTACCTCACCCAACTACTGTCGGGACACGGGTACTTTCGAAAGTACCTATACAGAATGAACAGAGTGACCACACCGGAATGTACGTACTGCGGACAGGCTTGGGACGACGCGGAGCACACATTTTTCGGGTGCAGCCGTTGGATCGAGCAGCAACAGAGACTTGAGACATTACTAGGCAGGACGATCACGCCAGGGGCGATGAAAAAAGGATCGCGTACGACAATAATGTGCTAAATAGATCGTGGTTGAAGACCGGAGAAGCTTCACAAACAGTTGCGAAGCCCGTATTGACGCGAAAAAAGGGGTTGCTGAGTGTTTGGTGGAATTGGAAGGGTATTGTTCATCATGAGCTGCTTGAAACTGGACAAACCATTAATTCGACTGTCTACTGTTAACAACTGATGCGATTGCAGCAAGCGATTGAAAAAATAACCGGCCCGAATTGATCAATAGGAGAGGCGTTGTCTTCCATTACGATAACGCTAGACCGAACATATCATTAATGATTCATCAAAAATTGATAGAGTTTGGCTGGGAAGTTTTGATGCATCCACCGTATAGCCTGGATCTTGCCCCGTCAGACTGCATTCATTCCACAATCAATAAAGTGTCATTCTAATATTGACCACTAAATTTTATCAATTTATAAAATTTTAAAAATCAATTTTTTGCATGTGTATCGAACCTTATTTCCTGATACAGGGGGCGGAAAATGTGCTTAAACGCACGCGAAGCGTGCGTAATAGTACATTTTACGCACACTACATCGTAATATTTTTTAAATACTGTCTTATTTAATGATTTAGATAAGTATTAAATAAAATAATAACTAAATGAATTTATCTTTATACGAGGATATAAAATATGATTTCATATAAAATTACATAATTTTTCATACTTATATTGATCCTTAGTGGAAAAAAAAATTCTGCACGTAATACTTTTTAGTACAGAATATCAATGTTATGATTGTCATAATCTCACAATTTACATCATATCATAAATGTAGATAAAAAAAATGTTTAATTAATTTTATTTTATTGTTAGATTTTGTTAATATAGTTAATACTGTCATCATATAATTTCAAAGAGTTTAAAAACATTTTTTAATATTCAAAATTTATTTCTATATTATTCTATAATTTTAAAGCTGGTCCTGTGTACTAGTAGCTATAACTTCTTTTATAGAAAGTTGCTGTATTGAATATATTCATTTATACTCGACGGTAATTAATTCTTATGCTTTTGATTGGTTAGAATTTATCAATCTAGCAATCTGATTGGAGCATTTCAAAAATGTTTCACATGAATTAACTACCATCAAGTGTACATCTAATATTTAACAGTATATTTAATAATAACACGTCAATTAATATCATCACAATTAATTTGTGAATCGTGAGCGAAGCGAGCGTTTTTTGCTAGTAAAATTTAAATTCAGCAAATTTTATTGCCTGAGTAACGTTTCTTAGAATTGAAATTTCAGCAATTGTTTCAAGACAAATTTTATTTTTATAATCTTTTGATATTGGTAAAAGGAGAAAGTTAATGTATCATACATTCTAATCAAATGTTGTCGCATTTTACTAATATTAAATTATACATTGCATGGGATAATATTAAATACATAGCGACTGCAAATGCTATAGCAAAAACACATCAGCAATCATAATAATTAGTCTGATACTGTACTTGTTCAAAAGATATGCGTAAATTATCTTTATTTGAAAACAGACTATCAATACAAATTGTATAATCATCATCTAGACATTTTTTGTTAATGCATCTAAAATTCGTATTACATTATCGTTGTACCACAAAAAAATCCAGTGTCTGTGTTTAAACCAGAAAAAAGTATTTGAATATATTCTTTATGTCTATCAATAAGTTGAATATTAGACAATCATTGAAAATTAACTGCAGATTGCATATTAAAAATCGAGTAAAATTTCAAAATGGTGTTAAATTCAAGTATATGGTTATTATTTAATTGACTTTTAGAATAAGATTAATTTTCAATTCCTTTTAAAAGAAGTACATCCATATTATCATAAATGTAGCATAATTTATTGGTTTAAGTGATTTGCAGCATAAATGTTTTTACCTCTTTTTAAAACAAATGTCACATCGACAGTGACAAATTGACGTAGAAAACTATAAAATATAAAATTTGTATACATAACAAAATCACGTCAATGTTCTCGCCAGTCATAAATAACTATATGCATAGATAACTTTTTTGATAATATTAAAATTTCACGTTGCTTACTAGATAATAATAAGACATCATATTTTTTTATTTCTATACTAAAATTTTAGCTTCTTCATTTTCATGATGATTAGTGATTAAATAATCAATTTAACTTGACGGCAAAAATTTAGAAAAATGAAAATTCGAAAAAATTAAAGCATGTAAGGCAAACATTAAAAAACTGAAATTATGAAATTAAACAATTTCTAAAACGAAAATGTTGAATTGAAATATTAGGAAATATAAAATAACAAGTGTTTGGAGTATTTTTGTTTTAAATATAGAATTTAAAATTTATTTTTTTGAAGGATTATCGAGATAATAATAATAATAACAGGTGGATTCTACAAAGAAGAACTTCTTAAGACTAGATATCCAGATTTTTATTTAGTTGAAAAAGTTTTAAAGAAACGTGGAAAGAAGTTATATGTTAAACAGCTTGGTTTTGATAACTCATAATATAGAATGATGTTGGCTCTATCGGTATTCCCGAGGCAATTGTGCGTAAGGAAGGAGAAAAAACCTAAAGTTTTTCTTTTTTCTTCCTCCGACGTTTCGGTGGACAATGCCACCCTCATCAGGGAAAGAAATAGTAGTCGATCACCGGTATATACATGCGAATATTGCGGGATATGTTTCATCCCCGCCGGAGGGCGGGGAAGAGGAGATAGAGGTATTGATCTCTCAGTTGTTCGATCCCGAATTCGAATTTTTCCTGATGAGGCTGTCAGTGTCCACCGAAACGTCGGAGGAAAAATAAAGAAAAACTTTGGATTTTTTCTCCTTTATCACGCACAAATTACTTCGGGAAGACCGATAGAGCCAACATCTTTCAGTAATTGAGATTTCAGTGATTGTAGTCCAAATAATTGAACTCTTATTATAGTTGGATAAACAAAAATGACGTGTAACCATGGATATAAGTGAAATAAAAAAACATCAATAAAAATTTTCTTGCTTATTTATTTATTTTTATACCAAATTCCTTACATTTTCTACTAGTAATAGTACTAGAATAATAATTGCATGTGTTTTTTCAATCCTCATTTTGAAACGTTCTTGATCAGAAGCAGCTTGCTCCCACTCTCCACAATGAGCCTTATGATAGACAAATTTCCATGCATACATCAGATAAACTGTGACATCATCCGAAAAATGTACGTGTTTTTTCTCCTTTTTGCTTCTTACGCATCTAAAATTAAATGTTATGTATGATTAAAAAAACTAGGAAATAAAAATAATTATACTGATCTGATAAATAATCACACTTACTTCATCGTATAATGACCCCATGCTAAAGTCTGTATATTATCGTCTTGAATGCGTCTTTTATCGTCGTACGGACTTAAAGCAATTTTGTTCTGTCTTATACTGTATTTGTTACTCAGATGTGTCGAGTAGATTTTATAAATAAATGATTGTGCTCGGAGAGCGTGGGGTAGTTGGGTTTAAGCACTTTGGTTTTAGATTTTATTCTAGCTTTGCACGCATTCCTCAGATGTGCCGAGGTGTTGATTAAATAAATGATTGAGCTCGGAGAGCGTGGGGTAGTTGGGTTTAAGCACTTTGGTTTTAGATTTTATCCTAGCTTTGCACGTATTCCTCATATGTGCCGAGGTGTTGATTAAATAAATGATTGAGCTCGGAGATCGTGGGGTAGCTGGGTTTAAGCAATTTGGTTTGAGATTTTATCCTCGCTTTGCTCGCCTTCCTCCGATGTGTCGAGTAGATTTTATAAATGAATGATTGTGCTCGGGGAGCGTGGGGTAGCTGGGTTGGAAACAGTATGGAACGTGTTTTAGCATAAGATTGCCACGGTGATTTTTGGACTTTTAAATGTAAGACTTTCAAACGTTTACAATAGCGAGCAAAGGTCGAAAGGAAACTGCGATTGATTTTGATAAATTTTGAAAATATTAATAAAATCGACGGCAAACAAGTGTAAGCCGGCTCAAACGAAATTTCTTCACATAAAGAAAACAATTTTAAAAGTTTTCAGGCGTTTACAATGTATACGTATCGTAATTATTGTTAATATCAATGGCGTTCCATACTGTGCGACACTTTTTCGATATCCAAAAAATTAGCTTTTACAAATTTGCTTCTTATTTTGATATTTCGCAAAATTAAGGACACTACCGTACATCGGATCCCCATAACAGCAAGCAAATCCTCCAGTTTGGGCAACTTTTACGGCCCTTATCGAAAGTTATAGTCGAATTCGCTAAGTAGTCCCATACTGGGTGCATCTCCCCTATTACAAAGTTGTTTTGATTACCTATATGATTGTGTTCCATCAGTTTCGTGGAAAACTATTATTCTTGCTACCTTAGAAAGACTAAAAAAATTTCTACGTTTCTTTTGGATCAATTGTATACGTCTTTCCGAATCTTTCTCAAAATTATGGAGTTTCAACAAGAATCGCCCTCCAGGATAGAACATCAAAACTTGATAAATGTAATTATCATCAAGGTTTGGTATAACTAAAATAATTGTAATTTGGTATTGATATTTGATAGTATTCCCGTTTGATTAAGGGGATGTGGGAGCTGAAAACACTATTTTTCTGGTCCACGCAACCTTTTAAATAAGGCGTGTAATAAAAATCCAAGACCAAAGCGTAATAGTATTTTATTCAAAGAATCATGCTAACGTAAGAAATGGTCAATTTGACTCTTAGCTTTTCAATGAGTTTTGAAACAGGAATGGGTACTTACGCGATCTCGGTGCTTACCTTAAAACTAAGTAGTACCAATAAACTTTTTATTATTTAAATTTCCACCAATAGCACAGCGTCACTCTATAAACTTCGATGAATCATTCTACTAAAAGAAAAAGTTAATTAGACTTCTAGTTTTTTTAGCATTTGAAATACAAAGTATTCTCAGGGCGTATTTTGGAAGCTTTAGCTCGCACATTCCCTTAATAATAAAAAATAAAAATACCTTAAACAGTTTGACTGTTTGTAGTATTAATTGTTTCACTAGAAACTTTTAAGACTTCTAATGTTGCAATATCTGCATTTTCTAAATTGCCATCACATTTTGTTTGCTTACCATCAGTTGATGTCCAGATTATGACAGGCTGTCCATAAGTAGGTTAGGTTTCATGGGGTGGAAGATCAGCTGGAGATGTATCTCCACGAGCAATTGCTGAATCGGTACATGAATTAAAATTTTTATTTAAGTTATCATTAGGAGTCGCGGTTGGTGGCAAGTGGTGGCTCGTTTAAAGAACTTTCGACTTCAGTTGTAGGTCAACGTTAGAAGACGTTCGTAAACCTGGTAGAATCACATTTAAGAAAGAGCCATAATTTCCTAAAAGAAAAAAAATTACCGGAAACTGTTATTAAAATCAACAAAATCATTGATTTTGTACGTATTATAAATCATTTTAGTATATTAGCTTCTTAAGCTTATTTTATTTTACCCTAAAATGGAATAATTCCACTACTGTGCTGTAGATCGTATACTTAATGTACGCTACAGTAGTCACTTGCCCAATTTTATGCTCTTTCGCTATACCCTCTCTTCATATATCATTCTAACAGTCTTATGCATAATTAAAGTTACTACTATTTAGAGCTGTGTTAAGAAACGAAACAAACTACACTAGGTAATTAGCCAACACTGACTAATGCTGAATGTCATACGTTCGTAAAACTCAAGCCATGTGCTTTTACAGACTCGAATTCTAACCTATCATACGTCTATTAAATTATTAAATTTATTGAATTAAATTATCTAATTTTGTGACATAAAGCATCTTAATCGTATTTTAAGGCAATATCCTGGACTAGGCTATGCTCTTTTAATAATTTATGAGCATGAGAATATGAATTAGTTATAAATTAATAAATAACTGCATTTTTATCATTAACATGTTCAATGTAAATCCATGCAACGTATTAGTTATTAGAATCAACCAGAAATTTTAAATGAATAATTGAGGGCATAGTGCACTTATAAAACTTGCAATCATGCAACAAGCAAAATAGTTGTATCAAGATTTAATAATCTGTTTATTAATCTGTCAGAACTGTGTGATAAAATAAACAATATGATTTTATATAACATATTGTCATACGTAAAATTTAGGTATTTATAATCAACGACGATGTAGTGTAAAAGTCGAGCTTTACTTCTTCTTCATATTGATGTTGAATTACTATAATTTAGAATTATATTAGCTATTATAGTAAAATTAAGTAACTGTGGTAAAAATTGATCGCATATTCATCATATTGTAGATAAATGATGAAGTATAATTGAAAAACTTTTGCCATTACTTAACGAAATTCCAGAAGCTTTCCCATACCTTTAAGTATTGGTTTGCCAATAAGACTCCGTATTTCGTCACGGATTTCAACATTTATTGCCCAACGAATATGGGAGATTTCAAAGTATACTTTTGAGGTTACGTTCTCTTAATAATTTATATTAAAGTCATTTATTACACTTTTACGATGCATGGCTGTAATCTAATGAGTAGATAAGAATCAAAATTAGATAGTGTCTAGGTGTCGGAACTCGGCGATGATGGAGTCTAGGCAGTGGAATATGTGATTTTTGATACTAACAAGGAAAGGTACCCAACCCGAACTCACCGATTTTGATGATATACATATATGTTGTAGAACATAAAAAAATAAGAGACACGTATTTTTTTTTATCGGCTAATTTTCACTTTTAAGGGGTAAAAACCTCCCCTAAAGTTAACCCCCAAAAAGCGTTTTTTTTTTTAAATATCTCGGCTTAAAATTAATATTTTTCAATGAAACAAATTGGAGGTTATTTCTTACAAAAAGAGCAAGTATTTCATGGTGATTTGAAGAGTAAGAGTAGCATCCCCTATTTTTTAGCGGTTGAAAACATATATTTTTTGGCATAATTTTATAATAAAAATGTTTAAACCGACTAAAAAAAATTGGAAAAAATGTTTAAACATCCTTAATAACAAAATTTAGTTGACGTCTTTCGGTGTTTTCATAAATATTACCCCTAAGGGGGTAAACCACCCCTAACACAAAATAACTGTAAATATGTAATTCAATACATAATATTTCGTAGAAAGTTTGTATATAGAGGTTTTCGAGGTCGCTGATTACAAATCTGTTATCAGATTTTGAAAATTCAAAATGGCGGATCCAATATGGCGGACGGAAATATCGAAAAAAAATTTTATATAATAAAAAAGTTTTAAACGACTAAAAAATTTGGAAAAAATTTGTAAACATCTATAATAAACAAATTAAGTTTGTCGGTTTTTTCATAGATACTTCCCCTTAGGGGGGTAAACCACCCCTAACACAAAATAACTATAAGTATACTTCAATTCATAATATTTTGTAGAAGGTTTGTATATAGAGGTTTTCGAGGTCGCTGATTACAAATTATCAGATTTTGAAAATTCAAAATGGCGGATTCAATATGGTGGACGGAAATATCGAAAAAAAATTTTAACTTTCAAAAAAACTTGTTTACAAATGTGTGATCTTTGTAGCCTGTACATGTGAACTAAAGAGCCTTAAACCCTAAACCCCTAGAAAACAAATAGGCTAAATGGTTGTGCATTTTAACCAAACGACTCCAAACCCCTAACCTCCAGACAAGCCGAAGGCCTATGCTTTACCGTAGACACGAGTATAGACATATTACCGATATTTTATTCTATCATTTTGTATGTAACAAATAACGTCTCGTTTTATGTTTCAATCAAAGATTATTTATTTTTCTGCTTTCATAAATTGCATAATTATATAATTTTATAAATTCAAAAAGTCCACACTTTTTTGCAAATGAAAAAACACAGGTTAATAAAATTAGTTTATCAAACTCTTTTGCGTTTTGTAATAAAATTTAATGTTGTCAAACTTGGGAGTTTTTCATTGTTACAATTATTTCGTAAGCCAAACGTTTTTTAGATGAATTCTCGAAGTAATGATTATTGTATCTATAGTAAAATATTTACAGTCTGGAATTCCATAATAATACTATTTGATACGATTTAATGAATTTATCAAAAAATCTAAATTTAAGAATAAATATTATTCTAATTATTATTATTATTTTTCATTATCATTGCTATTATCAGTATTACTGTTATTATTGCTATTGCAATTATGCTTATTCTTCTTCTTATTATTATTATTATTATATTACTATGATAATTTTTGTTATTGGTAAAAATACATAAAAGAATATTAATACTCGAACTTCATTTGCAATTAAAGAACACGTTGTTATTGAAAGGGAATTTTATATGCATTCATTAGTTTAATGAATGTTATCGTACATTCAATGATAATTCCACAGATAAATGTCTTTCACTCATAAAAGTTGTTGACAATATGTGCGAATCAGTATGTTCTTTTTTTAGATTGTTTTCATCGAGTGTTTACCTCAGCTGCCTGTGTTATTTTTTAGGCAGTGAGTGAGTTTTGTGGGTATTCTAGTTCGATGCCGGAAAGTACGAATAGTACGTCTTTTTGTTTGTCAGTGGTATCATACAGTTGTAGAAAATTTTCTTTAGTGATTTTACATAGATTTACATTATTCAATTTCAAAGTGAATAAAAGTTGAATAAAACCAAAAATAGAGTTTTCCGAACATCACAAAGTGGAACGAGAATTCTTCTCCAATGCATAGATTAATGATTTGATTCAATTTACATTCACTCGTTTTATTCTGGTAGAAATGTAGCAGTCGTGCCTTACATGCAAAAACACAGCTTGTATAAATTTTACCGCTTGTTTTCATTTTAGATTGAAAAATGAAAATTAATCCGTTAAACGTTCTAAACTTATTATTAGCATACTTTCAAGCGTTAAACATACCAGATAGTGTCACGAATTATCACGAAACAGAGTTGGCCGAAAAAATAAAAGAAATTTTAATAGATGCAACACATGATTTCAACGATGTAGAAATGATTACTGATGACTCTTTGGATTTTCAAGAAGAGTATAAAGACCATAATGTGGAAATAATTGAAGATGAAGTGCAACATCATTTTCCTGATCTGGATATAGCACCAACAAATCAATGTACAGCAGATAATGAAGAACTAGATTTTGAATACAAAAAAAGAGCTGTAGAATTTTGGAGAAGTAGCAAAACGAAGCAAAATTTAAGTCTCAAAACAGTGCAAAACAGATTCAAAAAAGTATCATCTATTAGTCAGCTACGTCGTTGGGCTCATTCAATTAATAAAGGTGGCACGTATAGAGAAAAAGTAGCACAAATTTGTCAGTATACCCTGGATAATTTTCAAGCAGCTCTCGACAGTGGTTCAATTATCCATGATGAAGATATAATTCGATGGGCCTTACAAGCTAAAAAAGAAATTGGTTTTGATGATATTAGATTCAAAGCTTCTAAACATTGGTTACTCAAATTTAAGCAAGCACACCGAATAGTTTCTAGGAAAATAAATAAGTTCATAACAAGAAAAACACTAGAAAGTAGTGCAGAACTTACGGCTAAAGCTGAAGCATTTATCGATGACGTTAAATCGTGTATACCAAGGATGGGACTCGAAAATTTGTATAATACAGATCAGAGCGGATTTCAGCTAGAAATGCATTCTGGAAGAACATTAGCAGTAGAAGGAGAAAAGCAAGTGCAATGTCTGGTACAGTCAATTTCAGCAACAACGCATAGTTATACTATACAGCCACTAATATCAGCTACTGGACAACTGTTGTCACCGCTATTTCTTATTTTAAAGGAACCAAGTGGCAAGTTTGGCCCTATTGTAGAACAAAACATATTTAGACCAGAAAACGTGTACGTGGAAGCATCCAAATCTGGAAAATTAACAACAAGTAAGGGAACTAATAACAATTTTTACATTGTAATATCGTTGATCAGTTAATTAGTAAGTCGTTTAATTGCAGATCACTTCAAAATCTGGTTGGAAAAAATATTTTATCCCTATGTAGGCCATCACTCAATACTATTACTTGATTCTTGGAGTGGTCATTGTGACAAAGTTATAGAAGAAACAATGCCACAAAATAAAATTATTAACATAAAAAAATTCCAACTGGAACCACAGGAAAAATACAACCACTTGATGTCTATGGATTCCGTATTTGGAAAAACTTTGTCCGAACATTTTCTGATAATGTAATGTTAATGGATCATGATATGAATTTACATGTGAGAAATAATATAATTAAACTTCAATCATTGGTTCACAACCAACTGTCTTCACCGAGATATATAGATTTGTTTAAATATTCCTGGTATAAAAGCGGTTACGTCAATGAAAAACCAGATAAATTTGATAATCCTATAGATTTCAGTTTTGGAAAGTCTTGTGCAACACATTGTGAAATAGAAGGGTGCACAAACATTGCAATTGTACGATGTGGTTGGTGCAAAAAAGCATTGTGCTTTAAACACTTTTATGAGGACTACCATTATTGTAAAAACATCGTAAAATAATATATTTTATGCTCAATACAAAAAATGCACTATGGCAAAAGATACAAGATTGTAGATTATTATTATACTCTAATATTATAAACAAAAATACATTATAAGTTGAATTTACAATAAAGGAATTTCAATAACATTCTGATAACAATTTCTACGGAAATTATAAAACTACTTCACACACAGAATTTTCTTGTTTACAAATTTAGGAATTTGAGGTGGTTTGGTTAAAAAGCACAACCATTTAGCCTATTTGTTCTTTAGGGGTTTAGGGTTTAAGGCTCTTTAGTTCACATGTACAGGCTACAAAGATCACACATTTATAACAAGTTTTTATGAAAGTTAAAATTTTTTTTCGACATTTTCGTCCACCACATTGGTTCCGCCATTTTGAATTTTCAAAATCTGATATCAGATTTGCAAAGAGCGATCTCGAAAACCCTTATATACAAACCTTCTACAAAATATTATGGATTGAAGTATACTTATAGTTATTTTGTGTTAGGGGTGGTTTACCCCCTTAGGGGTAATATTTATGAAAACACCGAAAGACGTCAACTAAATTTTGTTATTAAGGATGTTTAAACATTTTTTCCAATTTTTTTTAGTCGACAGATTAACAGATTTGTAATCAGCGACCTCGAAAACCTCTATATACAAACTTTCTACGAAATATTATGTATTGAATTACATATTTACAGTTATTTTGTGTTAGGGGTGGTTTACCCCCTTAGGGGTAATATTTATGAAAACACCGAAAGACGTCAACTAAATTTTGTTATTAAGGATGTTTAAACATTTTTTCCAATTTTTTTTAGTCGGTTTAAACATTTTTATTATAAAATTATGCCAAAAAATATATGTTTTCAACCCCTAAAAAATAGGGGATGCTACTCTTACTCTTCAAATCACCATGAAATACTTGCTCTTTTTGTAAGAAATAACCTCCAATTTATTTCATTGAAAAATATTAATTTTAAGCCGAGATATTTAAAAAAAACGCTTTTTGGGGGTTAACTTTAGGGGAGGTTTTTACCCCTTAAAAGTGAAAATTAGCCGATAAAAAAAAATACGTGTCTCTTATTTTTTTATGTTCTACAACATATATGAAAATCATCAAAATCGGTGAGTTCGGGTTGGGTACCTTTCCTTGTAAGATGTGCATACTGCGGCTATCACCGGTGTCTCGGAGCGCAGGAATGGTCATGGCAAGGTCTAGATAGTTCACTAGGAGGTCAAGTTTATTCTGAAGAACACCCGTCAAAATCGCCTGTTCAGAACAGTGTCGAACTTCTACTTTCAGAAAAGGGACTAAACTACAAAAATATGTTACGATGCCTCACAAGGTACGAAATACTAATTTTCAATAAAAGTTTATATAATCAACCTCATTCACGAAAATGTCACTTTTTCAAGATTTTCGTGACTAAAATCTCAATATGTCAAAACTGAAGCATCGTAATGACTCGAAACCTTGTAATATAGCCCCTTAAGTGCAATGATCATATTGATCATTATATGCATATTATCCAAGTAAGGTAGCCGCGAAGATGGTATATCGTAACTGAACAAACTTCAATTTATTAAATTTTTAATCTGACAGAAAAACAAACTGATTTTACAACTTGATCATGCATAAATCGACTATATATTATGTTTTTAATTCAGGACCTAACCTACATTTTCTATGTATCGGAAAGATGCTATATAATGCACTACTACATGGGCTACATTTTATACAATGATAATTCCTGCATTATCATGATATATTTATTATTGATTATTATAAATAATTTTTTTTACTTACTTCACAAAAATAATATCTTTTGGATCCCTCGCACTGCGATGCAAACATGTGTAAGTCAGCTTCACACAGAATCGCGAAATGGCGTGATTCACGGTACGCGAGTATCGCAACAGTACCTACGGTATCCGGGCGAGAGTTACTTGCGATTCCACGGTGTGTTGGTCACATGCAATGTTCGTAAATAAATACAAATAATTTTAACAGATTACGCGTGAAATAAATTGTTACTCTCATCGCTTGGTAATCTTATGCCAGAATTATACATTTTTTCTCTCCGTGATTGATAATCAAAGTTGGAATTTTAAGCAATTTTTAACTATTTTCAATTATTTGCTCGTAAGGGATTATTTTTTAACTATAACTAACTATAAGTAACATGGTGACTTTTTAGAAAAATTTTCTGAATTTGTTAATAAAAATACTCTTAAGTCCAATATATATATATAAGACATGTATAATTCCAATACATCATTGTAGTATGTAATGTTTAATTATTATTTTGGCGTAATAATATACATTTTTGTTGCTTTTTCTATACTTTAATCATCTGTTATATCGTTTTTAGGCACGACCGCGACACGGAAGTGCCTTATAGTTTCGTGTGCGAAAAATGTGTGAGATGCGACATCTCAAGCAATTTTCGACCGATCGGGCTGAAATTTTAGGAGAAGTCTCCTTTTGCAAAAGCTAAAAACCTTTTTACCTTTTTATCCCGATCCTCTACGTCGTTTTGAAATGCGGGCACAATTTGTTCGGTTTTTAAGCGTTTTTTTAATAAAAATTTTCCTGTGATGCGATTATCTCGGAAAGAGTTTAATCAATCGGGCTAAAAATTTGTGTGCGAACTCCCCTCATAATACTAAGCTGACAGATTTATTTTGAGCTTGATCCTGCATATAAAAACGGTTTTTTTAGCTCTAAGTCGAATTCTAAGCATTCTACAAAAAAAAGTTTAAGGAAAAGTTATAGATCTTTGAAAAATACAACTTTTTCCCATTAACATCAAATCATGAAAATGTTTAGAACTCGAGTTTACAGCACAAAATCGATTTTTTACAGCTATAAACCAATTATTTGAATGTTAAATGTAAAAGTTATAAACATTTTCAAAATATAACTTTTTACCGTGGCAAACATTTTTTTCAACACTTTTTTACATACACAACCCTAAAAGCGATGTTTCGATACATAAATTCAATAATAACTTCGGTGCAACATGCCCCATCCAACCCAATTATTTTCAGCAATTTTCCTATATTATTAAAAGCTGAAAGTTATATTTTGGTCTTTATCTCATACATATATACAAAATTAAACCACTTTTTAAATTAAATTATAAAAAATGCATAATTTAGGAAATACGTAATCGCCGAATACAATCCGTGTAACTTGGCATCATATAACGACGTACGCTATATTAATTAAATCTTTTAAGCTAAATCAGTACAATTCACTTTCAAAATTCGAGTGTATATACTGAACTAGAAAAACCTAAACTCAATAAAGAAAATTGCTTACATTGAAGAAAAGCTCTAAGTAGCTTACTGCATCCCTCTAAACTATGCTAAATACCTAAACAATCAATTTTCTAATTGAAATCCTACAAACGAAATATCATCCTTTTGTGTACTTTCTCTTGAAAACTACGATACAAAAGTGTTGTATTATTTATCTGAAATTACAATAGAATAAAATTAAAATAAGTTATATTTTAAGAATATCTACAAACAAAAATAAATAATTGATACAAATACAAATAAGTTACTAATTTTTCAGTAGTTTTGATGATAGTGTTGATGACCGCCAGAAGAATACCAATCAAAACTTTGACAACAACATTGAAAACAAAAAAAAAACAGGATAATACTGTATAAGCACCGACAGGCATTACGAACGCGAAACGCGAGCGTCAGTGGTCGTGCTTTATGTGCAAAACGCCAAGCGCGAGCGTTTTGCGCGAAGCGATGCAAGACGGAAAGCCAACGCGGCCGTACGGCCGCGCGTGGCGCGCTAGTTAATTGTTATTTATAATAATAATAATCAAACAGAATTATGTACAGGTTTACTGAAAATTAATTTAAATATTTCGTAATAGTATATATTGTCCTGTGTCGGCGAATAGGGCATCTCTCTCTCTCTCTCTCTCTCTCTCTCTCTCTCTCTCTCTCTCTCTCTCTCTCTCTCTCGGTTAATTTGGCGCACGGCACACTACAGAAAAGCACGAGCGAGTATATAGCTTAGTGTAGGGCCAAGGGCAAAGCCCGATTGTCGCGCATAGTGCGCCGGCCGATCTCGATGGTCGCCTCGACGCACAACACACGCACACACACGATTTCATGTAGTGCACATTGTTATTTCGAGTGAATAAACGTTCTGAGAGCAGATGAAGCCCGAAGGTTCTCTTTGCATAAATTATTAGTGTCATTATTGTGCATGCTAAAACCCTTGCTTCTATTCATAAATAAGCCGAGCACAGAAGGACTCCGCCACTCTCCGCGGTCCGTCAAGACGGAGATGTTGAGCAGCCGAGGCGAGTTTCTGGTCGTCACCCGACGATCCTCTTGTTAACGTAGTAGCCTTGCGCGTCGGTCCCTAAGTTCGGTGGGACACACTTATTCGATTTCGCGCTAGCAAGGCCACAACGTTACAAAATATTATAATAATAAACACGATTAACTGGTTCAGTTATCCCCAACTACAAATATTTTGATGAAAAATAATTAAAAAGAAAAAATAAATAAATTCTTATATATACTGGTCATTTTTTGACTTATTAATTACCATCAATAGTTATAAGTATACAAATAGATTGCCTAATTATAAATAATTTTTTGGCAGAGTTATTGTATTATAAAATTTAAATATACAATATTGATTGTGGGTGGGGAGAAATGTACCGAAAGCTTATTTTGCAGATAAATAAAAATACTAAAAGCTAAAAGTACTGTGAAATGCTCAAAAATTTCGCATTTCTACTTTCAGTATAAAATAATGTCAGTAGCATAGCTGCTTTTAAATCTTCCTCGGTTTTCTTCAGCTTAAACTGCAGCTCGAGCCTCTCCGTAAATGCTTCCCCGTCGTCTGTATTTAACTTAAAGACAATTTTAGCTTTTTCCGCCATGTTGTCGTCTGAATCGGTGTCTGTGCCGCTCACGTTGTCTATTACAGTACGAGCACTTGAACTCCCGGCTGATTCGTAACTGTCGGTACTAGCTATTTCCACTTTTTGCAAATTTTCTACTGTTTTGTTAGCCTCAATTTCTGCCCGCTCTATGCCGACGAGTTTGTCTCTCAAATCGTCGCGTTTATCGTCTTCTCTGCATACAACACCGCGTTTACTCAACTCTTGAATCAACTCCTCTTTTAACAGGTGTTGTGCTTTCTTAAGCGTCAATTGCGTCTCCGAATTTTCAATGTCCGTGTCATCTTTTGTAGCTGTACTCATTTATAATCGATGAGGCTAATGTACACACACGAAATACGACGCACTGTTATACTGAAAATTACTGTAGCAATATTATGATTATCCGGCTTAAGTCAACGCGGATACCGTAGCTACAGTACCCTTCTACGAAATATATTCGGCGTTAACTTGAACTTTTACCGCGAATACGCACCTGAGCACCTAATGACTCTCATGTGCTCCGGTGTCACACTCACAATTCCTAGTGCTTATCCGCACTCCACAGCGGGCTACTTGCACTGCCGCACTCCCTGACCAATCTGAATCTGCTTAGACTGTCTCGCTGTGACACTGGTTCTTTATACCACTTCTTCGTCGCATCGTCACCAGTTGCTAAATATGCGCAGAGTTAATCAAGGCACGTGGGTGGAGGTAGAAAGGTAACGGACACAAGTTAACTACTAATAGATATAATATTTATTGGGTGAACTGTATATATATGTGCTCTCGGGCCGAAGGGCGCACAGAGAGTGAGAGGCCCCGCGTATAGCCTCGGCAGCCGCAGTACAGGTGTTCGGGCCGGCTCGAATCACGCAGCGCATACGTAACATTAGCGACCTCGATTATAGTCGCTGTGCGCGGGTACATTAGATTTACCAAATCGTATTCTTACATTTGTATCATGTACGAGTTCAACAAAACAATTTGCAAAGCCAATGTGCTCGCATGAAATTGTTTGATACTAGTTTGAATGGGCTCTATAGCTTCATTTCGATACTAATTGCTATCTCCCTTTTATACATGGACCGCTATCGGCACACGGACTGTGCTCCTATGATCCAGATGTCCTCTGAATTTTTTCACTAATTTCAATAAAATTTTTGTTAATGCTCTGAATTGGCCCACGTCGGCATGTTTAGGCTTCAATTCGATACTAATCGTAATCTCCCTTCTATATACGAATCATATACTGATGCGCATTTTATTGTTCACGATCAACATGAAACTTTCAGATGAGCATGAATTTATATAGATGAAAAATACAATACAAAAAATTTTTTTTAGTAGACTGATTTACTAAACAACACTAGGCAAGTACAAAACCGGGTTTCGTTATAACATTTATTTAAAAAGTTTTAGAATAAAATTAGATTATATCGCAGTTCTTAAGGTTTGCCTGCAATCGTATAAAAGCTTGCACGTACTTTTAAAGCTAAAACCCTGGTTGAAACAATCAGCTATGCCAAATCATGCCAAATTGTGCCACATTGTGCTGTTGGGACGACAGCATCTATATACTTTGTTGAAAACAATGACGATATTAAATGACGTTATATGACGTCATTTGAGGTCACAAATTGAAACCTTTAATGACGTTGTAAAAATAGTATTTGCTACCCTACTGATAAAAAATAAATGACAGTCAGCTGATTATTGTATGATAATCGTGTCAAAAGATCAGCTTATTATTAGTTGATGTCAGTTTACTATTTTTATTTAAGCTAAAAGTTATCAATATGCGTTTATACGAGATAAAATGTTGATGATATTTAGCTGATCATTAGGTGTCCTGGGAGGGAGAGAGAGAGAGAGAGAGAGAGAGAGAGAGAGAGAGAACCGCATGACGTCACAGGCTGCGGCTTTGGGGACTAGCATGCGTAAGAAAAAGAGAGAGATAGAGAGCCAGCCGTCAGTGGACTTGACCTGGCCCTGCTGCCTGACATCTGCTGCTTGTGTATATATGCGTGTGTGTGTGTGTGTGTGTGTATGTGTGTGAACGTGTTTCTTTTTATACATTATTTTAATTTTTATTTCCTATTATTTTTGCTGGGTGTTTTTAGATTATTAGGTGATTTATTTAAAGAAGTTATAGCTCTTATGTAACTATTCTTATTGATAATTCGTTTATTTTCTTCAGGCAGTGATATACTTTTATTTCTAGTGTTATTATTAAAGTTTGTATATCAGTCACTTAAATCATCATAATGACATGATAATGATTCCAGTGTAATGAGTTGGTCCAGATTCAGTGGTTGCTCATCTATTGAAAAGTTATTTTTGCTTGTTATTCTTAGTATTCTGTTTTGTAGCGCATAGTATAGAATTCTAAAATTTTGTTACGAGAAAATTCTTGTTAGTTTATAAAATGTGATCATTAGGTATTTAGTTCTTTTGTATATGTTTGTTATATGTTGTTCCTATTTCATGTGTTAGTATATATTGACACACGGACGCTGTCAACTCTTGATATCTTCTGTCACAGACGCATACGTCTGCAACGCGAGCTTCGAGACGAGTCAGCGATAAGCTGACGCATGCACATAGCATGCGTTTTCATCGTAGATGTTAGCTCAGTGGTTAGAGCTCCCGTTTCTTAATCCCGGGGTCCGCGGTTCAAGCCCGCATCTACTCTTTTTCGCTTTCCGACTCGTCTCCTCTTCGTCCGTTACACTATGTTGATGTTTAAGTTTCTTGAGACACTATTATAGTTGTTACCAAATTCCATGTATACTGTTTTATCGGTGTTTAGTGATAGTTTATTTAATGCTAGCCAGGTTGATATTTTGTGTAAGTAATTGTTCATCTTAGCTCCTACTTTTGCCCGTTTTTTTTTTTTAGTATCATATTTGTATCATTTGCGTACGACAGTATTGCGAGCTCGGGTAGCAAACTCAGCTCTGGCCATATTCCTTTCCCCAAATAGATATTAGATATTCTTAAGAGTGGTTCACTTATGTAAATTTTTAACGTTTTAAGAACCTGTACATTTATATGATCTATTCCCCCATTTTAATTTTCCGCTTGTTTATTGTTTCAATTATTTCCAATTGTTTGGTTGAAAACATGCATATGATACCGTTATTTATAGGTAGCATTTGTAAATTTTCATTCTGAAGTATTATTATTTTATTTCTCATTTCTTTTCCTATGTTGCAGAAGAATTGATTTTTGTGGAATCTGTGATCTTTGTATTTTTATCTCTAAGGTAGCTTATTTTGTTGTTAGATTTTACACCTTTACCTAGTTTATTGTTAATGATCTTCCACAGGTTTCTTTTATTATTTTAGTTCATTGCAATTTGTTGTTTGTCATATTTTTCTTTTGCTGCATTAATTATTTGATCAAGTATATTTAGATGATTTTTGTTTTATTGTTTTTATTATTCCTCTATTTTTGTTGTATTGTTTGGATATCTTTTCCAGGTATCGTATAGCTTTCCTTCTTTAGCGCATAATGTAATTATGGCTGGTGTGAACTTTTTCTTAGTGTGATTTTTCTTTGCAAATTTTTGTTTTTTGTTCCTGCTTGTTTAATGCATTTTTTCATTTCAGCTAGTAGTTTATTTACTGCTTCGTTTGGATCGAATATTCTAGAAAAATCTAGCTAGTTTTGCCTGCTACCAATGTTTTCTAACTTCTTCTAGTTCAAGTTTTTTCTTCTATTCTCGTTATTGCATTTTTCGAATTTCATGAAAGCCATTATTATCGGATAATGGTCATTAAACGGTACTGTTAGTGTATAACTTTTATGTTTTATTCTGTCTAATTATGTGTAAATATTATCTATACATGTACCTTTACTATTGTCACTACTTTCTAGTCTAGTTATATCTTTAAATCAGGATAATATCCATTCTCTAACAGTAGTTATAGAAATGAATGTGAAAAAATATATCGTACATAGACAAAAAATTTGCGTGTAATGAATTCACATCACTAGCAATCCAAGATAACGGCAAATATGTCAAAAAAGGGTCTTATATGGATCTTAATGATCTTTACAAAGATCATGAAAATAATTATGAAAACCTGTACGAACTCACAATAAAAGAAATCAACGAAAAAATAAATCTCTATGAGGCACAAAAAACGATGTTAAAAAATATAATCATTAAAAAAAAATAAATCTTCGAGAAAAAAACTTGGTTTTTTAACACCTTATGAACATTATCTAATAATATCAGATTGTTACGTGACACGAGTCTCGCACATGTAAACACATGTGAATGCGGCCGCAATAGATGCGAGGCATGCAAAGTGAGCGCGCGCGCGCGCAACGAACGAATGGCGAGTCCGCACGACGCGGAATGAGCGCACGCGCGCGCACCAACCGAAAGGCAAGTCCGCATGAGCGCGGACTACGGCGGCCGGTGAGCGACTCAGCCGCGACGCGCCAGGCGGCGGGAACGGCGCGCGTGAACACACCTGTACACATACGCGTCACGCGCCTTTATAAGGCGGACCGCGCAGCGCAACGGGCAGTTCTACTTGAGCTTCACTCCGGGCAGTATCGTGAGCATACGTTACTGCAAGAAAAGCTAGAGTTAGATCCACGCCAACGAAATAGTTTCGTGAGCTCACGTGATGACTAGTTAGCGGCACCGAAACCCGAAACTCCGAATTGCCGTCGTGAGTTCGGTCAAGCCTACGTCCTGAATCAATGCTGCTCCCTCTGCCACTGTAAGCACACAGGGTTGAGGAAGTAGCAATATTCTCTCCGACGATTCTCCAGATCCTGCGCTCACGTCCTGGTGAATTTGAGGTTAACCGCTAACCTCCGAAACTATCTTTACGCCGACATCTCACGACTTCCTTTGTCACTGTGTGCACATAGGGCAAAGGGAAGAACGAGACGAGCGACGAGGATCCGTAGAGCCATGTGCTCACGACTTTACGAGTCCGAGGGATAACCTCAAAACACCGTAAGTCTATTCCGACCGCAACTGCGCGCGCGCAGGGCGATCGGAACCGTTATTACGCAGCACATTCGGATCGACGAAGCCGTGCGCACACGACTCATTGTAATTTGTTCACCGCGTTAGTTTAAACAACTCCAATTGTAAAGGCGAAATATTCTAATCGAATCGCATAATTGATTTCTGTTTCAGACGGGATTTAACATCTGACCCTAAAGACTATTGTTTTATTACGAAATATACTTTACTATTGTTTAGATATATAAACAGACTTATTATTATTCCTTTCCCCTATCCGAATCCTGGATCCAACTGACTATCCAGCATCCGGGGGATAGTCCCACCGTTACAAGATAATACATCCTGGTTTTGCCGACCACACTAAATACTCATACTTGACAGACAAGACGCACTGTATGAATTCAAGAGAATATTGAAATTCAATATAATAAGACGCTCAAACATCATATGTATTACGCCGATGTAGAAAGTAAGAAAATGCGACTGATAGGTAAGGCCGTGCCTTAACGCACAAAAGCTCAATATGGTTTTCGCAAATAACTATGAAAGGCCTTCCAGGATTGATGAAGTACTTCAAAGATGTACTGCTAGACGAATAGCAAGCATAACAGATTTTACAACTAGTTATCAGATTAGGTTAGTAGAAAACTCGCAAAAATACTATGCGTTTAAAGTCGACTGTCCCGTATATGAATTCAATGTTGTACCATTCGATATTAAAATAAGCAGATCCGCGTTAATTTAAAGGCTTGCGAAAGCCACATGGAACTTTAAGGATTTTTCATATATTTTTTGATTCCAGTGACTCGATAAATTATATAAAAGATTAATTAAACATAATCTGCGGTTAAACTTTGAAAGTTTTTCTGCGAGGAGATATGCTTGAAGAGGTTTACTCTGGCATTACATTTCCGCTAAAGGAAAAGACCGGACCCGAATGAGCTACATACCATTCGAATTTTAATACGGTAAAAAAATCTACACTTATAGATCTTTATTGGATTGATAAATTTTTAGTTTAAATTTACGAAACACTTTGCAGAAAACTTTGTACTTTTATTAAATTTAACAAGAAAAATGTAATTTTCTATAGGACCACAGAGCATCAAGAAGCGTTCGGAAAAATCAGAACGTTTTTTATGACAGTATAATTTTAAAATATGCAAATCCAAAAAAGCTATACATACTGACGACGGACGCGTCAGCTTTCGCGCTCACCGTGGTCCTCTCACAGCTCAATGACGAAAGAGAGGAAAAAATAGTATGTTTCGTGAACACTCAAGGGGAGTAAATGCTCACATTTAACAACAACAAAAATCCTTGCGGAGGTAGTAGGAATCAAAGTTCGTACGGATCACGAGGCTCTGACATTCCTAAGAACATGCAACTTCAATAATCAAAGATTACAAAGATAAAATCTCGCTATCCAGGATTTAAATTATAACCCAAATACATATTATACCGGGAAAACAAAACGCGGTAGCTGATTACCGCAGCCGTATGTATGAGAGCGAAAAAACTAAGGCAGAAAGCCAATTTGAGCTGATAATTTCTAGAAGATTCTCAAAACTTGTGATATTTGTCAGCATACAAAGTAAGTATTCAAGAAATATAAAGAAATGTCTTAACCTACATTGACATGAAAGCCTTACAAACTATTATCAATCGTTTTTTATGAACCAGTGCCTACCTTAGTAGGACGGGTAAAATGTTTGTTAACAACCATGAATGTATTTGGTAAATATGTGGTATTTTACTCTCTCTGACAAGCAACGGCAAACGCGGTAGTTAAAAAAGTAATAGAAGATTATACACCGACGTATAGTAAACCAGAAGCGAAACTTTGCGATCACGGAATGCAATTTAAGAGTGAGAAATATAATTCGTTATATAATAAAAATATTAAAATAGCATATTCATCGATAAGAAACCCGCCGAATAACATAGTTGCAAGTAGAAAACCTTAATGTTGGTTACGCTACGTACAAATAATACAAAATATTATATCGTCGCACCCTACGAATAGTATCAGATTTCATTTTCACGCGACAAAGAGCTTTACATTTCAAATCTCGCCACGAAGAACTTCAAATTTCAACAGTTGCCGCGAAGAATAGCTTACTTCACCTTTTTGCCATGAAGACTACAAGATTTCACGATTTAGCCACGAAGACTATGAGATTTCACGTTTTTGCCACAAAGGCTAATACGTTTCACATTTTTTCTGCGAAGACTAACACGTTTCACATTTTGCCACGAAGACTAACATATTTCATTTTATTTGCCACAACGACTATTGCGTTTCGGAGGCAACATGTTAAAACAGTGAATTAATGTTACATGTTAACAGTAAATTAATCAAAAGAGTTTTAAAAATAAAGTCGAGGTATGTCTATAGAATTTTTTTCTTTAACAATAAAAAAAATATACATTATTTGACTTACACTACAAGTTCAGATATGGATCTGATGAAGATGAACGAAATTTGATAAACACTTATAGAGGTTGCAATGTTGAAATCGATAAACCATGCAGAGATTTAACAAAAAATGATTTCTATTTTTTTCTTCTTCAAAAGTCCTTTTCTCTACCTGAGCCTCAAGGAGACTTGAAATTTGATATCTCTCAATGCATATTGAATGGTCTTATTTCCTTTAAAGCTGTCCTAAAATTAATTATTCAGAAAACGAAAGAATTGCAACCAGAAGTAAGTTTAATTTTCATTTGATACTCTTCTTGGGTTTAAAAAAAAAATTAATATGCGAAAAGAAAGCGAAGACCTTCAGGCAAGAATTGCAAGAATTATACCTTCTAAATTCCACGATTTTTATCACGGAATTATATGAGAATAAACAAATTATTATTATAAATTATTTTTTATTATTCATTTTAACCCCTTTTTGATTTTATTGTATGCACTTTGATGTTCATAGATTTTATCAGAATTTGAAATCTGTTGGTTTCGTGTCAAAATCTGAAATCTGTTAGTTTTCGTGGCGAAAATGTGAAATTTCATAGTCTTCGCGGCAACTATTGAAATTTAATACTCTTCGTGGCAAAGACGTAAACTCTCATGGTTTTCGTGGCTAGAAATAAAATCTGACAGCTTTCGCGGAGAATTTAGGATCTGATGTTTTTCGTAGGGGGCAACGATATACGACACACATCAGGAAATGACTAACTTTACACCGACAGAATTATACTTCGGTCGATAACTCACACGAGTATGGGAAAAATACTTATTTATACCACCCGTAAACGAAGAAAAAACAAATAAAAGAATATCGCTTGCATGCAAGCAATCACGTTGAATCGCTTCCAAATGCACGCCGAAAAAGAACGCTCACGCGGGGCATTTCGAATGAGATATAAGTGATGAAATAATGGTCAAATTTTTCGACATACATCAGGGACCCTATAAGATTCACAAGAAATTTGGTATAGACACGTACCTGTTTAAGTAGTTACAAGCATGAAAAAAAGAACGTGGAAAATTGCGTATAAATAACTTTAAGTCATACTTTAAAAATTAAATCACAATTTATAATAGTAATTAACAAAGAAAAAACAAAAACACCCATGCATAATGTTCGAATAAAAACTAGCCGCCAAAATTCCAAAGTCTTATCCCCGAAAAAATGTGAAGCAGCAAGCTCATTTATACTCAAACGCTCAAAATAGACACATATAATGTCCTAAACTTATGAGAGTTGTTGCCGGACAGTAACTCTACGGGTTGATTTTCTTTATAAGTACAGAGGACGATAAAGCTTTAAAACGCAGAGTCCCTCGGTGCCTGGCTACCTTCGCGATCTAAAAAAAAACAGCCTCCAGTAGCCGCCTGAAAGTCTTTTGAAACCACTATTGATCATTATGTATTTTTAGTCTAAATCCAACACTGAGGTTTATACTACAAATTAATCTTCCCTTAGTAGCCAGTTAAGTAGGACATCACTCTTATTGTTACGACTGTATCACGGGCTAATATTTATTAATCTTTTAGAAGATGTGATTGACTTTTTATGCAACGAATTGTGAGAAAGAAAAAGAGAAAAAAAGAGCGTAACTGAGGCGTGCAGCCTGCGTAAGGGTGTGTCACTTACCTTTCTTTAATCACTGCTGCTGACCTGCTCTGCTACCAGCCAGTCCTCTCAGTGGCGTCTGTTCAGCCTCCAAAGCGAATAGATCTCGAGTATGAATGGGCATGTCAGGAATCAGGAGGTTCAGGATTTAAATGTGCACTCGCGGTTTAATTCTCGATCAAATTTATTCAAAGCCACAAGATTTTGTTTAACGCTCGCTTGCAACTAACGCATGTATCGTAAACAATTATAATTTTCATCAAGAACGATAAACGACAACGTTAGTATTCTAAGTCCGATAGTATCGAAAATATTCTAAGTCTTTGAACCGTCGGAAATATTCTAAGTCCCGACAGAAGTTACTCGTAAAAAGTTAAAGTCCCGAGATGCTATACCGGACCGGGCTTGGGCATAGTGTTATAACCCACCCGCAGGCTCTCTCGCACAAGCCCCTGGATGCCGGCAACCCGCTCGACAGCGCCGCGGCGCGCCCACAGCGCCGCTAGTACCACGCGCGGCCGCCAGGCGGCTGCCGTAATCCCCAAAGAGGAGCAGCGCCTTGGAGGGCATATAAGCGGGCCGGTTTCCAGGCCGAGGCACCTCTCCCACCCCGCATCAGACCGCGTCTGAGTGGCAGCAACGGAGCCTAGGCTACTTGCACAGTACACTCTAGCGCAATAAATCTGATTTTTGTTTTAAAAAGAAAATACTTCGTGTACTTCTTTTCCCCTTTTCCTAATCAGCACTTCTCAGCGCTAATTCGGCGCACATCGATGCCGACCTTTGAAACTCTTCAGGAGCTGAGGGCCGAGCGCAACTTGTTGCACCTGTTGCTCGCCGAGTCCAACCGAGCGCTCATCTCAGAGCGACGCCAGCATCGGAAGCCTTCCACTGCCGACGCCGCCACCCAGACCGATCCTACACCAGATCGCCGACACAGCAGTACTCAAACGGATCTGCCGCCGCCCGCCACTTCACCGCCTGGGTCAAGGTCACACACCCCAGGATCATCATCCGACGTGTTGAACGCCGAATGGCCCGAACATCTACAGCTGATAGATATCCCTGTGCAGCCCACGACTGATCCAGAGCTCCAGGACATTCGTCTCTACCATCGGACAACCCCGACAACGCAGTTACAAATCGTCAGTCGGAAAATAGCGGCCAGGCAGTCCGCGCAAACAGCCCGACGCAGGAGCATCACCATCTCCCCTCGGAAGAGGAGGCCGCCACCAGGGAAACTATCGCCGACGAAGCGAAGGCCAGCTGCTCCCAGACTCCCAGGACAGCGTCGCAAACCGAAGATCACCTCTAATGAGATCCTCAAGGTTCCAATGCTACTCCCCCTAGGGAGAGCACCCTTGGTCAAGGAGAAGACTCCTCCGGGACCCATGGCCTCGGTGGCGTTTGATCTCACGATCTCCGACTAAAGCGCTACGCGCCCTCTAGTCATTTTTGAGTGGACCGATCCCTGTTTGGGATAGGCCCCGTAATAACAAAAGGATAAGACTTCCCACTTTCCCCTTTGTAAATTGGGTGGTGCAACCTACACCGGGTTGGGCGGCCCCACCTCGTCCAGACTCGATCCAAGAGTCGACCTAGAGAGGTCCGAGCAGTGTCCGCTCTCTAGGCAACGAAGAAACCAAGGACGGTAAGCCTCAGCAGGCCCTTTCGGCCTGCCTACCTCCTCACCGCCTGCTCTACAGCAGGCCTCTTCATCACTCCGCTCTCCAAGGAGCGAACTCCACTGACACCAGCGGGCTGCATGTCGCAACAAGCATACGTGCCTCCTTCTCTTCACCGACCTTTTTAGACCACCCCGACTAGCCTGCTTACATCAATAGTTTGCGCGTGATGACGATTTTTGAAGCGGAATGAGAACGTGCGGACCTGTTGCTGGGCTCTTTTACGCTCTCCTAGCAGAGGTGATCTCCAATTTTTCGTCTCCTCGGCGGGGTGGGTGTTTGGCCAATTAGAAGGCCTAGATGCAGCTTCTTACCTTTTTTGGAGCTTTTTATGTATGTGACATTTCAGGGAGGGCCAATCAGAAAACCAGAGTAAAAATACTCTCCTCTAGTACATCGAGTCCCCTTGTGCTCTTCTCCTGTCAAAGTCGCCTCTGATTTACTTTTCTTATCTGCAGGCTTATAGAAACTCCTCTATGCGTTTTGAGCCGGCTTGCGTGGTGTCCTCTTTGGCGGCTTTCCGAGCTTCCAGAGCGCGTCAATTATGTGTCACTTGCCGATAGCGCTGCGCGCTTTGTGGGTTTCCCCTTTATTGTACGTGCATCGTTTTCTGGTACTTCGCTTGGTCTCTTGCCGTAGAGTCGTAATGTGTGCCTGCATATCGCTGTGTCTCGCTTGGTCTTGTGCCTCTGCTGTAGAACCGCAATGTGTGCGTGCATATTGGTGTGCTTCGCTTGGCCTCTTGCCGTAGAGTCGTAATGTGAGCGTGCATATCCGTGTGCCTCGCTTGATCTTGTGCCTCTACATTATTATATTTTTGTTCTATTTTAAAAATTTGCTCATTATTGTCTTACGTGAGTCTACTATTATTATTGATCTTCTTAACTGATTTTACTTGTCAACATTCGAATTTAATTATGTTTTCATTCTTACTTCGCCTTACGTTGTCGTTTCTTGTTCTTCTCCACTTAGGGTCTATTTAATGATAATGTGATAGTATCCCGATGCCCAGTATAGTGTTATACTTTGTGCTATGGAAAGCTTCTTGTGACCTACATATTCTGAGTTAGCTATATCTTATTATACGCTGCATTCTAGTGGAAAAAGTATCGATTGATTTACTTTATAATCACTAGCCTTACTTGTTTTTAATATATCAAAATGCAAAAAAAAGTGAGCATTTCACACACATCATCGGCGCACCAATAGCTCCCAAAGCCGCCACGAATGTAGTCTGCAAACCAGAAGGACCTCATCTCAATGTGTCACCAAGGCGTACAGGTCACGAAAGACCAGGTAGCAAACAACGGCCGCGACGGCATGTAAGTTTTAAAACACATAGATATCTCTCTCTTTTACTCGCAATAGATAGATAGCCATATTGCATCCTCCTAGAGGAAGCTTTATAATAGTAAAATTTTAATTTTCGTCAAAACTTCTAGAAAATACTTTTTGGTGTGTTAAAAGTTCAAATCAAGTGTTTTTAGAAAATATCCGTATGGATGTCCATATGGGTGTGTGTGAGTGTATACCGTAATATTTCTGGAACTACTCCGTCAATTTCAATAAAATTTGACATGCGTATCTATTTTTAGATTCTAAATTTGGGAAAAACAGTTATTTTTTATTTTCTTAAGGCCTTTTTTAAGGCCTTTATTTGATTTTTGAAAAACACTATTTTGCATTTTTTTTCAATCATCCCATTGTTACAGACAATTCAGCTATAATCCATTTAAAAGAGAATAAAATTACCTACATTTCCTCGTTTGGTCCTCGGAATCCACCGCTTTGTTCAGCAGATAAAATAAAAAAGGTAATTTTTTTTTAATTCATATCTCTGAAACTAAATATCATAACCTCAAGAAAAAAATCATGTCGATGGGTCACCTGTCAAACTATATCCCATTATAATTTCAAGTAATTTGACCACTTATTTTTTACGCAATAAATTGAAAACTGAAAAAAAATGTTCATTTCAGAGTTTTTTTAGCCTTAATTTCGAATATAAAAAGGCCGTATTGCACTTGAGATTCTTGGAAAAAGTAGATATGTTATGTGTTTTGGCTAAGTTCATTGCACAGCTTTCAAACCCCTATGGTTCTTAAGATATATAGGTTTCAATTTTTTTTTGAAAATTTTTTGATTCTTTATATCTCTAAAAAAATGTAGTCAAATGGTTCAAAATTTTAAGGCGATATAAAAAAGCATTTTACAAGCATAAATATATTGTATATTAAAACAATATTTTATTTATGAATTCATGTTTTTTTGGTCGCTGAATCCAAATTCGGAATCAGTTTGGCCCCATCACGTCAGGGTCAAGGTCAGTTCAAGGTCAAACTGAGAAGAAACAGTTTAAACCGATTAAAATGTCATATCAAAACTTTCCAAAAATGGAAAAAGATACCGAAAAATTGTAAAAAATCTTATTTAATCACATAATATCTTCCTTGTGTACAGAGAAAAGTTGCTTTCGTTTATATTTTTTTCTTATTTTGCTTTTTTCCACTAGCTTAGTAACTCTCGATGCCTTTCTTTACTCCTTTTTTCTCTTGTAACGAACTCTTTTTACTTCAAATGACCTATGCAATGGGTTTCTTTTTCTCTTTTTGTTATTTGTTTTAATGTCTCTCTTCAGTGTCCAGCAAAAATCTGCCATCATGTTGACATTCCATCTTCCTTGGTATCGATTCTCCATTACACTTATATCTTGATGAAATCGTTCTCCCTGTTCTTCACTGACATCTCCTAGATTAAGAGGGAAGTAATCAAGATGGGAATGTAAGAAATGCATTTTATAACTCATCAAGCAACCCAAATTTTTGAAATTCTCTATGAGAGTTGAACATTTGTTCAACTAGTTCCCGATAGTTCTCACTCTTTTTATTTCCTAAAAAGTTCTCACGAACAGTTTTAAAACTTTGCCATGCAGATTTTTCTGTGACGTTTATTTTAAAGCTGCGGTCGCTTGATGACGACGCCTGCGGGCCCGCTTTCTCACCCTGACCATGACGGCATGATAGCCGTTTACCCAGGACTTAGCCAGACGGTTCTGTTGCCCACCGTCACCGCGTGGAGGTGCTTGGTTACAGGCACAAGCAATAGGTATCGCTCTTGTGGAATTTTTTTACAAACGATAAAGAGAATTGGTATTCACATGGATGTAATAAAAGTTGTAATTTGTTTTGTTATCTGAAATATTTAAGTTGATTTACAGTGAATGCTTTGGTATTGAAGTAGCCAATCAAAATGTAAAATGGGTGCCACAAAAAGTTTGCAGTAGATGTTATACGATGGTAACACGCTGGGAAAGTGATAAAACAGAAAGAAACTTGAAATTTACAAAACCAATGATATGGTCTTCTCCAACGTGTCAAAATGACTGCTATTTTTGTATGACTAATACCAAAGGTTTTTTATATGTATATAGTCCCTGTTATATAGTTTGCTGCGCAGGTATAGTACGGATTATATTGAACAGCTGATATATGTAAACAAATACAACTATTGACGACAATTAGTATATGTCGGTTTTTTGCTTGTCGTTAATAAATTAATTATTTCCATGAAGTGTAGGCATTATTGTTGAGTTTTTGTTAAAACTTAGTTTTAGTATTTTGAAATATTATTCAGTTCTATTTTATTGTAGCTGGGAAAACACAAGATTAGACGCCGTGCCGAGTCCGTCGCCGAACTCGGCAGCGCATCTACCCGTTTTATAATGATAATTGTAATGCGGATTGTAATGCGGCAGAGGAACAATAACAATGGTTATCGTAGCACCGAGGTATATAACCTCAACTGCCAACCACGCGGAGCAACGGTGGCTCCCCTGCAGGGTTGGCAGGCGACTATGCCGTACGATGGCACCGCCGCGTTCTGCCATGTGTTGTCGGGCTGCTGTACCGACACAGCCGTCGCGCACCTGCTCCTGCACCCACCAGGAGGCTTCAAGTCGTCCTCGGGGAGACGGGGAGATAAGCCCGCGATAGCCATGAGGCCGCAACTGGCCGTTGCGCATCCTCGCCGCGCATCTCACTCGCAGAAGTATTCGTGCAAATAGGTGAGCGCCGGCCGCGAGTACATAACAACCGAGAGAAGGTATAGCCGCGGAGAGAGGGAACGCGCGGGGAACGCGCGCGTGATTCTCGGCGGGAGAGAGAGCTGCGCGGCTGACTCGAGTACAGCAGGCGTAAAGGCGCGTCGGCACTCGCGAGCGCCGTTGCAAAATATGACGCGTTGCCACTAGCTGTTTCCATATTATTCGTTATCGTCGCGAATGACCGCCTTAGGTGGCGTCAGGAGGAGACAATAGTGCAAATTCGTAATTGGCGCCGCAGGACGCCATTAGTATTCAGGATGATTCGCACTCCTTCGCGCGGGAGGAATAATATATAGAGGGCGTTTCGAATGCGTCTTTTCCGGGAACGCGCAGGGTGAGTGAAAAGAAGGAGACTTCCTTCTTCAGGAGAATTGTCTCAACCGTTGAACCGACAGGACGCTCCATTTTCCGCCAGCTTTTTGCTAACGCCGACAGTGAGAGAGAGAGAGAGAGAGACAGAGAGAGAGAGAGAGAGAGAGAGAGAGAGAGAGAGAGAGAGAGAGAGAGAGAGAGAGAGAGAGAGAGAGAGAGAGAGAGAGAGTAGGAAGCCATTGAGTGACGTTCGAGTGGAGAAGTAGACGTTGTAGTAAGTTGTTGCATACTCGGCACACAGCCTATAATTATTTGTTCGGTGAGTGTTGGGTTTGGGTTTATGCGAAGCGAGAAACGGTGCGTATTGGAAGCGAACGAATACCCGCTTCGTATGCGTAGAGATGCGGTTGATCAAATAGATCCGCCATATTTATAATAAGACCAAGCCACTGTCGATTGCTCAGCAATCCAGCTGGTTCGTTCGAGTGATTTAATGAGCCGTCTGTTGATCGTTCAGCGATCCAGATACCGCCACATAAGTAAGTCTCGCCGCTGTTGATCTACAAACGATCCAGCATTTACTAAAGGAGCGTTTTCGAGACGCTGTCGATCGACAACGATCCAGCAACGGTCGTGGATAAAGTGTAGCGCCGCTGTTGATCGCCAAGCGATCCAGCTCCTCTAAGGAGGAAATATCGAGCCGCTGTCGATCAACCGATCCAGCATACCACCAGTACGTAGGTCGAGACGCCGTTAAAACCATTAATCCAGGAACCCGATTTTCCCATAACGCGTTGGTGTGGCGTCGACGCTGATCGAGCGAGCTCCGCGTTCATTCTCCGCCGACGTTAATCGCGGTTACGAAATCCGTAAAATACATACGTAATACGAATGATCGCGATTATATTCGCGGCGAAATTATTCTATAGCGGACGATTGTCACGACCTTATCGGAGATTTACGCGCTTTTCAGCACGTAGCCAACAGTAGTAATCCGACAGCGAGAAAGACATTATCAACGAGGCCAGAGAGCAAATCCAACGGTCGGACACCATCTTGACGGACGCCGCGTCCTTTGAAGCGACACCGACGCCATATTGGGTGATTTGAATACGGGTTGTAACGTCCCGACGAAACCGTTAGTCTCGTTCTACGATAATCGAAGCTCGTTGTTTATTAACTTATGTCAATATCGATTGTAACAAGTGGTATTTTCAGGACGTCGTTTCGCATTAAGTAGCATCACGCGTTTGATTCCGAGGTCCATAATCACGGGTAAAATTGTATTCGGACAAAGTTTGTTCCCTACTGGGGGTTGAAGAATATACGACTTTTGTTATTCAGCATAAACAGTGTGTATTAAGCTTTATTTCTGCACCTCTGCCACGCCAGGCGTACCTGCTTCCAAAACCTACACGTTGTCCCCCTCTGTAGATGCAAGAGTCCGCGGTACGAAGTTCGAGTCAGAAACCAGTGTAATTGATTGTTTGCGTCACCGAATCGGTTATAAAAAGCGCAACATCACAGATGTCAAATAGCTCACAGACCTCGCTGACCTCAGAAGAAAAACTGGAGGTAGAAACGTCAAGAAAGAGGAAGGAACGGTCTCCTACACAGAACGAGACCAATAGGAAAAGAAAAAAGAGGACAAGACACCAAAGCATGGCCAGAGTGCGCCACTAGCGACGACTTCCAGCACTACTCAGTGCCCACCGTCCACGACAGGGACATTACCACCCTGGCAGAGGGTGCAAACAAGTAAGAAAAAGAAGAAAAAGGAAAAAGAAGACGATAAGATTAACAATGGTGTTGTAGATCAGAAATGTACTAGAAAATCTAAGCCGCTAAGGGCAAGACCAACCTGACCGGAGGCTCTGATCATAAAAGCTACCGACGGGAAGCCCTACTCTGATATCCTGCGAAAGATAAAAGCAGACCCAAAACTAAAGATAGGTAAAAAGCTAGGGGATAGCGTAAATAGAATACGCAAAACGGCGGTTGGTGATCTACTTTTGGAACTCCAACGCACATCGGAAGGGAAGGCAATGGAACTTCGAAAAGCGGTTCAAGAAGTGCTAGAAGAGGGTGTCACCGTAAAAACCATACAAGATGTAGAGGTCTTTGAAGTGAAGGATCTTGATGTTCTAACCACTAAGGAGGACATCGTGGAAGCGCTACGAAGGGAGTTTCAAGATAGCGGCTTAAATGCAGTGGAGGAAACGGCAGTAAAGTCTGTGCGCAAGGCATATGGCGATACGCAGACGGCGGTCATTCAAATGCCAGCAAAAATGGCTCAGCAGATGATCGCAAAGCAGCAAATCAGGATAGGCTGGGTAGTATGCAGAATACGAGAGATAAAGCAAAATGCACGTCCACTTCGCTGCTATAAATGTCTAGGATTTGGACATATCGGCAAAAAGTAACACAGGATCGAAGTAATCAATGTTACAAGCGTGGAGTCGAAGGACATAATGCAAGAGATTGTAAAAACAAACCGAGTTGCGTTCTCTGCCCAGAAAGAGGAGCAACAGAGAAAAGTGACCATGCTGCTGGTAGCTACACATGCCCAGTATACCGAGCGGCAGTAGAGAAGTTAAAGAAACGAAGGTAATGAAGATAGTGCAGTTGAACTTGAATCACTGCCAGACAGCACAGGCTTTACTTAACCAGTACGTTCATGAGACGGAGGTCGACGTAGCCATTATATGTGAACCATATAGGGCTCTGGACTAGACATCGCGGGAAACAGACGACACTGGCAGAGCAGCGATCTGGGCACGTGGGAACGTGGCATCCCAGGAAATAATGTTGACCAGCGAGGAAGGATTTGTTCGTGCAAAGATAGCAGGAATACACGTATACAGCTGCTATGCTTCGCCTAACGCACCAATCGAACAGTTCGAGCGGCAGTTAGATCGACTCGTGCAGGATATTGCGGGAAGAAAGCCAGTAATTATCACAAGCGATTTTAATGCATGGGCCGTAGAGTGGGGCAGTCAAAGGACTAACCGAAGAGGACGAGTACTGCTAGAAGCATCTGCTGTCCTGGACTTGGGGTTAGTTAATCAGGGTAGCACTAACACCTTTAGAAGAGGAGACGCAGGATCTATTGTAGACCTGACCTTTGTGAGTAGTTGCCTTATTGGCTCAATTGACAAGTAGACCGTGAGTGAACACTACACAAATAGTAATCACCAGGCCATAATAATGGAGGTAAGAAAATCAGAGCAGAGACCCAGCGCGAGTACAAGGACCAACAGAGTCCGTTGGAAAACGAAGGATTATGATAAGGATATGTTCCTACTGGCACTGGAAGTATCGCAACTCTCGGGGACGGCGAACAGCAAGGCGGAACAGGTGATGGGTAATATCACACGAGCCTGTGACGCGGCCATGCCGAGACGAGTGCCCAATTGCAGACGACCAGTATACTGGTGGGACAAAGAGGTTGAGAGTGCGCGCAGCCAGCGAGTGTCACCGGACCAGAAAAAGAAAACAACGGGCAAGAAAGAAATATTATAAAACCGGAAGAGGCCAGGAAATAGTAGATGCCCGCGGACAAGAAATGAAGGACGCTAAGAGGAAGCTTAAGAAGACAATCCGCGAAAACAAGCGACGGTGCCTTAAAGAACTACAGGATGAAATGGAACAGGACCCTTGGGGTCGACCTTAGAAAATAGTAATGAAGAAGATTAAAGGAAGCTACGTACCCCCTCCAAAATGCCCAGAACTATTGCACCGGGTAGTGACCACACTGTTTCCCAGGCAACTGGAAGAGTGTCATCAAAAGAGCTGCGAATAAAGAGGTAGTTCCACCGATCATGATTGAGGAATTGTTAGTCGCCTGCAGAAGGGTAGGAAACAACAAGGCCCCAGGGCCGGGTGGCATTCCCAATATTGCATTAAAGCATGTGATCCATGCTCATCCAGAGGTTTTCGTAGACTTGTACAATGCATGTCTAAAAGAGGGAAATTCCCCACAAACTGGAAGAAACAGCGTCTCGTGCTTCTGCCAAAAGGAAAGAAGCCACCCCAGGATTTCTCATCATACAGACCGCTCTGCGTGTTGGACATTCCGGGTAAGATCCTGGAACGCATAATCTGCGTCAGAATGGATCATTTTATAGAAGGAAAAGGTGGATGAGCGGAACATTGATATGGCTTTAGGAAGAATCGTTCAACCCTGGACGCAGTTAGCCTAGTGATCGATAATGCGCAAACAGCGAAATACGGGGAAAAGATGGAAGGGAGGAAAAAAGAAGTACTGCGCCATAGTTACATTGGATGTCAAAAATGCATTCATTCAATTCGGTCATGCATTAATTCAATTCGGTCAAACGGAGTGAAATACACGAAGCACTCTGGAAGTAGGATGTGCCCTTATATATAAGAAGAATGATGTCCGACTATTTGAAGGACAGAATCCTATTATATGACACGGAGGACGGTACCAAGACCTATAAAGTTACAGGAGGCGTACCCCAAGGGTCAGTGCTTGGCCCACCGACGTAGAACATCATGTACGATAGGGTACTAAGACTACAATTACCTGAAGGAGCAACATTCGTGGGATTCGCTGACGACATAGCAGTAGTAGTAGTAGCGAAACATAAAGAACAGGTGACAAAAATAGCTGGAGAGTCAACTCGTATAATACACGAATGGCTAACGGAAACGAGTCGGAAACTAGCCAGCCACAAAACGGAAGTTATTCTTATCTCTAGTAGGAAGAAGATTGAGGAAATTAAACTGATGGTAGATGGACATGAGATCGCTTCTCAACCAACCATTAAGTACTTGGACATCACCATCGATGCAAGACTAATTTATAAACAACATCTGGAAATAGTCAGCGATAAAGCAGGATAAAGCATAACGCAATTCGGCGCTGCTCTATCACGATTGATGCCAAATGTAGGAAGCCCAACTCAGAAGCGAAGGTTACTCTTAGCCTGTGTAACCACATCGATTATGCTATATGGAGCCCCAATATGGGCAGTGCGATGCGGGTGAAATCGTATGCTTGAATGCTAACCACTGTGTACAGACGAAGTGCACTAAGAGTGGCGTCCGCTTACCATACAGTATCGGGCGATGCGGTGTGCATTATTGCTGGTATGCCATCGATTGACCTATTAGCGATGAAAAGTAAGGAATTATTCCAAACTGAAAGAAGAACAGTGACAAAACTCAGAAGGAGATCTGGGATGCAGCAAGAAAGAAGACAATGGCCGAATAACAAACACGATGGGATGTTAGTGAAAAAGAGCGATGGACACATCGCCTTATACCGAACATAGAGGATTGAACTGGAAGAGAACATGGGAAGGTCAACTAATACGTCACACAGTTTTTAACCGGGCACGGATGCTTCAGGGCTTATCTGCACCGATTTAAATTAGACGACAGTCCGAACTGCCTAGCTTGTTTGGACGCTAACGAAGATGCGGAGCATATTCTCTATGACTGTTCACGATACCAAATGGAGCGAGAAGAACTCGAGTTTTATCTTCATACCAGAATGACAGCTTTAGTCAATGATGACAACTATGTTGACGTCGGAGGATAGTTGGAACGCAGTAAACAACTACGTGAGGAGCATCCTCGAGAAGGTTAGAAATGACGAAGAGAAAAGAAGGCAAAGACAAAGCGAAACAGCGGAATAAAAATGTAGCTAGACGAAGGTTGCAGAGCCGTGTCGGGGTTGAGGCTGTCCAGAGGATGGCCAGACGAAGCAGACGACCGGACGATGCGGAAAGAAGCAGACGCCCGGACGACGCAGAAAAAAGAAGACGTGATGACGACCACATCAATTAGAAGAAAGCGTAAAAGCCTTTCGCCCCCCCCCCCCCCCTCCCCGCGAAGCACTACTCGACGGTCGTACCGCGGATAACAAGGGCACAGAAGATGGAGCCAGGTGCGCCTTTACCGAGGGTCGATAAAGGCAAAGAGGGCATTCTTTGTTACGGTTGGGTGTTTTTTATCTGGCCGTAAAAAGGATGGGTTTAGTCGGTGTGAATCCGACACACGGCTGACATTGCGGATGGGGTTGTTTCGACGACCCCATAAACAAAGTCACGCTATGGTCTTTCTAAGATTTTCCCTAACACCTCTTCTCCGAGAGAAAAAAAACATATATATATGTATATATAGGCTAGACCGGCAGGCGACGTTGTTGGATAACTGTACCAACGGAAGACCGAGGAGAGGGAGGTCGAGAGGGAACTCGAGCGCGTAGAATAAAGGAATCAGCAGACTTTCGCTACCAGCGCGCGAGAAAGGAGCTCATTTTCATAGCCGCGAGAAGCCTGCTAGTAGAACGGATCCGACCCGTGTCCGTAAGGGATCTGCAAGGGGAGCGTCGACAGGGACCTGGAGAGACGCCTCTAGCGTTCGAGAGGAAACGCTTCCCGATGCCCGGGATCGTATCGTCACGGTGAGAGGCGCGAGTCAAGACCGACTTCTCGCACCAGCGTAAGTCTCGCCTGTGTTTACCGCGGAAAAGGCCGCGCGAATCCTCGATGACCGTTGGTCGTGGCCACCGAGTTTCGGTCCGGTTCGCGCCGGTTATTGCGTCTCTCTCGCGCCCGTATTATACGCCGTCGCTTTAGGCGACCCATCTTTTATATATAGTTTTGGTTCAATATAGTTTATCGTTCTGTTTACAATTCCGTGTTCTTATTCACTTTGATCGTAGCTACCCAGTTCGAGGCTCACGGGAAGTATATATATATATATATATATATATATATATATATATATATATATATATGTATGTATATATATGTATATATATATTTATTCAACTAAAGCGCCTAGTCTCCACTAAATATTAACTTAACGTAATCTTCCACTATCTGGTATCCCGGACATCTTTATTATTATTATTATTATTAAAATAAATCAACTTAAAATCAACTCGATATACTTGATCTGGCGCCAGAATTATGACGCAGGTCACAAAATGTGCACTACTTTTTATGAATAATTAAAATCATTTATATTATCAATGCACCCAGGACCAAAAAGAGTCGTGACCGTTGTAAGGCCAAAAGCATTTTACAGAGTCACAAGTAATGAGGATGCTCAGGTGAAAAAGAGGCCAAGACTATTAATATCTGCAAGAAAAATCAGCAAATCAAAGGTTTCAGATGCTTGTTTTACGAGGAATAGAATCATTGATGTCAGCATTTTATGTCCGGAACTCCGAATAGTTTTGTGTTGTGGTGTCTGCTATGGCAATATAAATTTTAGTAAATCAAGTATACAAAGACTTGCTTGTAAAATTTATGTTATGTATGAATAGTGTGAGATAAGTGCAAAAAACTATAGCAGAAAATTGGTTCCAAATGCAATGCATGTGCAGTGATTCGCAAAAGTTTTATTACTAAGCACTTGGCCATGGACATACTGGATTGTCTACCTTTGGTAGCATCTTGGATTTTGATAACCCAATAGTACAAAGTGCTTTTCATGCTGTAAGAAATCAACTGAGTGAAGTTTGTGGCTTGACGGCTGCAGTTCAAGAGGAAACAGAAGCTACAGCTAGTTCTCAATTAGATGTTTCTGGCGATGGCTTCTAGAGGAAGAAAGGCTTTTTAGCTTTACAAGGCCTTGCCAGCACCATTGGAAACAAAACCACAACCATCAACAACAGCTTTTGCAGAGCGTGTGAGAACTGGGCAGGCAAAGAAGAAATAACTCCATATCAAGAATCGTACGGAGAATATGAACCTAATCGTAGTTCTAATTATCAAGACAGTGCAGAGAAGATGGAACTATTGAGATGATCAAACGCTTTCAGAAATATGAAGATATCCTTAGGACGATAGACACTTTTTGATGAAAAAGGGATTGGCGGAAGAAGAAGACTGACTGCACAAATAATCGACAAACTCTATTCTTATTACGGTAAAGCAATCATGGATTACTTTGATTCCGTAGAAGAGATGTCGAAAGTGTTATATCCTAAACTTACGATAGTTGTCACCGGACAGTAACTCTACGGGTTTATTTGTTTTATATGCACAGATGATGACGAAACTTCAAAACGCAAAGTCTTAGCCTCATCGGTTCCTGACTACCTTCACGATCGAAGAACGAACAGCCTCCAGTAGCCGCCAAGGAATTATCTCGAAACGGCACTTGAGATATTACACTTTGAATGTTGATTAATCCTTCTGATACTGATTTAACGACCATTTTTCCCTGACAGTTAACGAGTGGGGCGTGACTCTAATCGTTGTATTACGATCGCGGGTTAATGTAAATTTATAGTTTGGGGAAAATACAGTCAAATTATGATAACACGATTTTATGAGAGAGAAAGAGAGCGCTTATAGTGGCGTGCAGCCTATTAACGTGGATACCACTTACCTTGGGTGTTTTTGTCAGCTACGGGTCTGATCTACTACCAGCACGTTCTCTCAGCAGTTATTGGGTCGGCTTTCAAAGCGGAGTGAAAAGCGAGGAAAAATAGGCCCGGCTTCCAAGTGAAGTGAGTGCGAGGATGAATGGACTCGTCGGGAGTTCGCAGGTGTCAAAAGTGTACTCGCGGTTTGATTCTCACTTGATTTTATTTAAAATTTGAACACTTTTAAATAACGTTTGCTCGAAACTGGCTAAATATCACACTGATTAGATTTCCACGATAAAATGAAAAACGACAACATTCGATCTACAACTCAACGATAGGATGACTCTTAAGTCCCGAGAGTAGTGAAAGATTATAAGTTTCAATGAACTGAAAAATTCTAAGTACCGTTCGATTGAAAGTTTTCTAAGTCTTTGTGAGGAATACTGAACCAAAGTCTAAGTCCCGAAATACTATACCGGACCGCATTCGGGCAGAGCAATTTTAGCTAATTGGGAGGCTTTAGACACGTTGCACTTCCTTATTTGGAGCTTTTTATGTTTCGATCGAACTCAGTGAATCAATGAGAAAAATTATATCAAAATTCTCGTCTTGTATGTGCTCTAATCGGCTCTGCACTACTCCGCTGTCAAGTGGCTGCAATTTACGATTATTTTTCTTTCAGAACTATGCCCGAGCGCTTCCTAAAAATCGCAGAAAAACTGCATCTAGGCTTCGCTGTGCACGATGTTGCCTTTCGCGGCTGCTCGACTTTTAGGCATGGAGTACGTCCAGGCAGCTATTATAAGGAGTGTGTTGGTTTATGTTGTGCTCGGGTTATCTTTTTTTATGGATGCTGCCAAGTTACGCTCGCTTATCCACGCATACGTGTGTGATGTTCTGGATCCCTCTTTCTTTTGTTTCCCTCTTCTGCTCTGTTCTATGAGTGTTTTGATGATTGACCCACCTCATAATCTTATACGTTTGTTCGCGTATTCAATATCACAATTATTTTATGCTATTGATATTTGATTAAGACGAGAGTTATTTCTATTGTTCATAACTTTGATGACTTAAAAGTTTGAAATTCGTTGTAATTCGATTTAATTAATTGTCGAAATTTCCCTTAGTAGAATGATTTATTAAACCTACCACTAGAACGCTACAAGTTTAGTTTTTCATTACAAGCTTTATTTAAAACGTCATATGTAATAGAATAACAGTGTCTTTTGGGACGACATCCCCTTAAAGAAGTATTGAAAAATGTTCCAATAGGAACTACTCCAAATGATATAACTAATATTACAGTCAGATTAATGTACGCAAAATTAAAAAGTATTATTAAAGATATAACAAAAAATAAAATTTTTGATGAAACTTTAGCTTAGGTATACACAATTGAGTTTCAAAAAAGAGGATTACCTCATGCTTATATTCTTGTTACAAACAAATTCTAAATTAGTGACACCTGAATCTATCGACAAGCATATTTCTGCTGAAATACCAATGAAAGATACAGAATTACAAAAGTTGGTTATAAAACATATGCTCCTTGGACCGCATACTAAATTATCTCCATATTACCGAAAAGATACAGAAAAGATACAGAAAAATTTTATAAAAACTATGCAAAATCTTTTGTAGAAACTACAACATTTCAAAGTAATGATTATCTACTTTATAGAAGAAGAAATAATATAAATGATGGTCATACTTCACAAAAATGAAAATAAAAATAGTTCAAAGATATTGGTTGATAATTCAATAGTGGCCCCATATAATAGCTGTATGTTGAAAATATATAAATGCCTTATAGATGTAGAGTATTGTGCATTGATACAAAGTATAAAATATATTTACAATTATTTACATATAGGTGGTGATAGGGCTTTTTGCAAACTAAAAGACGTGAATGATAATGATGATGATAGACATTGTTTGAAAGAATTAGTTATTCATACTAAGGATCAGCAAAAAATAAATTATTACAAAAAATAAAGAATTGCAAGCTCCGAATAACTGTAAAACAAATTTGACTGCATGGTTTAAGTTCAATAATAAAGATGAATTTGCAAGAACTATATAGTATGTTAAAATATCAGAAATTTATATTTTTAATAATAAAATTAAATCTTGGATAAGGCATAAAAATATTAGAAAAAATGTATGTATCGGGCGACTACATGTCGTTTCTCTAAAAGATACTGATAATTTTATTTAAAATTAAAATTGAATCACGTAAAAGGGGCGACATCATTTGAGAGCTTACAAATACATAAAAATATAATTTATAATACACATAAAGAAACAGGTATTGCAATGGGTTAAGTAGAAGATGATTCACAGATTTTAAATTTATTTAAAGAAGCAAAAAATATTTTATCAATGGCTTGGACAGAAATATCATCAATATTATTGCCGAGAGGAATGACAAGTCATAGAACGTTTAGATTACCTTTAGATTTAACTAACCATTTCTATTTTGAAGTTGTAATCTGACAAAACAAAATTATGCGAAGTAGATGTTATTATTTGGGATGAGGTTTCTACGATTCCTAAAAAAGAATTAGAAATTATAGATAAAACTTTAAAAGATGTTTGTAGTAACAATTTATATTTTGGTGGTAAATTGATGGTTTTAGGGGGTGATTTTTGTCAAATTTTACCAGTTATTAAAAATGGTTTTCGAAGTACAATTATATATACAATTATATATAACGAAATACAATTGAAAACACAATTAAGTACTCTGCATTATGGCTTCTATTTAATATAATGAAATTTCATAGAAATATAAAATCTAAAAATGATGAATTCTCTTCATTTTTGTTAAAATTAGGAGATGGAAAAATTAATCTATTGATTATCCCGAATGATTGGAAAACAAATGATGTATGTTTAAAGATATACGAAAGTATTAACAAAAATATTAAAAATAATGATATTGACTATGTAATATTAGCTCCACATAATGGTGATGTAAGAATCTTGGATCCAATCGATGGAGAAATAAAAACTCATTATAGTATAGATTACGATACACATAAAGGTGTTGATCAAACATATCATAATATTTATTTGAATTATCCGCCAGAAACTCTGAATCAGATTGGAGAGGGCCTTCCCCCCCCCCCCCCCCCCCCCCACAAATTACAAAGTTTTATGAGTTTAATATAGAGGCTGAAATCATAACAGGGAAAGATAAAAAAACAAAGTATTTATACCTAGAATATTTTCATTCAATATGAATTAGAAAATAATTCACAGATTGAGAATATTATATGGATAAAAATTTTTGATAACAAACGGTATATAATAGATATTTCACAGAAGAATTTATTCATATTATTTGCTATGCCAGTATTGTCGCTGATCTCGCTATTATCAACCCTTATATAATTTATGGTATCATTGGATTATTTTTTTAATTGTGTCTTTGTGGTTCTCCAATTTCATCTTGTTCACAGCAATAAAAAGAGGATAATGGTCCGTTATAGAAAGTTCGAGTTTATATCGTCGCTCCCTACAAATACTAGCATAATTAAAATTATCAAACGAAAACTAGCACAACTCACAATTTGCCACTAAAATTAACACAGTTCAGAAATGCCGCCAAGAGTAGCACAACTCGCGACTTCATAAAAACTTCTTCACAAGTTCATAAAAACGTTGGACAAAGACAGCCAAACCTCAAAGTTTTAAAAGGTTTCGTAAATTTCTAAAAAAGTGAATAATTTTAAAAAAATGTTTGTTAAAAATTATTGTATTTGGGGTAAACAATTTTAAATTCGGTAAGTTGTAAATTGTGAATATTTAAAAATGTTTATTAGGGGACAGTTTCGCAAAAATCGGGAAATTTTCATAGAAATTGGTTGTTTAAATTTTGAGTTGTGCTAGTCTTCGCACACAATTTTAAGTTGTACGTGCTAGTCTAGCATGCGTCAAATGAGTTGTGCTACTTGTTATAACCCACCCGCAGGCTATCTCGCACAAGCCCCTGGGTATCTGTAACCCGCCTGGCAGCGCTGCAGCGCCACAGCGCGCCCACCGCACCACTAGTATCGCGCGCGGCCGCTCGGCGGCTGCCGTAGTCCCCAAAGCGGAGTAGCGCCTCGGAGAGCATACAAGCGGACCGAATTCCAGGCCGAGGCATCCCCTCCCTAAATCAGACCGCGTCTGAAGTGGCAGCACGGAGCCTAGGCTACTTGCACAGTACACTCCAACGCAATAAATCTGATTTTTGTTTTAAAGAAAATACCTTGTGTATTTCTTTACCCCTTTCCCAATCAGCACTTTTCAGCGCTAATTCGACGCATCTCGAAGACGGACCACCAAGCCCTTCAGGAGTTACGGGCTGAGTGCGACCGTGTGCACTTACTGCTCGCCAGGGCCATCCGAGCGCTCGCACTAGAGCGCCGCCAGCATCGGAAGCCTCCAACCGCCGACACTGCCACCCAGACCGAGCCAGCACCAGAGCGCCAACACAACAGCGCTCAGACGGATCTGCCGCTGCTCACCGCTCTAGCGCCTCAGCCGACGTGCTGAACGCCGAGTGGCCCGAATACCTGCAGCTGGTAGACATACCAGTGCAGCCCACGACCGATCCGAACCTCCGGGACATACTCCTGCACATCCGGGCACCCAAAGCTCCAGCTGCTGTAGATCCGCCGACGAAGCTGCAAATCATCAGTCGGAGGATAGCGGCCAAGCAGGTTGCGCAACCAGCGCCACGCAAGACTGCTTGCATCTCTCCGCGGAAGAGGAAACCGCCAGCAGGGAAGTCGTCCCCGACGAAACGGAGACCGACCACTCCCAGACCTCCGGGACAGCGCCGGAAGCCCAGGATCATCTCTAACGAGATCCTTAAAGCCCCGCTGCCTCCCCAATAGGGAAGGCACCCTTGGTCGAGGAGAAGACTTCGCCGGAGTCCATGGCTACGGTGGCGGTCGATCTTACGACCTCCGACTAAAGCGCTCCGTGCCTCTTAGTCATTTATTAGTGGACCGATCCTTATTTGTGATAGGCCCCGTAATAACTCAAAAACAAAAGACTCCTCGGAGTCTCGCCCCTCTTACAAACTGGGTGTTGTAGCCTACACCGGGTTGGGCGGCCCTCCCTCGTCCAGATTCGATCCAAGAGTCGACCTAGTGATCCGAGCAGTGTCCGCTCTCTAGGCAACGAAGAAGCCAAGGATAAGGAGCCTCAGCAGGCCTCTCCACCTGCCTGCCTGCCGTCTCGTCGCCTGCTCTTCCTGCCTGAGATCAGGCCCTCCTCCACTCCGCTCTCCAGAGAGCGAGCTCTGCAGACACCAGCAGCTGTGCAGTGCAACGAACCAGCGCACACGCCTCCCTCCGCTTGGCCTTTTCAGGCCACCCCAACACGCCCGCTTACATCATACTTATGACGGGAAATTTGAACAGTGCTACTCTTTGTAGGGAGCGACGATACGTGGTTGTATTTAGGTTATTGGTTTTTATAAAAATATTATCGATACATGATTCTTTAGATATTGATTAAAAAATTATTATCATTTCAAATTTTGTGATGATTTATGATTAGTTTCTTTTAATCATTTAAAATAATAAAATAATTTACTTAGATAGGTCTACAGCATAGAGTATAAAACATATAATCTAAAAAAATTAAGTTCACAAAATGGATTAGGCCTATTGGGGATACCACTTTTTTTGTTAATAAACCTAATAATTAACAACAAATCATTATATTCTTTTAAGTCTTATAAACATTAAATATAAACACAAATAAGTGTAAAAAAATGTAAACAAAACTTATATGAAGAATAATAATTTTAAACTATTACATAACAAATAATACAACATAATTTAAAAGTTTATCAACATAAAAGCACCTTTCTATTTACCCCAATGGCGGTATAGAAAAAATAAAAAATATTTACAATTATTGTAGAGAGAGTAGTCATTCTCCTACGTTGACTCGATCCTTCGGTGGATATTCAAAAATAGAATGATGTTGGCTCTATCGGTCTTCCCCAGGTAAGTTGTGCGTGAGGAAGGAGAAAGGAAAAAAATATTGTATTTTATTTCTCCTTCCTCACGCACAACTTGCCTCAGGAAGACCGATAGAGCCAACATCATTCTATTTTTGAAAATATTTATTTGTCAAAAATATGAATTAGAATAAACATATGGGGATTGGCGAGCGAGGCGGCTGGAGAGTACCCCCCCCCCACCCCCCCTAGTTATTCATTAAAGCATGATTTTATTTTAAAACACTTATTTTTACTTTTTGTGTTTCATATGCATCTACCCCCCAGCAGACATGTTTATGTTTATCCAGATGCGACACCCTGGTACACAAAGTTATATTTTGATTGTGTCCGCGCACCTCCTCGCGCAGCCTATAAGCTTGACGTTATGTTTATAATACTCTTAATTTCTCAAAAACGAATTCGGTAACACAGATACTTATAAGAATTTTACCAATATGTCCCGCAGTTTGTTATTTTGTTCTATTGTTGTACAAGAAAACGCACAAAACTATGTTAACTGACTATTTTCACCGACTTCCATAAGAACCTTTGTATAACCTCCTAACTTTGAACCCAAATATTATCAAATTAGGGTCTGTAATAAATATCGGAACAATTTGGAATAGTTTCAACACTTTATGACGAACATAATCTTAGTGTTTCATTTTATTCTGTTATTTCTCGCATAACCACCGAACCTCCTTAATGCTGATTTTCTTTTAATTATGTTCGTTTTGATTCCAGGTGCTGCACCGTAAAATTTCAAGTGAACCGATGGACCAAATGAGCTCAAACTCAAGAATGTTATTTAAGAGCACATGTGTTATGGTATGATGTAGAAAACATTTTATAAACATTTAACTGATTTTTAATTGATTTTTTTTTTTAATTTTAGCATATTTTTTCCTCATAACTTTCCTTTATTATATTTGAATTTAAATCCCTTTATTTACACTATGACTAATGTACTCTTAAACAACATACTTGAGTTTGTTACAGTCAGTGAACTATGGGTTCAAAAAGACTCCCTACTATAAGTAGGGATCATGGGGGCGTAGAGAGGTTCTACACCAGTTAAAATGTAAGTAAATATGTCTACTAATAATAGAATAAATTTCGTTCATCTTTGTAATTATAAAAAAAAATTTTATGAAAATTTGTTACTGTTTATTTAAAGGTGTTGTGTCTCCTTAATACACTTTTTACAGTTATAAAATTTTATTTCCCCTGTTGCAACCCTCTTATCTGCCTCCTTTTAAAATAAAAATTCAAGATTCAACGCAAAGGAGATTTTGTTAAATAATTTTAACTGTGAAATTTACTAGCATTTAATTATCAAAAAAGTATCCTGCAATTATATACTGTTAGGTGATTTTTTTGATCACCGACAATGAATGCTATTTGCTTTTTGAGTTCGCGCGTCTGTCCCTATACAGGAACTAGAAAGAGCCTGTCAGGATACTTTTCCTCAACCAAACTGTTTTCCTTTCCTTTTATTCTAGCACAAATTTATTAATAAAAACTCTTACCTTTTCGGTTGGATGTTAGATGTGGAATGATTAATTAGATCAACAATTATTTAATAGATCCCTTTTCCTTTGAACCTTTATTTTTATAAAATGAATATTTTTTTGTACAAATTCTCCTGGTTCCAAAATTAATGTGTTAATATTGTCTTTTCATTCTCTTTGAAATCTGATAAATTCTTTGAATCAATGTTCTTTCCTACTATTGTATAATGCCGAAATATAACAAATTATATAAATAAAATCTGAACAAATGTACTTTGAAAATCTATGGAATCTAATCTGAACGAAACTGTCTCGAAATCTTAATCTCCGTCGGCTCTGCGGCTCGGGAACGGAATGAGAGTATAGCGTGGCTTGAGGATGCTCGGAAGTGGTTCTGACCTCCCACGCCGTAGCCAGCCTCACTCCTCCTCCGCCGCGTCATAGCGTCGGCGCTTGTTACATTCATTAGGCCTTACGGGGCCTGGCAACTAATTGCGTGCTGAAACTGCAACGCAGCTGCGCACGTGCGCCTCCAGCCGTCGGTGACAGGTTGTTTATAGTTCAGCAAGATTCTAAGCCACTTGATACTTTTGTGGCCTTGAGTCTCGCTGTACCTTTTTATACGTGGAATTTTCTCGAGACCATATTTGAAATTATTATTTCAAATATGATTGCGAAAAAGTTGTCACATAACATATACATTACGTGCGTATTCTGACCAATTTTTATTTTAAAGAGAGTAGAGGGCGTTGATGTGAGATTAAGAGATGATGTTATTTGTTAACAACTACTTAGCCACAAAATATCCGGAATTTTACCTACGAGCATTCTCTTATATCATCCTCTTGTGGAGGTGATAGCAGGGATGATCGATGGTTGACAGTTGATAGTGGAGTATTATAAGTGATGCTATCTCGCAGCAAGTAATTAGGAACAAAATATATTGTAGTTCATATTCTCTGATGACCTTATTTTGACTTTATCGTTTTTTAGAGGTAGAGTGGGGGAGGTAAAGTAAAAGAAAAAGAGCCTGAAAGAGTAGAAACAGCAGGGGAACTATAACAACCATGAAGAGCGTAAAGGTAATGAAAACCAAATCAATAGAACCAGGCTTACATCTTCCACGTAAAAAGTTCCATATGGTTTTCACGTTGAAATGATGGCGAATTACATTGAAATCATGTGAGCTCCCAGATAAAATCACATGATTTCTATATGGTTATTACATAGTTCCCACATGATCATTTACTTTCACTTTTGTCGATTGAAGAGTTAAGGGGACGGATACACCTTAAATTGTCAAAAAATAAAAAAATCAATTTTTTGTTTATATTTCTCTTGAATTGCTTATAAAATGAATTAAACTATTAAATATATGTAAGGCCACTGCTCAAGGAAATTCACTGGAGTGGAGTTTTGGGTTAGAAATCAACACTTGTATGATGTAATATAAACAACTGTATTAAACAATATGTACAAATTAGTAAAGGCTAAAAATATTACAGTAAACGTATAGACTTAAGACTAACCTGAATCTATACAATTGCCGATAACAAACCTTTTAGTATATCAGTTTCAATAACCTCACTTATAACGATCCTAACGGCTCGGAGTCTTATTACATACTGGCTCTCACTCACATGTCAACAAGTGACAAAGCCAAGCTTGGTAACCAACAAGCTTACATATATTTAGATATAACGTAAGAAACATAAAACAATGTTTAGACGTGCCATATTGTCAGGTATGACATTTCTTCGTAGGCCAAAATTCAGAATTTCCATTTTTCAGGAAAAATGGGCTACCGCAGACTTACTTAAGATTTGGGCTTTGAAGGGCACTTTTATACTAATAGATATGCTTCGAACACATATAGTTTTCAGATGAATGTGGGGTTTTGCAAAAATATATTATTTAAAAATTTGTTCTGAAAATAATCAACAAAAATTGTTTAAACAATTTAAAAAGTAACAAATTTTATATTAATATCCAGACAACTTTTTAAAATAATATTGCTTTCTCCTAGAGGAAGCTTTGTTAATAGTAAAATTTTGAGTTTCGTTAAAACTTATAGAAAATACTTTTTTATAACACGTGCATAAAAAAGACCATTTTCGGAGTCTATGAAGTGGACCGAAAATAGGATTTTCCGAGCGTCAGACAAAATGTAGAGCATGAGTCTCTGGTCATAATACGTATAAATTAATCCATTTTCGCTCCCTATAAGGGAGAACGAGCCTACAATAATGAAAAAAAAAAAAATAAATCAAGAGGAGCGAAAATGGTCGTTGTCGCCCCTAGGGACAAAAACGACCATTTTCGCACCTCTTGATTTATTTTTTTTTTCATCTCCATACTAAAGCTTTAAATCGTTAAAAACTTTTAAATTTTCCCAAATTTTCAAAATTTACAAAATTTAAAATTTTTTGAAAATTTATTAAAATTTTTTGAAAATTTATTAAAATTTTTCAAAATTTTGATTTATATATGTGCGGATGGACACCTCTCGGGATTCGTCGCGCCTTGTACAAATCGAATTTATAAGCTCGAACTGAGAGCGCCGCGAAGGCAGCAGCGAGTTTAAGCGATTCCCGGCACGCTAGAGTCTTTTTTTAGACTAGCACCGTTAATTCAATCGTTATATATTTAGCCGTTAATTGATAACGATTCAACACGGCGAAAGTGCGGATGCCTCCCGATAAGTGTATCTCGAATTTTGCTTGTCACAACCAGAAAATTGCAACAACATTGATTTGCATCATATGTGACGCAGCATATTATTTCAGTTGTTCGGCACAAAAAACAACTGACATCAAAATTATTAGTGGAAACCTAATAGTGTGCCCAGAACACAGCAACAGAAACTTAACCTCAAAAATAGATGAGGATAGTTTAAACGAAGCAACAAGATTCCTGATTGCTCAAATAAAACTAAGTAAAACAGAAGAAGTAAGGAGAGAATTATTACTTAAAGTTTCAAATACAGAAACGGGGGAACTCGACATCAATATTGAAGAAAAGTTTAATTTAATAAAAAACTTACTTTTGAAACAGCTAGTCAGTGAATTGCAGGAAAAAAATTTATTACTTAAAGAAAAAGTACTAAATAAGCAAAATAAAAGTGCCTTGGCTAGTTTTTCGTATGCAGAAGTTACATGCTTTCCACAACTACTGCAAAAGAAAGTTCTTAAGATAACTGTAAAAAATGTGAGCAATAAAGCTGTAGATGTTAAAAAAAAAGTTATTGAGTTACTGAAAAGAAAATTCAAACAAAAAACTTATACGTAAACAGAAAAGAAGAAATAATGATTAATTGCTTAAACAGTGAAAGTGCTATGGTAACTGAATCTGTATTTAAACAAAACCTCGAAGGTATATGTGAGGTTAGGAAAGATATATTGAAAAATCCTAAAATTAAAATTATCGGGATCGATAACTATAGTAACATGGAAATGGAGGACATAGAGAACGATATAAACATGAGAAATTTTGGAAGTTTGCAATGTATATGACTCAATAAATATAAAGCCATTTTAGGATTGTGGAAGATTTGGGTACAACTGCAACAAATGCATGAACGATTCTGCATACCTCAAGTGCGCAGAAAAGCACAAGACCAGTACCTGCACAAACAACACCATTAAGTGTCTAAATTGTGAATTTTCAAACAGAAAATACAAGACAAAGCTTGTCACTATTCACGTTGCTAGCGATACAAACCAATGCAACATCCTTAAGAAAAAAATAAGCATATTCATAGACTCTACTGATTATTCCATCAGACCTACCTTACCAGCGGTGCATCAGGTGAATCGAGAACGAGATACTACAACATAGCCATATAACCCATCCACAGACAACACAAGGAAACAGCCTTTACAAGAACCACCTAAATCTACAAAACATAAACAAGATAGGAGTGAGGCAGCCAAGCAGCAACAACTTCAACAATTGAAGATGGCCCGAACACCACAACAACAAGCTGCTTTATCGAAAAATACAAGGTTAAGCGGTAAAACTTAAATTGATAAAATGGATACTTTTGATTATTTAGATATAATTCAAAAAGATTCAATGCAGAAAGAAAAAACATACAGTGGTATCGGCAATCTAAACAAGGCGATTAGTAACAAAAATGATATAATTATGCACTTTAATGTAAGAAGCATGAATGCAAATTTTGAAAAGGTAAAAATATTTTTTGATAGTTTGATCGTTAAGCCGTCTGTTGTTGTTCTTTCTGAAACATTTGAGCAGGCAAATCATAAATTTTGTTAACTGATCGGAAGCAACTATGAATACGAGTCTTACTACAACGATAGTAGGATTAATAGGAATGACGGTGTTATAGTATTCGTAAATAACAACTTAGTTCAGAGCACAGAAATTGTTCAACAGGGTAGAATAAGAATTGTAAATACAAAAATTAACCTTAGTAATAATAGCAATATTGAAGTATTATCCATGTACAGATCTCATGGCACACCTAAGAATTTGTATTAGATTTCAATAAATATTTGATAAAAAAGAGGAACATAAAAAATCACTTAGTAATAGGAAATTTCAATATTGATATATTGGATTGCGATCATGTGAGCCAAGAATTCCTGTGTAATTTCTTCGATAAAGGATACGTTCCTGGATTCATTGGAATTACGAGGTCACCTGTGGGCATTGCAAAGGGATCTTGCATTGATAATATTTTCATAAAAACTGATAACTTAAATACAATTACTTATAAACTTAAACTATCTATAACAGACCATTATATTTATAGCTCTCAATAAAATAAAAATAGTACATAACAAATCAACAATAGTTTTAAATTATAAAAATTAATAAATAGTGTCGAAACAAGAAACTGGAATAAAATTATCACAATGCAGAATCCTAATTTGGCCACAGATAAATTGTTGTATGAGATTAAACAATGTATAGAGTTTTTCAAGTCAATTTTTATAAAACAACAAACGCGAATGAAGTAAAAAACATAATCAATGCATTAAAAATAAAAAATGGTGGAGTGGACAAAATAAATGCTAAGACCTTGAAAGTGATTTGTAATTATATTGCGGTACCCTTAACGCATATTTTTAATTTGTGCATTGAAAAAGCTATATGGCCAGATGCACTAAAAAAGGCCGAGATTGTTCCTATATATAAAGCAGGGAAAAAACATAAAATTACTAATTATAGGCCCATCTTACTCATATCTAATGTTGCTAGAATTTTCGAAAGAATTATTTATAACAGGCTATATGATTTTATCCAAAATAATGACATAATCTCCAAACACTAATTTGGTTTTATGAAAAATATTGGTTCAAAAAATGCCTTAAACTATATCACGCAAATATTGTACAATAACATAGATAAATCGATACCAACAATAGTCACTTTTCTCGACTTGGCTAAAGCTTTTGATACAGTCGACCATAAGTTGTTATTAGATAAACTGTATTGTATTGGTATTAGAGGACAGGTGTTGGATCTACTTCAAAGCTAATTGAATAACAGATATCAAACTGTTAAAATTGACGGTGTAGAAAGTTATAGCTTACTAATAAGTATGGGTGTTCCACAGGGTACGATACTCGGTCTACTCCTATTTATTTTATATATAAATGATGTTCTAAAGGAGATTCCATTAGAATCAATTCTATCGTAAGCAGATGATACTGCAATAATAGCAACAGGCAATACGTGGATAGAGGCGCAAAAAAATATGAATGATTTTCTTACTGTGATATACAAATGTTTGGCGGTAAACAAGTTATCTCTAAACGTAGATAAAACAGTTTGTATAACATTTGGATTATTGATGTTAAAATTCAGAATAAAAAGATAGCTAGAGTTGAGAATTCCAAATACTTGGGAATTGTCATAGATTTCAATCTAAAATGAGATAAACACATCCAATATATAATAAAAATAACAAAGTATCTAGTCTATATTTTTCACAAACTATCACACACTATGTCAACAGAAACATTAAGAATGATATACTATGCATTCTTCCATAGCATAATCAGCTATGGAATAGTAGCCTGGGGTGGTGCCTATAGAAATAACCGTGATTTATTGCAAAGTTTACAGAGGAAAATTCTTATTAATAAAAATACTTTTAGTATACAAGATAGACCATTAAACCTAGAGCAACTTTATAATTTTGAATCCCTTAAAATCCATTATAATGATCTCGAAACTCAATAGGGAACAGACATGGTTCTGCTATAATATAAATACTTATATACAGTAGAAAATAGCATAAGAATACGTTATGCATCAATTTTTTGCTGATTTAATATCTCTAGGCCCTAATATGATTAATTAAAAATTCTTATGTTTGAGTGGTTTTTAAAACGGCAGCTCTCCAATATGGCGGCTTGGAGGATAAAGACCTAACTTAACTTACAGGCATTTGAGTACATAAATTCAGTCATCATGAATCTATTTTGATTTTGATGCATTATCTCTCATCTCTATTATGATTTTGGAGAAAACAATAGGGTTATTTTATGTATTAAAATTTACATGCGTTTATAAATCCATATATATTTTCATCCTTCGCGCCGCCATATTGATCACGTGAGCTCTCAATCGTTTAAACGTATTATTAGGAAACCAAATTTTCAAAACAATATTACTTAACAAATATTGCAATAAAAATCGTGACTCTTGTACTTTTGTGTAAGATTTATCCTTAACTTTATTTTAAAAAAGGTTTTAAAAATCATGTCTATTCCCTATTCCAAATGTCTACGAGTGTTACTAGGAAAAAAAGATTAATTGTACCAAAGAGCAAAAAACGAGTAAGTGATAAAAACAGTTATAATAATGCCATTATAACTTATAATTCACTACCAAATGAGCTCAAGGAATTAGATATAAGCAAAACCGCGGCAAAAAGTAAACTTAAGATTTGGATTAAAACCAAAACATATTTTTTAAGTAGTTTTAAATTTGTTAAAGTTTAAGAAAATGTAAATTTGCCTTGGCGTACAAACTTTCACGGAGTAGAGAGAAAATCCGGGACAAGCCTATAGCTTTATTTTAGAACTAAGGAAATTATACAAAGAAAACTGACTCTAGGATAGACTAAACAAAAAGAAAGAGAGAGAAACGCAATTACAATGTACGCTTATACAATAAAGAGACTCTACTATAGGCAACAAAAGAGAAAAAACGTACCTATTGTACACTGGAGAGCTCTCCTACCTTATTCCCCGAACGAGACGTGGACGGTGCGACGTACAGCTCTGGCCGCACGTTGGTGGGATGTACCTTCCTCGGTCGCAGGACGCATCGACGTCTCGAGAGAACCAATCCTGGACCACGGGCAGACCTTTTCAGCCCTGCCGCGTAGGTAGCAATCGCCGGGTGGAAAATCGACACGACGAGGAAGCTCGCACGTGGCCCAAGTCCCAACACTCGAAGAACACACACAAACAGCACACCGCACGCAAAATGCACACACACTACGCAACGCACGGTAATACAATAAAGAGAGTCGATCATCCTGAAAAGGACGATAATGACAACTCTATTCGCATGCAATTTACAAAGAGGCTTTTGCAATCGCAAGTACTAAAAAGGCGCAATGGCAACTGATCACTCGAGAGGAGCTGTCAGAACTGAACTGCACGTGCTCCCGCGTACCGGAGCCCGCGCAAACGGGAGAGGCCCTGAGCGTCGCGCGCATGCGCTCGACGGCTTTCGCCGGAGCGCTCGCCGCGCTCCGACGCGAAATTCAAAATTCCCCTTCCCGCTCTTACATAACCCGAACAGTGTGTGTGTGTACCGTAATATTTCTGGAACTACTTCGTCAATATCAATAAAATTTGACATGCATATCTATTTTTGAATTCTAAATTTGTAAAAAACAGTTATTTTTTATTTTCGTAATTATTTTTTATGGCAATTTTTTGATTTTTGAAAAACACTATTTTGCGTTTTCGTCCCATCCCATTGTTCCTAACAATTATCCCATTGTTACTAACAATTCAGCTATAATGCATTTGATATAGAATAGAATTACCTACTTTTCCTCGTTCGGACCTCGGAATCGACCACTTTGTTTGTCAGGTAAAATGAAGGTGATTTATTTTTTAAAATCATATCTCAGAAACTAAACATCATAAACTCGTGAAAAAAATCATGTCGATGGGTTATTATTTTAGTAATAAATCGAAAACTAAAAAAAATCAGTTTTTTGTGCCTCAATTACGGACGTAAGAAGACCTATGGTTCTTAAGATATATAGCTTTAAATTTTTTTTTTTGATTCTTTATATCTCTAAAAAAATGTAGTCAAACGCTTAAGAATTTTACTGGGTGATTTACCATAAAAAAGCTATATTCTGCTACAATTTTAAACGAAATTGTCGAGCGGTTCTAAAGTAAAGAGCTAAAATGTAAAAATCGTTTTCTCGAAAATTGCGCGAGCGACCCATCTAATGAATAGCCTGTTGTCTTGATGGTTAGATTGGTTAGGAACATATGTAAACATGCATGAATTTATGTGAAAAAAAAATTAACGGCAGCGTTCGTATTCTATAATTAAAAAACAAAGGGGTCTGCAAACCTTTGGACAATGAACCATCCAAAACTTATATATTAAATTATGTATCAAAAACCGCCTCATAAATTAGCAGTATATGTATATTAAAACAATATTTTATTTATTGGACCTATAAATTTAGTTGGAGGAAGCTACGTGCCAATGAATTGACAGCGGTTTTTTTTTTGTAAAACCCCACATTTATCTGAAAAATATATGTGTTTAAAGCATATCTATTAGTATAAAAGTGCCCTTCAAAGCCAAAATCTTAAGTAAGTCTGCGGTAGCTGAAAAATGGAAATTCTGAATTTTGGCCTTCGAAGAAATGTCATACCTGATAATATGGCACAAGTTTTTGAATAAAGTTTGCAAATAAAACCCGAATATGTAGTGCCGTAGTGTTAAGTTTAATGAATCGTTTTACCGAAAGAAAATTTCGATCGGACTTTTTGTTTTTCTAAAATCTTGGAAATACGAACATATGTTTACGCGTACTTCGTCGTACTCATGCGATTGCAGCGCCAACCTTAAAATCTAATTTTACATAGAACTTTTTAAATAAAGCTTGCAAATGAAAAACCGAGCCTGTATTAGATTATTTTGATTAAAAAGTGACTATTTGCTTCTATCATAATTAAACTAATAACTTCTGATAGTAAAAATAATTTTCAGTAAAGTCTCGAAAATTCTTGCAAAGACTAAATAAGTCTTAGAATCGTCTGAGAGTATTTTTTAGTCTCATCCCTGTCTTGTTTTAAAAGATTGAGACGAGACCAAACTGAGACCAAGAAATTTTTGGTCTTATGGCAGTTTTACGCAAGAACCTTAAGAACATAATAATTTTTACAATGTCTGATTTAATAAAAAAAATAAATTAATTAATAATTATTATAATATAATATTTTACCTTCTTCATTCTCATATTCATCTTCTTCACGACATTCTGACAACCGTCGCCCCCACGGATATGGGCTATGAGTTTGATTTCGTGATGGTAACCGATTGACATGAGACAAAAAATAATGATGAAAAAAGCTATCAACACCTTCGGATTCCTCTCCAGAGGACTGAAGCATATCTTTCAGTGCTGCCAAAGATGTAATGGTATTGTAATTTATTGCTGAGATTAAATCATCTTCAATATCACTATCGTCTGTTGTATCGTCATGTTTATTTTGATCTTTAGTTTTAGCAACGGTAGCTACATTGATTCGATCATTTGTACTTGGATTAGATTCAGTCTTTTCATCTGTACTTGAATCTGATTCTTCTTCAGAACTAGTACTAGATTGTGAAGTTACCAAATTATCATTATCTTTTGTTTCCTCTTTATCCAAACTTTGACTATGATCATCATCATCGTTAGAACAGTTATGTTCGCCGTCATTGCCATTTTCTATCATATTGGTTCTTTTAGCTTTTAAATGATTTTGGTCCACTACTTTAACGTTACTAATACATACTTTTGCTTCAGCACAGACATTTTTATCATTTATTTCGTTTAAATCATCCTTTTCTTTTTGTAGATTGTCCATCTATTATTGTACTAGAATAATAATAAGAACTATAATAACAATAACCATAATAATAATAATAATGATAATGATAATAATCGCCCTATATTCTGAGCGGAAAAGCCTGTAACCCCGTATGTGGCGCTTTCCCCGGGTGGCGGATGGGGGAGGGGTCGCTGAGGTATAAACTTTAGAGGGTAGAGCAGAAATAAAATATGTTCCGTGGACTGAATAAGGCTGTCGATATGGATGAAATGGTCTTTCCTCAAGACCTGCAGCTGTGTGCCAAAGTGACCTAAACCACCTTTGGCTCCTGCTGACGGCAAAACGGAAGGCCGGTTACCTAGCTAGTATCGGTCAATCGACTTCAGCGAGTGCGTGATGTTGTGTAACATCCGCCGGAAACTCTCCAGAGAGCCGAGCACTTTTATTCGAAGTAGGAAGCTCAAAAGAGAGCGAAGGGGAGTTAGCGCCATAGCGCTCCTTATAGCCTAGTATAACATACCTAGTCTGGGGTAGCGTTTAATCATGTGTTGGGGCCATGTCAGCTGCCTACAATGATGAGGGGATCTAAATATGTTTAAAATATGGCGACCATTAACTAACCCAAAAAAAGACAAAGAAAAACCTGAAAGTCGACACCTTAAAACTGCCAATAATGCAAGATGGTGGATACCCAATCCACAAATCAAGCAGCAGCACCAGCATAAGCACCCTATTGCAAAATCTCACGTGAGATCTTACATGAGATCTCACCTGAGATTTCACCTGAGATCTCATGCCAAAATCTCATCTGTTATTTTGGTCCGGAAGCTGCCGGATCCTCTTATTTATTCAAAAATGCGTTTTTTAATATTAGTATTCGCCTATAAGGAGGAGCCTCCCCCCAAATAAGTTCAAAAAGCTAGGTTTCGAAGCATTTAAGATGTTTTTTTCGATTTTTAAAAATATCTCATCTAAAATCTCACCAGGTGACATCTAAGGTGAGATCTCAGATGAGAAATTTTTAAAAATCGAAAAAAAAACATCTTAAATGCTTCGAAACCTAGCTTTTTGAACTCTTCCAATATTAAAAACCTTATTTTTTATTAAATAAGAGGATCCAGCAGCTTCGGGACCAAAATTACAGATTAAATTTTTTGCTTATTTTCCGTATAACATTACTGCAAAGAAAATTAGTCTAAAAATTTATTGTAAATTAATAAATTTGATGAAAAAACTTTTAATTTTGTTTTTGAATAAAGGTTCTAGGTGCTATAGAACCCTAGTTACAACCATTTTTAATCGAAAATCTCACTAAGAGATTTTTTAACATTTTTAGGCACTCGCCTCGAATAAAGAGTTTCGAAGAAACGTCTTATACCCAGGGCGAACGCATATTGGATTTGACCAAAAATGTGTTTTTTTCAATTCTTTCTGAGACATTTTTTACAAAAAGGTTTTTTAAAAAAATATTCTGGCTATTTTGTAGAAAATTAAATTCTAAGCAAATTCACAGTTTTTGAAAATTCTAAATACCCAATTGAAAAAAGTCTTTCTACCAACGAAGCCTCATTCTCCAAAAATTGACTTTCCGTCCGTGCGCAGGACCTGATGTTCATAAGAAGTGACCTTATATAACACAACATACTTGCTCAAAACAACTTTTTTCGGTCAAATTTACTATATGTTATGCATGATCACCATGTATATGCATCTTTAGACATACTTTTGTAGACCAGTAAAGGTAGAAACTGACATTTCTTCACTACAACTAGACTAAATTCTGAAAAATTAACTTATCACACTTGCTTCCATGAAATACTTGTACAATGACTATATATGTTCCATATACTATATTCTAAGACATCACTAAGCACATGTATCAAGTGGCGCGGCAGCGCCACGAAGGCTAGTTTGAGTAGCAAACAAAGCTTTGGCGCCCGCGACACTATTTACTTCTATATTGGTATCCGAGATTTTACTTTTAAGAAAAACGATACTTTCCATAATTGTTCTTAAGTAATTTTTATATATTATTGCATTCGTGTGCTAATCAGTGGTTTTTAATAGAAGCTGTCAAAAAAACGCTGTCATTTATATAATATAAACAATCTTGTATACAGGGTGGCCGATGACGAGGTCTAGGTGGTGCGCTCCGTGGTTTTTGGTGAATTGTTTTTACTCTTACTATACTAACACTTGCACTGTAATATATATATATAGTGAGTTTGAGTGAAAAAGTAAAAGATGGATATATATATATATGTGTGTGTGTGTGTGTGTGTGTGTCTATATATATATATATATATATATATATATATATATATATATATATATATATATATATATATATATATATATATATATATATATATATATATATATATATATATATATATTATATATATATATATATATATATATATATATATATATATATATATATATATATATATATATATATATATATATATATATATATATATATATATATATATATATATATATATATATATATATATATATATAATATATATATATATATATATATATATATATATATATATATATATATATATATATATATATATATATATATATATATATATATATATATATATATATAGACACACACACACACACATATATATATATCCATCTTTTACTTTTTCACTCAAACTCACTATATATATATATATTACAGTGCAAGTGTTAGTATAGTAAGAGTAAAAACAATTCACCAAAAACCACGGAGCGCACCACCTAGACCTCGTCATCGGCCACCCTGTATACAAGATTGTTTATATTATATAAATGACAGCGTTTTTTTGACAGCTTCTATTAAAAACCACTGATTAGCACACGAATGCAATAATATATAAAAATTACTTAAGAACAATTATGGAAAGTATCGTTTTTCTTAAAAGTAAAATCTCGGATACCAATATAGAAGTAAATAGTGTCGCGGGCGCCAAAGCTTTGTTTGCTACTCAAACTAGCCTTCGTGGCGCTGCCGCGCCACTTGATACATGTGCTTAGTGATGTCTTAGAATATAGTATATGGAACATATATAGTCATTGTACAAGTATTTCATGGAAGCAAGTGTGATAAGTTAATTTTTCAGAATTTAGTCTAGTTGTAGTGAAGAAATGTCAGTTTCTACCTTTACTGGTCTACAAAAGTATGTCTAAAGATGCATATACATGGTGATCATGCATAACATATAGTAAATTTGACCGAAAAAAGTTGATTCGAGCAAGTATGATGTGTAATATAAGGTCACTTCTTATGAACATTAGGTCCTGCGCACGGACGGAAAGTTAATTTTTGGTGAATTAGGCTTCGCTACTAGGAAAACTTTTTTCAATTGCGTATTTAGAATTTATAACTACTGTGAATTTGTTCAAAATTTAATTTACTATAAAAAAGCCAAAGTACTTTTATGAAAAAACCATTTTGTAAAAAATGGCACAGAAAGAATTGAAAAAAAAAACAAATTTTTGTTCAAATCCAATAGGCGTTCGCCCTGGGTATAAGAGGTTTCTTCGAAACTCTTTATACAGGGCGAGTGCCTAAAAAGAGGGGTAAGTAAAATGAATATTAATTACAGGTTTGAATCGAATCACAACGCAGTGGAGATAGAGACGGGCAAAACGAACTGAGAAAACGAGAAAGAGGAGGAAACAAGACAGAAAGGGCAGTATGGACAGAAAAGTTAATAGAACATTTCCGAGAAGAACTGAAAAAGGAAGCAACGAAATGGTCAGAACTGAGACGAAAACTAGAGAAAGCAATTAGAAAGAAAAAGGAAAACGGCAAAAAAAAGAAAACCCGTGGTGGGATGAGGAATGCAGAATCAAAAAAGTAGAGGTAAGGAAGCTAGCTAAGGCTTTAAGGAAACGAGTAAGAAGGAAAGAGTATGTCAAAGCGAAAAGAGAATGGGGAGTATTAGTGGAAAAGAAAAAGGAGACGGAAACGGAAAAGAGCATAAGAAAAGCGGGAGCAGACAAAACTCGGAGAAAATTCTAAGGAATAGTAAAATGCAGAAGAAAAAAGAGAAGAATAAGATGTAGCAGTGCGATAAAGAATGAAGAATGGATAAAACATTTTAAAGAACAACTGGGGAAGGAGGAAGAGAGACAGATAGGTCTTAATTTGCATATAGCAAAACAAATTGTAACGGTCCTAACTCTTGCAAGCGACGCGCGAAAAATGCGAACACGAAAAAATCCCGAAAAGGGAGTATATCAAAAAAGTGATCAGCGCCGAACCAATCAGCGAGTAGCAGCAGCGACGGCGGACTGGAGGGGAAAGCGGCCGCAGTAGCAGCGCCGGCGCACTGGAAGGGAAAGCGCGCAGCAGTGGCTCGGCGCAGCTAAAAAGTTAAATTCGGCCAGAGCAACATTTTTGTGCGCGAGTTGAGGCGCTGGCAATACGGCGAGTTCCTTATAATTGCGAATTTAAATCAAATTGAAATTTTTAAATCTAATATTAAAACGTAGCGAACATAATAAAACTATCTGCCTCATATAAATATATATTTTAAAACTTTACTATTTTAATAACAGTGTAGTACGACTTCACAGGCAATACGTCTTCTGAAGGTCAACTACACGAAACTTTTTGTCAAACGGAACACTCTAGAGACATTACGTCTCAGGAGAGAGCTCCGATTAAGACAAGTAACTCAAACAGTAATACATCTGTTTGAGTAAAAATCTTTCTTAAATAAATGAAAACATAATTCTCTCTTCAGGTATATTAGTCTTGGCTACAATACGTTAGTCAAGGACGAAATACTTTGACATCGCTTCGTATCTTTACTCAAGTATAGTACATAATAATCTTGGAGGCAATACGTCCTTTGAGAATCGCTTGCACTATAAAATCTGAGCGGTAGATATATGACGTGTGATGGAACTTCTAAGATTTTATATCCCAGAGGCACTCTGGGAAAGAACTCATGGATTGTATGAACTTTTTTATTATTGATATAAGCACCTCCAGTAATATTGCACTCAACTCTGAGTGCATTGATTCTCAATATTTTCACTGGTAAATCAGAGCTGTGTTGAATGTTCTCTTTAAGAGTGCGAGGAGCAAAGCCAAGAAGACGGCCTATGGAATCGTGATGTCTGAAATCTATCGGATGACTGCAGATAATTTTACTTCTAAGAGTATTGTTGTTAGCTTTCAAAGAAAATTTAATTCCTTTGGATTTCAAAGTTTCTTGAAGAAATTGATTAATATCATCAATCTCATAACTGCCAGTAGGAATATTAATAATAATATTTCCGTTCAAATGGAGATTATTATTTGAATAGTCAACATTAAAAATAAAGTTGAATGTTAAAAGTTCAACTAAACCCAAGACAAAATCCCTATGCTGAGGTAGTTCAATCGAAGGAAAATATTGCTTCTAACAAGGAAAGGTACCTAACCCGAACTCACCGATTTTGATGATTTTCATATATGTTGTAGAACATAAAAAAATAAGAGACACGTATTTTTTTTTATCGGCTAATTTTCACTTTTAAGGGGTAAAAACCTCCCCTAAAGTTAACCCCCAAAAAGCGTTTTTTTAAATATCTCGGCTTAAAATTAATATTTTTCAATGAAACAAATTGGAGGTTATTTCTTACAAAAAGAGCAAGTATTTCATGGTGATTTGAAGAGTAAGGGTAGCATCCCCTATTTTTTAGGGGTTGAAAACATATATTTTTTGGCATAATTTTATAATAAAAATGTTTAAACCGACTAAAAAAAATTGGAAAAAATGTTTAAACATCCTTAATAACAAAATTTAGTTGACGTCTTTCGGTGTTTTCATAAATATTACCCCTAAGGGGGTAAACCACCCCTAACACAAAATAACTGTAAATATGTAATTCAATACATAATATTTCGTAGAAAGTTTGTATATAGAGGTTTTCGAGGTCGCTGATTACAAATCTGTTATCAGATTTTGAAAATTCAAAATGGCGGAACCAATAGGACGGAAATATCGAAAAAAAATTTTATATAATAAAAAAGTTTTAAACGACTAAAAAAATTGGAAAAAATTTGTAAACATCTATAATAAACAAATTAAGTTTTTCGATTTTTTCATAGATACTACCCTTTAGGGGGTAAACCACCCCTAACACAAAATAACTATAAATATACTTCAATCCATAATATTTTGTAGAAGGTTTGTATATAAGGGTTTTCGAGATCGCTCTTTGCAAATCTGATATCAGATTTTGAAAATTCAAAATGGCGGAACCAATGTGGTGGACGAAAATGTCGAAAAAAAATTTTAACTTTCATAAAAACTTGTTATAAATGTGTTATCTTTGTAGCCTGTACATGTGAACTAAAGAGCCTTAAACCCTAAACCCCTAAAGAACAAATAGGCTAAATGGTTGTGCTTTTTAACCAAACCACCTCAAATTCCTAAATTTGTAAACAAGAAAATTCTGTGTGTGAAGCAGTTTTATAATTTCCGTAGAAATTGTTATCAGAATGTTATTGAAATTCCTTTATTGTAAATTCAACTTATAATGTATTTTTGTTTATAATATTAGAGTATAATAATAATCTACAATCTTTTATCTTTTGCCATAGTGCATTTTTTGTATTGAGCATAAAATATATTATTTTACGATGTTTTTACAATAATGGTAGTCCTCATAAAAGTGTTTAAAGCACAATGCTTTTTTGCACCAACCACATCGTACAATTGCAATGTTTGTGCACCCTTCTATTTCACAATGTGTTGCACAAGACTTTCCAAAACTGAAATCTATAGGATTATCAAATTTATCTGGTTTTTCATCGATGTAACCGCTTTTATACCAGGAATATTTAAACAAATCTATATATCTCGGTGAAGACAGTTGGTTGTGAACCAATGATTGAAGTTTAATTATATTATTTCTCACATGTAAATTCATATCATGATCCATTAACATTACATTATCAGAAAATGTTCGGACAAAGTTTTTCCAAATACGGAATCCATAGACATCAAGTGGTTGTATTTTTCCTGTGGTTCCAGTTGGAATTTTTTTATGTTAATAATTTTATTTTGTGGCATTGTTTCTTCTATAACTTTGTCACAATGACCACTCCAAGAATCAAGTAATAGTATTGAGTGATGGCCTACATAGGGATAAAATATTTTTTCCAACCAGATTTTGAAGTGTCTGCAATTAAACGACTTACTAATTAACTGATCAACGATATTACAATGTAAAAATTGTTATTAGTTCCCTTACTTGTTGTTAATTTTCCAGATTTGGATGCTTCCACGTACATGTTTTCTGGTCTAAATATGTTTTGTTCTACAATAGGGCCAAACTTGCCACTTGGTTCCTTTAAAACAAGAAATAGCGGCGACAACAGTTGTCCAGTAGCTGATATTAGTGGCTGTATAGTATAACTATGCGTTGTTGCTGAAATTGACTGTACCAGACATTGCACTTGCTTTTCTCCTTCTACTGCTAATGTTCTTCCAGAATGCATTTCTAGCTGAAATCCGCTCTGATCTGTATTATACAAATTTTCGAGTCCAATCCTTGGTATACACGATTTAACGTCATCGATAAATGCTTCAGCTTTAGCCGTAAGTTCTGCACTACTTTCTAGTGTTTTTCTTGTTATGAACTTATTTATTTTCCTAGAAACTATTCGGTGTGCTTGCTTAAATTTGAGTAACCAATGTTTAGAAGCTTTGAATCTAATATCATCAAAACCAATTTCTTTTTTAGCTTGTAAGGCCCATCGAATTATATCTTCATCATGGATAATTGAACCACTGTCGAGAGCTGCTTGAAAATTATCCAGGGTATACTGACAAATTTGTGCTACTTTTTCTCTATACGTGCCACCTTTATTAATTGAATGAGCCCAACGACGTAGCTGACTAATAGATGATACTTTTTTGAATCTGTTTTGCACTGTTTTGAGACTTAAATTTTGCTTCGTTTTGCTACTTCTCCAAAATTCTACAGCTCTTTTTTTGTATTCAAAATCTAGTTCTTCATTATCTGCTGTACATTGATTTGTTGGTGCAATATCCGGATCAGGAAAATGATGTTGCACTTCATCTTCAATTATTTCCACATTATGGTCTTTATACTCTTCTTGAAAATCCAAAGAGTCATCAGTAATCATTTCTACATCGTTGAAATCATGTGTTGCATCTATTAAAATTTTTTTTATTTTTTCGGCCAACTCTGTTTCGTGATAATTCGTGACACTATCTGGTATGTTTAACGCTTGAAAGTATGCTAATAATAAGTTTAGAACGTTTAACGGATTAATTTTCATTTTTCAATCTAAAATGAAAACAAGCGGTAAAATTTATACAAGCTGTGTTTTTGCATGTAAGGCACGACTGCTACATTTCTACCAGAATAAAACGAGTGAATGTAAATTGAATCAAATCATTAATCTATGCATTGGAGAAGAATTCTCGTTCCACTTTGTGATGTTCGGAAAACTCTATTTTTGGTTTTATTCAACTTTTATTCACTTTGAAATTGAATAATGTAAATCTATGTAAAATCACTAAAGAAAATTTTCTACAACTGTATGATACCACTGACAAACAAAAAGACGTACTATTCGTACTTTCCGGCATCGAACTAGAATACCCACAAAACTCACTCACTGCCTAAAAAATAACACAGGCAGCTGAGGTAAACACTCGATGAAAACAATCTAAAAAAAGAACATACTGATTCGCACATATTGTCAACAACTTTTATGAGTGAAAGACATTTATCTGTGGAATTATCATTGAATGTACGATAACATTCATTAAACTAATGAATGCATATAAAATTCCCTTTCAATAACAACGCGTTCTTTAATTGCAAATGAAGTTCGAATATTAATATTCTTTTATGTATTTTTACCAATAACAAAAATTATCATAGTAATATAATAATAATAAGAAGAAGAAGAATAAGCATAATTGCAATAGCAATAATAACAGTAATACTGATAATAGCAATGATAATGAAAAATAATAATAATAATTAGAATAATATTTATTATTAAATTTAGATTTTTTGATAAATTCATTAAATCGTAGCAAATAGTATTATTATGGAATTCCAGACTGTAAATATTTTACTATAGATACAATAATCATTACTTCGAGAATTCATCTAAAAAACTTTCGGCTTACGAAATAATTGTAACAATGAAAAAGTCCCAAGTTTGACAACATTAAATTTTATTACAAAACGCAAAAGAGTTTGATAAACTAATTTTATTAACCTATGTTTTTTCATTTGCAAAAAAGTGTGGACTTTTTGAATTTATAAAATTATATAATTATGCAATTTATGAAATACTTTATGATTTATGAAATTACTTTTGAAATTATGCTAATTTATAAAAGCAGAAAAATAAATAATCTTTGATTGAAACATAAAACGAGACGTTATTTGTTACATACAAAATGATAGAATAAAATATCGGTAATATGTCTATACTCGTGTCTACGGTAAAGCATAGGCCTTCGGCATGTCTGGAGGTTAGGGGTTTGGAGTCGTTTGGTTAAAAAGCACAACCATTTAGCCTATTTGTTCTTTAGGGGTTTAGGGTTTAAGGCTCTTTAGTTCACATGTACAGGCTACAAAGATCACACATTTGTAAACAAGATTTTTTGAAAGTTAAAATTTTTTTTCGACATTTTCGTCCACCACATTGGTTTCGCCATTTTGTATTTTTAAAATCTGATATCAGATTTGTAAAGAGCGATCTCGAAAATCCCTATATACAAACCTTCTACAAAATATTATGGATTGAAGTATACTTATAGTTATTTTGTTTTAGGGGTGGTTTACCCCCCTAAGGGGAAGTATCTATGAAAAAACCGAAAAACTTAATTTGTTTATTATAGATGTTTACAAATTTTTTCCAAATTTTTTAGTCGTTTAAAACTTTTTTATTATATAAAATTTTTTTTCGATATTTCCGTCCGCCATATTGGATCCGCCATTTTGAATTTTCAAAATCTGATAGCAGATTTGTAATCAGCGACCTCGAAAACCTCTATATACAAACTTTCTACGAAATATTATGTATTGAATTACATATTTACAGTTATTTTGTGTTAGGGGTGGTTTACCCCCTTAGGGATAATATTTATGAAAACACCGAAAGACGTCAACTAAATTTTGTTATTAAGGATGTTTAAACATTTTTTCCAATTTTTTTTAGTCGGTTTAAACATTTTTATTATTAAATTATGCCAAAAAATATATGTTTTCAACCCCTAAAAAATAGGGGATGCTACCCTTACTCTTCAAATCACCATGAAATACTTGCTCTTTTTGTAAGAAATAACCTCCAATTTGTTTCATTGAAAAATATTAATTTTAAGCCGAGATATTTAAAAAAAACGCTTTTTGGGGGTTAACTTTAGGGGAGGTTTTTACCCCTTAAAAGTGAAAATTAGCCGATAAAAAAAAAATACGTGTCTCTTATTTTTTATGTTCTACAACATATATGAAAATCATCAAAATCGGTGAGTTCGGGTTGGGTACCTTTCCTTGTAAGACAGATCAGTTTCCTGAGAGACTCGGAGTGAAGCTATCTTCCATGACTGATCGAAAGATAACACCGGCACACAAAATAAAAAAAGTTGTCTGCGCGAGAAATCAGACCTATCTATCTTTATGTTTTTCGGGTCGCTGAATTCGAATATAAGGTCAGTTAGGCCCCATCACGTCAGGTTCAAGGTCAGTTCGAGGTCAAATTGGGAAGTAACGGTTAAAAAAATTAAAATGCCATATATTTATGTTTTTTGGTCGCTGAATCCAAATCCGGAATCAGTTTGGCCCCATCTCGTCAGGTTCAAGGTCAGTTCAAGGTCAAACTGAGAAGAAATGATTAAAAGAAATAAAAATGCCATACATTTATGTTTTTTCGGTCGCTGAATCCAAATCCGGGGTCAGTTTTACCCGATCACGTCAGGTTCAAGGTCAGTTCGAGGTCCAATTGGGAAGTAACGGTTAAAAAAATTAAAATGCCATATATTGATTCCGGATTTGGATTCAGCGACCAAATAAACATAAATATATGGCATTTTAATTTTAGATAGCAGATAGCAGACGAGCAGTATTGTGTGGTCCATCAAACTGTGGAAAAACAAATAGTTTATTGGCTTTAATTACACATCCCAATGGTCTTAGGTTTGAGAATTTGTATGGGTACTCTAAATCTTTGAATCAGCCACAGACTAAAAATTCCACAAACGCTGAAGACTCCATTGACCCAGAAGAACCCCAATGGTTTTTTGTACATCATGGTAAGTGTGCGCTGTACCAAATTTCCCATTCTTTAGTACCTTCTGATCCATGAACTTTTTCAGACTGGTTGCATTGTAAACAGTAAGAAGAAAGAACTTCTAAAGCAATAACACAGCCCCACAATAAAAAAAAATTGTAAGTTCCAAATCTTGACCACGGTACTTATATGTTTTTGGGATCGCTGAATCCGAATCCAGGGTCATTTTAACCCCATCAGATCTTAAGTCAAGGTCAAATAGGGGTCAAATTATCAAAATACATTAAGACTAAATCATGGTATCTTGGGGTTTTTGGGGTCGCTGAATGCGAATCCGGGGTCAATTTAACCCCATAAGGTTATATTTATGGTCAGCTCAAGGTCTGTTCAAGGTCATGGACGTAAAGAGAGTGAAAAAAATAGTTATAAGCTGAAACAATGCAAAGGGTAATGTAAACCATAAAGCAAAGAACAATATATGTGCAAGTACAATCGTATCCTTTAAAACTATATCATAGTTTGCTGCTCCTTCATTTGCTTTAAATTTGTTAGAAGTATATGCAATTCAATAAAATACCCGTAAAAATATTAAGCCCATTACTCTTTTTTATGGTAATGAACTGTTTTATTGTCAAATGATCTAGGAAGTGGATTACGCTTCCGCTTCTCCGATGTTGATGGTAGATCTCTTTTTAACGACCAACAGTAATCTGCTAACATATTTACGTCCCATCTTCCTTGGTACCTGCGCTCCATTTCCTTGATATCTTGGTGAAATCTCTCTCCCTGCTCTTCGCTGTAATCACCTAGGTTTTCTGGAAACTCATCAACATGCGAATATAAAAAGTGTCATTTTAGATTCATTAGGCAGTCTTGATTTTTGTAACTATTTACTAAATTTAAAACTATTTGTTCGTAATTTGGGCTCTTATGATTTCCAAGAAAATTTTTAATTACGTCCTCAAAATATAACCATGCTTCTCTCTCTGTATGATTCATTTTCGTAACAAAAATTTCATCATTTATCATCATACGAATCTGAGGGCCATCGAAAATTACTTCATTTACATTAGCATCACTTAATTTGGGAAACTGATTTCGCAGATACTTTAAGCAGCTACCATCTTTGTCTAATGATTTTACCCATTGTTTCATAAGTCCCAATTTAATGTGCAGAGGTGGTATAAGAATTTTTGATGGATCAACAAGTGGCTTTTCTTTTATGTTCTTAGAACCCGGTTCAAACTTTTTTCTAAGGGGCCAGACACTCTTTATGTAATGATTCTTTCTATCCCTACTATCCCATTCACATAAATAGCAAGGATATTTTGTGAATCCCGATTGTTGCCCCAGAAGTATTGTTATGATTTTAAGATCCCCACATATTTGCGATTTATGATCATTGTATTTTATTCGGTCTGATATTACTTTCATGTTACAGTACTCTTCATTCAGTATTACCGAATATCCTATGGGAATGACTGCATAAACATTTGTATTGTGTAACAGAACGGCTTTTAAACTTCTCGTCAACGAATCGATGAACAATCTCCACTCGTTGGGGTTGTAACATCCATATTTAAAGCAATTCATCAACCCAACTATATCTTTGCAGTAAACTAAGCAAAATTCTTCATCTTTAGCGAAATAATCACGATATTTCTTATCTCTGTCTCGGTAGTAAGAAACTTGAATTTTTCCAGCTTCATTAGTATTTTCTTTTAGCCATGAAGCCAAGTACTCCGCCCCATCCTTTGGTAGGCCCAAATCGCGTATGAGATCATTCACTTTTTCTTGTGTAAGTGGACCTTTCTCCTTCTTAGCATTATAGGGGATGTATTCCTCGTCACTTGTATCACTTGTGCTAGCAACGTCACTGTCTTCATCAGGCGATTTTTCTTCTTCTGCAATAACATCTCCTTCCTCCATTTCTTCTTCTATCATTTCATCTTTATCATGTCTTTCTAAATTTTCCGCAAGATCCATACTTCCACTTACGTACGTACCCAGTGGATCTTCTCTTTTATCAATTGACGATTCATATATAGGTTTCGTGACACTTTCAACGTTAGCGTAATTAATGTGCGACTTGATTTTACTATTAACTCCATGCAAATTCGTATTACAAAAATAACAGTCTTCTTTCCTTAAAGGGTTCCTTCCATATCGTAGGCACTTTCATTTTTACTTCAGTTTTACCATTTATGCCTTTCTGTAGCATTTTCCTACATATTCCGCATATGATTTTAGGAACTCAATCAAATTCGTCAATTTTCATGTCTAAGTCAAACATGTTCTTGTACTGCTCTTTAATATTTTGATTGATTTTTCTTCTATTTTTTGGGGTCTCATACTTGCCACAAATGTAACAAAAACTATCCCGTTTTGCTATAAGGCATTCTTGGACACCAAACCTCAAGTGACAAATTCTTGTAGTATTATACTCTTCGAAAGCCAAGTTTCCCACTAACAAAGAGCTGCGGTCGCTCGATGACGACGCCTGCGGGCCCGCTTGCTCATCCTGACCAGCCGCCGATACTGGGGTTCCGAATCCCTGCATCGTAATTTTTTGCTGTTTGTCTGCCATGACGGCTCTAAAGCCTTCACCCAGGGGTTTAGCCGACCGAAAAAAAGAATCGGTCGTTTCCCACCGTCACCACGTGAAGGTACCCTGGGGGCAAACAAACAGCATATTCATATCCGTTCGTATCAAGTAGGAAATACAAGTGATACAAGTGAGATGAAGATTACTGTAACATGACTTTGGAAACCTTTTGGGAAAGAAGACCTTAACACAAACCCAAGATAGTCAACATCAATCGTCTTGGGACTTACACTGAGAGAGACACCCGATAATGAAGACTGCCTAATGAATCTAAAATGACACTTTTTATATTCGCATGTTGATGAGTTTCCAGAAAACCTAGGTGATTACAGCGAAGAGCAGGGAGAGAGATTTCACCAAGATATCAAGGAAATGGAGCGCAGGTACCAAGGAAGATGGGACGTACACATGTTAGCAGATTACTGTTGGTCTTTAAAAAGAGATCTACCATCAACATCGGAGAAGCGGAAGCGTAATCCACTTCCTAGATCATTTGACAATAAAACAGTTCATTACCATAAAAAAGAGTAATGGGCTTAATATTTTTACGGGTATTTTATTGAATTGCATATACTTCTAACAAATTTAAAGCAAATGAAGGAGCAGCAAACTATGATATAGTTTTAAAGGATACGATTGTACTTGCACATATATTGTTCTTTGCTTTATGGTTTACATTACCCTTTGCATTGTTTCAGCTTATAACTATATTTTTCACTCTCTTTACGTCCATGACCTTGGACAGACCTTGAACTGACCATAAATATAACCTTATGGGACTATACTGACCCTGGATTCGCATTCAGCGACCCCAAAAACCCCTAAATGTCATGGTTTGATTTTACTTTTTATGAATCTTTATGATTTGACCTTTAACTGACCTTGATCATGACCTGATAGGGTTGTAATAAGCCCGGATTCGGATTCAGCGCCCGAAAATATCCCAAGATACCATGGTTTTAGTGTATTTTTCATGTATTTCGATAATTTGACCTTCAACTGACCTTGAGAACGTTCTGATGGGGTTAAACTGACCCCGGATTCGCATTCAGCGACCCCAAAAACACCTAAATGTCATGGTTTGATTTTACTTTTTATGAATCTTTATGATTTGACCTTTAACTGACCTTGACCATGACCTGATAGGGTTGTACTAAGCCCGGATTCGGATTCAGCGCCCGAAAATATATAAGTACCGTGGTCAAGTTTTTGGGATTTACAATTTTTTTTTATTGTGGGGCCCTGTAATCTTTCCACTTTCTTGACCCAAGATTGTAAAAACTCCATTGTAGGATCTATGACCTCGACGCTGCCACGTATCATCACCTTGAACACCTATTTCTCGTTTACAAGCTACGATTTCATCTGGAGTATTCGTAACATCTGATTCATCATCTAACATATTTTCATCTAAATCTTCAATACTCAGTTAACTAATAGCTTCTGGATTAACACTTTCAGGTTCACATATCTCATTTTGTGAATTAGTACGTGTAAGTCGAAGTTCTTCGTCTACAGCTTCAGACATAAACTTATCCGCAACTCTTGATGTAACTTCAAAAAGCACATTACGTATTTTAGTAGAAGTTGCATTTTGAATTGGACGAGGAAAGTCCATTACTCCACAAAAAGTTCTCAGACTTTCACCACCAACCAGTCTCATAGCTAGGACACTGCGTCTATTGATTTAAAAAATATTTGATTTTTTTCCAATTTTTTTACAGTTGTGAAAATTCTTCTCATGTAAACACTTATCACACTTAATAGGATAATTGCCACCTAATCCATGCCATTTTATTTAATAAAATTTTATATTTCCACCACACTTACACATCACATTAATCTCTAAGAATGTAAACAAAAGTCTCATTCATATCAAAGATTCTATAACCTTCGAAATCAACCTCAGGATGATCTAGAGACGACAGTTTACGGGCAGAAGAACTTTTTATTTTTTTATTAGCAGAACAAAATTTAGGTCTTTTTTTTTCTACCGATATAATTTCTTGAATCAACTTTTCTGTGACGCTGTCTTGATAAATTATAGATTTTATTAAAAATATAAATTTATTATGAAAACACTGTTTTTATAGTATATATTTATAGCACTATTTTTATAGTATATATTTCACTATAACTTTATAGGATATATTTATAGTATATATTTATAGTAATATTTTTATAGTATATATCAAGTGGCGCGGTAGCGCCACGAAGGCGAGTTTGAGAAGTAGACGAAGCCGCGGCGCCCGTGACACTATTTACTTCTATATTGGTGTTCGGATTTTTCATGATACAGAAAAAAATGCTTATTGTTACTGTTCGTAAGATTTTTTGGCTTATTAGTATGTTTTCTGAGCTGAACTATGATTTCCAACAAAAATATTAGTGAAAAGGCTGCTTATTTTTATAATATGTGAGTGTATAATCCACAAATGCTAAAATTACGTTTTTCTTCTTCAGCCCGAAATGTGAAAGGACCGTTAAGTTAGCCGCAAGAAGTGTTAGGACCGTGAAGTTGGCCGCAAAGCTTCTCAAGAAAATATAATAATATATTACGATATTTTGAATTAAGAGGTTGCCAGTGCATACTCTGTGTTCCGAAGCTGTAACAGTAACTAGCTTGCCAGGGTAGCCGATGACAAGGTCTAGGTGGCGCGCTCCGTGGTTTTTTGTGTCTAGGTCTAAAAATCATTTGAGGAAGGTGTCTGGAGGTACAGGGTGGCCGATAACGACGTCTAGGTAGTTAGCCCCGTGGTTTTTCGTGTCTAGTAATCTTAGTAATAAAAATATTACAAAAAAGCTGTGGTTGAATGGTGCTAAAGATGCTTATATTTATTTTTACGACTTTAAATATGAAATACTCTAAACAATTTAAAAAAAAGGATTGAAATCTCTAAAAAAAATTAACTCTTAAAAAAGTAAAAGGTTAGGCGAGTTTGATATATTCCGCAACAAAATTACAGATAGAAAAGAACTGAGATCAATCAAACAAAGTCAACTTTATTATATTTAATCGTAACGAAGCAAAGAACAACTCTCAAGATAATTACTACGTAACTTGCCATGCCCGTTTCATTTTGTTTATTGGTGAACAACTAAATTTTCTTTTTATATATATTAGAACGTCATACAAACACTATAAGTACAATGAAACGGGCATGGCAAGTTACGTAGTAATTATCTTGAGAGTTGTTCTTTGCTTCGTTACGATTAAATATAATAAACTTGACTTTGTTTGATTGATCTCAGTTCTTTACTATCTGTAATTTTGTTGCGGAATATATCAAACTCGCCTAACCTTTTACTTTTTTAAGATTTTTATACTATAACTTTGTAGTATTATTATTATTAGCTTTATTGTTTTTATACATACGTATTTACAATAGTTTACAAAAAATATATAATTCTCCCCGTACATCCTTTTTTCTTTTTTTATCTTCTTTATATTTTCTTATACATAGTGCACTGAAGCTTCCTCCTCCCTAGTCTTCCTTCTTCCTTCTTGCCTTTCTCTCCTCCTCATCCCTCATCTCCACTTCTTTCACCTTCTTTATCCTACCCTCTTCCTCTATCCATTCGTATGTCTCTCCTTCCACTATCACCTTGATGTTCCCTCTTCTCATTAGTTCACTCTTTCTCTTTGCCCACTCCATTCTTCTTTCCCTTTCTAAAATTGCCTCTCTTTTTGCCCTTCTCTCATCACGGTTCATCCACTGCTCTATTTTCACTTTGTCCTCTCCGTTAATATCTTCTCCCCTTTTCCAGACTTCCTCCATCTCTTCTCTTGACTCGAAAATAATACTCTTGGTGTCTTTGTTGTATGTGTCCTCCAGTTCCCAGTTTGTCCCTTCTAAAATTCATCCAGCCGTTCTTGTACCTTGTTCTCGTCCCAGTTTACTCCCTTGTGAATTATTACTCCTCTCTCCCATACCTTGCTTCTTCCCTCTTCCATCCTTTTTCTTTTGCTTGCTGATACCAACTTAACCTCACTTCTCACTTTCAATTTGCTTCCCTCTTCTGATCCCTTTCTCTCTTTCTCGCGTCTCTCCTTTTCCTCCACCTTCTTTATCTTAGCCCTCATCTCTTCAACTGCCCTTTGCATCTTCTCCCTTTCTCTTCTCTCTTCTCTCACTTTTCCCTTCAGGATCTCCACATCCCCTTCTAGGTCCATCATTTTCCTCTCCGCCGCTTCTCTTTTTCCCCTCTCCAGTTGCATCTTCACCTTCCACTCCTTTACCTCCTCTTTTATTTCTCTTATCTTCCTCTCCACTCTTCTCTCGAAGTGAGTCATCTCCGCTATCTTTAGCTTTAGCTTATTCACTTTTTTATCTCTTATCTATTTGCTGATCTCTTCTTTCTAACCTCTTTCTGCCTTTATCCGCACGTGCTTTCGCCTCTGTTCCATTCGTTCCTTTTTCTTTTTCGTCCGTTCCCTCTTTCTACTCCTTTCTTCCTTGCCGACGCTCCTAGTTTCTTTCTCCCTGCACTCCTAGGGACTATTCCTCGGAGTTCCCTAGGCGGTTTCCGCGCGCTCTTTGAAACTGCTCCCGGCATACTTTGTCTTCCTTCCCTTTCTTTATTCTTCTTTCTACTTTATTCTGTTACTTTTTCTTTGTTTTTCCGTTTCCATATAATACTGTTAAGGATCCCTATTTGACTTCTTTTGCCTCCGCATATTTCTTCCCATTTATTCCCTGATATCTTCGTCTCCTCACATTTTTCCATTACGTGACTCCGTGTCTCTTCTTCTCTCCCGCACATCCTGCATTTTCTGTCTTCTTCTTTCATCCAGTAGTGGTTGCCTCTCGTTTCGCTTCCTAGTCTAAATCTTGCTATCTTTTCCAGTGCCCCTCTCCTCCTTTCTCCTGTCTCACGGATATGCCGCATTTTTCTAATTCGCTCCTTCTTACATCCTTCCGTCTTCCTCTCCGTATCTCTTTTTCTCTTTCTTTTTTCAGTAAGCACCAGCATTCTCTTAGCAAGAAGTTTTCTTTAGCCTTCCTTAATTGTCCTTCGTATCTAACTTCCCTTTTTCCTGCTCTTGTTTCCAGTTTGAAGCCTTTCGTCTCCCAGTGTATAATGTGTGCTGGAGTTGTTCTCTCCAGTTTCAGAACCCATTTCATGTATCTTCTCTGTATTTTCTCCAGTTCTTCCTGCCCTTTCCAACCCCAAATCTCCGCTCCGTACTCCATTACGCTCTGAACTAGTGCGTCGAAGAGTTTCATCCTCAGCTTCCAGCTCTCTTTAAAGATTGCCTCCCCTATTCCCCATATTGTGCCTAGCACTGCGATTTCCTTTCCTTTCACTTTCTTGATTTATTGATCTTTCTTCCCGTTCTCTTTCATAGTGTAGCCTAGGTTTCTAATCCTCATGCTCACTCCCAGTCTCTGCTAAGCTGCTTTCATGTCTGCGAAGCATGCGTAAACCTTCCCACCTTTCTTCCTCAACTCTTGCTCCACTGCTTTACTCACCACATATATTGCATCACATGTAGTTTTTACATTCTCCCTTATCTCCTTTTTTAAATATTGGTTTTACTGTCCCTTTTCTCCATTCTTCTGGTAGTCCCACGCCTTTCCATATCTTTCCCAGTATCTCCGTCAGCTCCTCTACTAGGTTCTCTTCTCCATACTTCCATGCTTCGTTCTGTATTCCATCATCTCCTGGTGCCTTTTTCTCCTTCAACTTTCTGATTATTTCCCTCACTTCCTCTACTTCTATCTCTCTTTCCTCCTCTTCTATCCCCCTTCTTGCTGGCTCTTCTATTTCCCTGATCCCCTCTCTCTGTGTTTCTCTCTCCCCTAGTTGCCCTTTAAAGTGTTCTAACCACTTCGCATCTTCTATCTCCTTATCAACCTGCTCTCTTTTCCCTCTTCTCCTCCTTTTAACCATATTCCAGAATTTTTTGCCCGATCTGTCCTCTTTCACTTCTTTTATCTCCTTCGTTAGTCCCTCTTCTTTTTTGTTCCTGATCATGTTCTTTAATTCTCTCTTTACCTGTGTGTACCTGTTGACCCCATCTCTTCTAATCCCTTTTTTTGCCCTCTTCATTTCTGCCCTCTTTTTTCTGCATTCTTCATCCCACCATCTTTTCTTTTCATTCTTCTTTCTCACTCCTCTTTTGGTTTGTATCGCGTTCCTTATTTTCACTTTCAATTCTCTCCATGATTTCGCTTCTCCTCCTTTCTCTAGCCAGTTCCTGTATTCTATAATGGCCTTCTCTGTCCATAACGCTCTACTAGTTTCCTCTTTTACCACCTACGCTTTTCTCTCTGTATCTATCTCTATCTCAAGCACCCCATGGTCCGATTCTATTCTATCTTTTACCTTCATCCTTTTTATCTTTCTCTTCCCTTCCTCATTTGCTATCCCGTAATCTATTACTGAACATCCCATTCCTCCTACGAACGTTATTTCCCCTTCCTCATCTCCTTCTATGTTACCGTTTAATATGGATAGCCCCATCTCTTTTAATCTGTCTAGCAGCTCTTCCCCTTCTTTATTTATTATTTTATCCTCATTTCTCTCCTCATCCAAACTTCCACCCTCTGTTCCTGTCCTTGCATTTAGGTCTCCGCACCAAAGTATCCTACCTCCTCCACCTGCCTTTTCTAGCATTTCCTGTATCTCTTCATAGTTCTTCTTTTTCTCATCCCTCATATATGTCGAGCCTATCCACCATTCCTCTCCTTTTATTTTGACCTTCCCTCCTATAAATTCTCCTGATCTCCCTTCCATCCATTCGTTGGCCTTATGAAAATTTTACATATAGATATAGATCTATGTATAAAAGTTACTGTGGCTGAGAGCACCCCCTGCTGCTCATGATGGTCTCTAGTCTTCATGAACAGTAGCGCATTTTTCGACCTAACGCTCTGAAGTTAGCTCGTAAGCTTGAATTCGGAATAAGGCCGTTACCGGTCACAGTCGAAAAGGAACAGGGAACAGATATACAGCTTAGATAACAGCTCGCTGTTCCTTGTATCTGTATCTGTTCCCTGTTGTGGATATAGGTTGATTTATTTTACTTTTATATTACACACACACAAAAGAAGCTAACAAATAATAAATATAGTAGATATATGTATGTATGTGTGCGTTAGCGTGCAAAAAGTATTTGACTTGAAAAATTATTAATTTTGCTATACATTATTTGTATAGGTTGTTTAAACAATTTTTTATGCAAATCTGATGACTGATTCGTAATCAGCACACTCGAAAACCTTATATTACATACATGTTACGGCCCATTCATATGTTTTCAAAAAAGTGGTTTAAGGTGGTTAGGTCCCCTTAACTTGATCAAAGCATACAATTCGAGAAAACATTGGACAATAGAAATCGAGCATGAAAATGTTACACAGGCAAATGAGCGAGAAGTCAAGAGACGTTTTCCAAATGAAAAGTAGCCAGTGAAAAAACCGAAATTCAAAGTAGGAGATGAAGTACGAATGAGTAGGATAAAAAATATTTTTGAAAAAGGTTACACGCCAAACTGGTCTGCGAAAATTTTCACAATAACGCGAGTTGTAGTAACTTACCAACTCAAAGATTATTATGATAAACCCGTCTCTGGCGGTTTTTATGAAACAAAAATTCATAAAACTATGTATCTGGAAATTTATTTAGTAGAAAAAGTTTTAAAGAAAAGTGGTAAACGCGTATATGTTAAATGGTTAGGATTTAGTGTCAAGCATAATAGTTGGATAGATAAAAATGAGATTGTATGAATTGTCTAGGATAAAAATAAATAAGAAAACAGTAACTGTGTTTCATGCTGTATTTATTCATTTTTATTATGTACAAGTTTCAACAAATAAATAGTTTTAAAAATAATCAATCTTTGTATTTCATTAATTTAGAAAGTACTGAACTTAAAAGAAGTTCCACCCAGATATTATATAAATAAACTTAGTTTTTTCACCGTATTTGAGAGATTATTGGAAAGTTCTTGATCTTTCAAAACAGCTGAAGTGATCTTTTATGTCAAAAATATTTGAAAGCTGTCATCGATTTCGGCCACAACCTTTGTGTCAAACCTTGTCTTGACCTCCTTGCGTGCAGTCACCATGTACTGATGATCTTTTTCTAAGCCTGTGACTTTCTTCCTAGGCAAGAACTTCCGCTCAGCAATCTTGTTGAGTGCAGATAGATCCATTCGGAGAAATATAAAATAAGAATTTATGTTAGTAAAAAAAGTCTCAATACTGAGAATTCAAAGAGAACTGAGAAACAGAACTTACTTATAAAGTTAGATGAGTCTTGCTCGCTTTGCTCCTTGTCAACGTCCGTCTATTCATATAGCTCGTTTCACACCAGTCCCACCACAATTTGACCCCCATTCATTGCCACTAGTAATATATCCCTTCCCTCTCCTTGTTCTAATCCTATCTTGTTCAACGATGGATCCCAGTCGTGCATAAACTTTTCTATTATTCTTTTTCATACTTTTTGACATTTGTTGATACTTTTTGATACTTTTTTTATACGTTTTGATCCATTTTTTCGATACTTTTTGAACCTTTTTTCGATACTCTTGATACTTTTTAATACTTTTTGAACCTTTTTTTCGATACTCTTGATACTTTTTGATACTTTTTGATACTTCTTGATATTTTCCTGCACTTTCTCAAAGAGAAAGCTTTATAACGATGCAAATTTCCGCATTAAAGATTTTGATGTTTTCGATGTTTCTGCGCCCAAAAAATAAAAATCTGTTTTAAAAAAATGTATGCATGGATGTATGCTGAAATTTAGCATGCATTTCAACTATGCTTGTACTCATTAAATTTTGAGAACGATTGCCTGTCACATTCTGGATTTATTAACATGTCTAATTAAAAAAATAATTTTCATTCTCATATTTTGATCCCCACCATAACGCAGGAACGGATATGTTTGGACGTCCAAGGTCCGCTTGTGGGCGCTTTTGTCGGTGCGCTAAGTTATACTAAGTCACGAGGTATTTTAAAAAAAGTATATCTGTATATAATTGCGATGTAATATATACAGATATGCAGGTTTTTTTGTATAACTCACAGCACTTATAAATTCTATCACCAGATGAGCCACTTTTGCTTGGACGTCCGAATATAATAAGCTAAAATGTATCTATGTCCTAACTAAGAACCGGTTAAATTTTGAAGCCAGATGACTGACTAGTTTTGATATTTTATATGTTTGATTTTTTAAAATCGTTTTCTCCCAATTTTTGTCCCTGATGCGGGCAGCAATACGCCACGGAGGTAAAGCAGGCGAGGCGGGAAAAAAGATAGGACATTTTCTTAAGATTTCAACACGGGTAGAAGCCCGGGTGCCGGGGGGATGGAAAGAAGGGGGCGCAGGTAGCGGGTCGAGGGAAGCAGGTAGACGAAAAACGGCAGTCACAAACTTTTTTATTTATTACTTGACACCTTACACTTCAAACTTACACTCTACCATTTCAACTGATAGACTACCGATAAAATTGGCTAAAATCTCTTCTCTTCTCTAAGGGAAAAAATCTATGTGAATTTACTTAGATAGTTTATCTAGAAAAGAAAGAAATTCATACATAACTGTGCGAGAGACACTTGTGCACGCAGTCAGTGGTCTATATTGGCCAGCTTTACTGAAAGACAAGTATCTTAGTAGAAAAACAGCTGACACTAGAAGGTATGTAGGATAAGTAGTTGTATGCAGTCAGTTGCGTATATTGACTAGCCTTCGCCTTCACCTACAAAACTCAAGAGACATCTTTGCGTGAGATTTTAAAAGGGAGGGGGTTGTGTCGCTACAATACTCTTCAAAAGTACAGCACGCTGAGTGTTAAGCATAGAGGTACTACTAGTACCTCTATGGTGTTAAGCAGTCCGATTTCTTGGAGGATTCCAAGGCAACTCATAGTGACAAAATTCAAAGCGGGGCTAAAGCATTGCCATGTCTCAACAGTGCTTTTGACTTTCTCGCTCTCCGCGCGTAAAAGTTCGCTTTAGTGGAGTACTTTTTATATATTTAAAAATAATAAAGCTCGAGCTATAACATTTTTAAAATCCTCTTCCAAATATTCTGGATTACATTATACTAGTTTTTTAACAAAATCTAAAAAAGAGTTTCAGCGCTATAAATGAAAATGTGCGTAAAAGAGCTACGGCTCCATAAGGCTCTGTTAAAGCACGCAACTTTGTTAAGGAATATAAATATTTATCCTGTTAGATACATAAAAACTTATATGGTAGCTGAATGACAATGTTGCATACATTTGAACTAATTTTTTTAAAAAATTTTAAGAAAGTGAGATTTAACACGAGGTTTATTAAAACAAAATTATCGTGCAGAGCTGTATTGATATGTATGCAGAAATTAATACTATCTATTATAAACTTCCTTATTGATTACCGAGAAAAAATTGGTTTGTAAAATACTTCGAAAATTAAATATAGAGTTCGATCTTATTAGGTCATACTTTTAGAAAACATCTTACAGTCACGTTCATACGTAGCCCACACTCATTTTCGTAAATAAAATAGGGATAATAGCTATAAGGAGTCGGGTCTCTCGAGTATGAGGTATACGACCGATCCGTTCATTTCGAGTCGGACAGCATAGGAGAGAGCGCAGAATAAAATTGGACTTATAGTAATTCTAAAGACTCTGTGTCTTTATTACACCTTGCCTTCCACATATTCCAATAAGTTGACTCTGGAAAGTGTGTGTACCTGGGTCGCTGTCACTACCTGCGCGAGGATCGCAATCTACCTGCGCGAGGATCGCAGTCGGACTTGTACCCGGGGACCCAAGATTACGAAGCCGGAGCTTTACCACTGATCTAACGTCTTTGATGCATTCGGACGTTATGCATCGTAGTACTGCTCGGCGGACTCGTCTCACCGCTTGCGTTGCAGACGTGTGCGTCTGTGATAGCCCTCTCTCCCTGTATTCTCACCGCATTAAAGTCTAGCCACTTATGGAAAATACAAGATTTTTTCTGGAGGATAAAGGAAGGCTGTCCTTTTTCTTTCTTCTCAAAAAAGCTACCAATGGTCGGTGCAGGACGTATAGGAGGAAAAAGAGAGACCAATATGGGCACACTACGGTTTCTAAATTACTTGGAGAGAGGGAATATAAGGGAGGGGCATGAACCTACCACCGGTTTTATTTTCCAACTCATTTATTCAATTTTCAGCCAAAATTCCTCTGATTGACAAACAATTTCTACCCAGTTTTGTCACAGAACTCGATGTTGTCCTGAGCCAAGAAGTGGCGTTTGGCCAGTGTTTTAAAAAGTGTGACAGAGTTTGTGTTCCGCAGATGAGATGGTAGAGCGTTCCAGAGATATGAGGCGCTGACATGAAATGACTTCCGCAGCGTCTCTGTGGCAAAGGGAGGTATGTCCAGGGGGGTCACCTCCCCCCTCACAGGGTGGAGTGCAATATGGAAGTCGTAAAGGCCACGATATAGGCTGGAGTGGCAGTGTTAAAGAGCTTCCTTAAGAAGCAGGCCATGAAGTATTTTCGACGTCCAGCGGTGGTGAGCCATTGCAACTCACGCCTGTAGGGAGAGAGAGAGAGAGAGAGAGAGAGAGAGAGAGAGAGAGAGAGAGAGAGAGAGAGCGCATCGGTAATCGAGTATCTTAAGGACACAACTAATTTTTCGCTTATCTTTCTCTTTATCTCTCTCTCTCTCTGTGAGGCTTGGCATAAACAAAAAGAAAGTAACGCTTCTGTTTCTATTTGATTTCAGCAAGGCGTTTAATACGGTGTGTCACGTCAGGCTCCTGAGAAATATATCCTCTTTCGGCTTCTCCAAGCAGGTCATCCGCTGGCTTGCATCTTACCTTACGGGAAGAAAGCAGGCCGTTATTGGTGACAACGACGAGCTCTCCACCTTCCGGCCCCTGAACACCGGTGTCCCGCAGGGATCGGTTCTAGGTCCCCTGCTGTTCGCGTTGTACATCAATCACATTGGTTTTTGTCTGGATTCAGATGTGTCCCATCTAATCTATGCGGATGACTTGCAAATATACAGCCAATGCCACCTTGAGGAGCTCGATTCTCGTTCTGACAAGATGAGAGCTAATGCTGAAAGGATAATGGACTGGGCTGCACAAAATCACCTTAAACTTAATGTCCTGAAAACTAAGGCAATTGTCCTGGGCTCCCCCTACTACATTAATGCTTTACCAACTGTTGCTAACACCTACATCAACATAGGGGGAGCCCGGGTCGACTATGAATCATCCATGCGCAATCTGGGGTTGGTGCTTGACTCCAAACTAACGTGGAAAGAGCACGTTATACACAACTATGCAAACGTGCTCACTCATTAATGTATAGGCTTTACTTTTTCAGGAAAAGTACCAATCTCAGGTTGCGTAAACATCTCGTGCAAGCACTCCTATTTCCAATCATCGACTACTGCTCATTGGTATACTGTGACCTGACCCAAGAACTTGACACAAAACTCCAGAGACTCGTAAACACGGGAATTCGATACATCTATGGTGTAAGGAGGGACGAGCACATCACCCCCTACAGGCGTGAACTGCAATGGCTTACAACCGCCGGACGTAGAAAGTACTTTGCAGCCTGTTTTCTACGAAAACTGTTTAACACAGCTGTGCCTTCCTACATCTTGGCCTTTTTTGACTTTCACCTCGCGTACAGGCCTGTGAGGGGGGAGGTGACGCCTCTGGACATCCCGACTTTCAAGACGGAGACGCTGAAAGGTTCATTCCATATAAGCGCCTCATACCTCTGGAACTCGCTACCATCACGCCTTCGCAACACTACATCCATGTCACACTTCAAACAATTAGCTAAACAATATTTTTATGCACTTGAAAACTCATAATCATCTCACAAACACTTACACTCCTCCACTCTATATATATATATATATATATATATATATATATATATATATATATTATATATATATATATATATATATATATATATATATCATTTCACATTCACTCTCTCTATATATATATATATATATATCATCTCTTACACATACACACAAATTATAACTGGTTTTACTTTATACTGTTATTTTTGAATTGTACAACACAATGTACAGAAATAAAACTTATTTAATCTAATCTAATCTAATCTCTCTCTCTCTCTCTCTCTCTCTCTCTCTCTCTCTCTCTCTCTCTCTCTCTTTCTCTCTCTCTCTCTCTTAATTCTCGAGAACTAGAGAAGGAGGGACTTATGCAAAAGTAGGAGGAAGAATAGCTGCTTTCCTTCACCTTTCCAAATGTCCTAGAGAGGGACGAGACTGCTATTAGATCTGAAAGGGACAGCTTCTCTTTCCATTTTCCAAAAAAAGGCGGGCAATGCCATAGGCGCCTCTCTTTCAAAAAAAAGGAAATAATGCTATAGGCCTTTCTGGCTTATGCGAGAGATGGGGGAACAATTATCAATCTCCCTCCCTCTTTGGGTACTTTATCACTTTCAGAGGAGAGGGGGTGATCCAGAATCCGTGTGAGCCAGTATGCATATAGACTATCTACTTCTTAAAGCTAACATTTAAATTATTACATTTATTGTTGCAAGTAGGTTTAATCCGAAGAGTACTCAGACTATTGGTCAATATTTTAATTTGTTCTTGCATTAATTTATTGTCCTCCAAGATCAGCTGACGCTTACGCAGTTCATCCAACTGGGATGACTGTATAGTCAGCAACTCCTGCAGATCCGCAACACGCGCCACCAACTCCCTGTTCGAATCCTCCGAGGATGTTCGTGGAAAGAAGTCGGCAGTGGTGGACGCATGAAAGCGGCTGAAAACTCATACAGGACTTAATATCGGCCCCTTTAACGCTCGAAGGCTTGCGCGCCAGCAGAGGAGTGCCGTACTGCGATGAGTGTAGGAGGGGCGGCTCGCGCTTCTCCCCGCTCTTGGTCCCAGATATCGACTAGGAGAGCGGCGGGGGATCCATGCTCGCACGCGATTGCTGCTTGGTGATGGGGCCGTGTGCTTCGTGCGTGTAGACGCCGTAAATGCGCACTGCAAGGAACCAGGTGCGACACGATTGACTGTGTTCGCAGACTCAGTTCTTTTTGATTTCGGCCTATCACAGCAGTTATTACACTGTCCTCCAAGTTTTTTGCCCGTGCAATGCGAGTGACAGAGCAGCTTGCATGTCGGACACGTGCTGGTCAGAGAAAAAAGGCTGATAGAAGGAGAGCAGGTGTGGGTTGAGATGGAAAGAGTAGAAAAGGACATACAGTGGCAGAAATGGGAAAGCGAAATGAAAGAATTTAGACAGGCGAAAGATGTAAGAGAACTAATAAAATCTCAGGGAGAGATTCCGGAATATTCGAGAAGAAAAGGGAACACAGAAAAAAAGGGGTGGCCATGACAGCAAGATTCAGATTGGGCAACGAAGCAAGAAGATATGGGTATTGGATGAAAGAGGAAGAGAGAATATGCAGGTTATACGGAGAAGAAGAAGACACGCGAACACATATTCGTGAGGTGCAATAGAACAGGTAATAAAGAGAATAATTGGAAAAATATTTTGAACGGGGAAAGGAAGAACTTGGCGAAATTATAGTCATATGGATAAGCAAGGAGAAAGAGGAACGAGAAAAAGTTTAAAAGAAAATAGGCAAAAAAAGAAGGAGCAAACAAAAGAACATAAAGAGCAATCGAAAGGGATCAATAGCAAAAAGGAAGAAGACAAAAAATAAGGAAAAAGTAATAAGGAGGGCAAGAAAGAAATCGGATGAAGGAACAAGAACAGTGCAGGGACTTTTCATGAACAGGGGTGATGAGAGGAACAGACGTAGAAACAAAAGTCACTAGACAAGAGCTGGAAAACGATACAGGTGAAAGGAGGAACAGGGATAGGGAAAAAGGAATCGGAATCGAGCAGAATAGTAAAACACGTGGTGCAACACAGTAGAAAAGAGGTTAGCTAAATTAAAACAGTCACAGAAAGGAGAAAATAATCTGAAAAGGGGAAGATGTCGTTCAGAGAAAGGAAAAAGGAAAGAGAGATGAGGGAATTAAAGGATGAGGTAGAAGGCTGAAAGATCAAGGCGAGGTTCGAGAGAGCAAGAAGGAGGCGCTGAAAAATTGGAATTGTTGAAGTGGAAGATAAAAAGTATGCAAAGAGAAATGGATGAAATGAGAGAAAGGATGATAGGAAAGAAGAATAAAGTCGAGGCAGTCAAAAAGAGGCAGGAGAATAGGAGAAAGAAGAGACGGAAAAATTTTGAGAGAGAAAAGGGCGGACGCTGCAGGAAAAATAAAAGGTGAGAGCAGATGCGAAGTATGAGAGAGAGGATTGATAGTGCACTTAAATAATAGGACCAAGGAGGACTTAGTGAAGGACTGGCTGGAGGATATTATTAGGGAAGTTGAATGGGAGCTAGAGGACACCAGGACAGATGACACCAAGAATGTAATATTTAAAAGAAAAGAAGATATGGAAATGATTTGGGAGAAGACGGCTGAAAGTAAAGAAGGAGGTAAGATTAGGCTAGAACAATGGCTGTCCTTCGAAAAGAGAAGGGGCAAAGCTCTCATAATGAGAGAAAAGAAAAGGAGGGAAGAAAAGGAGAATGAGGAGGCGGATATTGAAGGAGAACTGTAAGTGGGATGAGAAAAAGGAGATAATCGTTAAAAAACGAAGAGGGATTGATCAGGGAGAAGATGATAGTTATAGGAAATAGACGTCGGGAGAGTTAGAGGAGGAAAAGGAGGAGTAAAGAAGAAAAAGAATGAGAATACAAAAGAATTCTACACACACACACAGAAACAAAGCAGCTGAGCACTCACATACACGCACGCACACTAACAGGCACACACATACACACACGTGAACACATCAAACGCGGGAAAGCACACACACTTATACACACATAACCTAAAAACAGAAACACTAAAGCACAGACACGCATACACCATGAGTTAATGTAAAAAGAGGAAAGACGTAGAAAGAGTTAATTATTGTATGTTTATTAAAGTTTTTACATTATACACTGTTATATTAAAGTGAAACAATAAAGTTATTATTATTATTATATTAAATAAGAAAATAAGAACATTTTACTTTAGTCAAACGGCTTAAAAATTTAATCAGTTCTTTGTTAGATCATACTTGATGAGCTTGTAAAGTTTCAGCCAAAAATATAAATGTGTTATGGAATTATTGTGGTAACCATTTTCGCGCACACACGCACATACATACATACATCCACGAGGGGGAGGCTGTACCCATATGTAGCGCATCCTCAGCTGATGGATAGAGGAGTGCTTGATGTAGGCATACAGTACGTAATGCTGCCTGCAGAGGGTAGGGGAGAAATAAAATATCTCCCGCGGAACAAAAACCCAACGAAGACCCATTAAAACCCACCACATAAAACAAGGCTAAATCTTTAGAGCAAGACTAAACAGACGCTCGACGGTTGCCGCAGTGCGACTAAAGGGGACACAGCACCTTTAAATCCTGAAAAAAAGAATTATAAGTAAAAATGACGAAATTAAAATAAATCACTTGAAATTTTTTTTTTGAGTGATATTTAGTATAAATACCTTCAACTTTACCTGGCTAAAACCTTAATTATCCATGCTGGCCCATTGTGGCACTTGGTGCAATATTTTGTGAATTTTTTCACTGTCCGTAGGATTTCAACTGTACACATGATTCTTTTGGGCTCAAATTCCAGGAAGATACTTTGTACAGGATACTTTGAGCATGTTGTGTCCCCTCAAGTTCGAATGCTGAGAGGGGAGGTTGTGAGATAAACTGTGTTCTGATACTCCTAGGCTGTCAATAAGTACAGAAACCTGGAGCGGTTTAGCCAACCCACTCTGACTGCCCGGTCAACCGGCGAAAATCCTGATGTCTATGACGGTGCCGGGTGGCGCCCGGACAGGCCCCTGCCATAGTCAAAAGAGGGGCCTCACTACCCTCCCCTGTATGCTATTTGAGGACGACCTTCGCTTTGGCACAAGGCCAGAACACACGCCCTTGGAGAGAAAGACTAGTAGAAAGTAGGTGGAAGGAGCAGCGAAACATAAATTAATAAAAGAACAAGATGATACGTGTATTTACGAATAAGAACTTAGGGACTTCGGATATCCCAAAAAGTTCCTCCCACCCAGAACACAGACAATATCAGTCCAGAAAACACAAGCACTGGCTCCATGGATGCGGTTACTTGGAGCACAAGAAATGAAATACTCGGAGCCTGGAATAAAATCCGGACGGCAGAGAAGAATAGTGAGAAGACTTAGGAGACAATACAAGAAAAACTAGACTCGGTGGACGCGGTAGTGTCAGTTGCGACAAACATCCACAAGCCCGTTAAGGCGACGTAGTGACGATTATGATACTGGCCAACCGTCTAGAAGATAAACAAGTGGTACTTAACAAGAATAAGGAGAGCCTTGGACTGATACTAAGCCAAATAGATGCTCCACCGGGGCTGCAGCTTATCAATAAGAAGGACAAAGCGATGCAGACGCTAGGAAATGTGCCCAAGCCAACTAGAGGGACAACCAGACAGTGACAAGAAGAGAACGAAGAAAAAACCGCTGCCAATTCATTGACGTATATCCTTCAAAATTATGTATTGCTTTAATATCAAAATTGTTCTCTCTCTGTCTCTCTCTCTCTCTCTCTCTCTCTCTCTCTCTCTCTCTCTCTCTCTCTCTCTCTCTCTCTCTCTCTCTCTCTATTTCAAAGCAGAAAAAACGAGACTAGGTAAATTCAAAGCTATATTATAGAAGCTGAGATAAAAATGCTGCAGTTTTTAGTTAAACAGAGGAAAAAAATTCGACGTCCTGGACTCCAACGTGTGCTCCAATCTTACCCTCGATAGTAATAGCCTCCCCCCCCCCTTGTTGCACAATATACTATTTCTTAACATGTGCATGAAAAAAAAACCGTTTCAACGCATCTAAAGTAAATGACATGCTTCTCATTTCGAGCGTGAGAGCCATTCCCTACCGTTGAAGCAGTGTTTTCCAGTAATTGTGTAACACAGAAAAGCGTGTATTTTCAGTATTTGATGTATTTCTCGGGATCAAATCAAAGAAATCACTCAAAATTTGTATTATTCTTTCTCTCTCGCTCGCCGAACTATAATTAATTAAAGGTTGTTAAACGAAATATCGCCATGAAAGATACGCACATGCAAGACTGAAAATCTTGTTTTTCATAAATTAATAAAAATAAAATAGAAAAAATGAACCTAGATATATTAAAATTCATTTTATAGAAGCTGAGATAAAAATGATGAAGTTTTTAGTTAAACAGAGTATACAGCGTATACAAGGTAAAAAACCAAATTTTTGAACCTTAATATCTTCGAAACTAACTGGTATGGTAAACAGCCCAAAGAATGGGCCCATTGTACTGTATAATGCTAACTAACTCAAAAATTTTAATGTGATTATTGCCTTTTTACTTACTAATTTCATAGAAAAACGACTTTTTTCAGTTTTTGGCGTTTTTTTTACAGATCTGCCCCATGAAATGATTCAAAATTAGAGTGGTGTATGGTTTTAATAATCTTTAATAATCGTGTTAATTTTTAGAAAGGTTCGACATTTAGTTTTTGAGTGAAAACGATTTCAATAAATTGTGCTTAATGGTGAATAATAAAAGAACGACGAACGATAATATACATTTTCTCGAAACTCAAAAATCGCTATAAAAGAAATATGAGTTTAAAAAATGTAAAAACGGACTTTTTCCCACCGTGTTACAGTAAAAATAAAGAAAATTAGACTTGGCGACTTAAAATCTACGTAGTAAAAGCTATATACAGGCGTATACATACGCACACACACACATACACCCATACAGACATTTTCCAAAAACACTATTTTTCGACTTAATATTGTTCAAAACACACTTCCAACATGTTTTTAGACAAACTTCGAAAATCACTATTACAAAGCTTCCTCAAGAAGGAAGCAATAATGAGATAGCCTCTGGGGCAGGCAGATCTAAATCATCGACGCAGGAGCTTACAGAAGAAAGAAAAATGCCGTGGCAGGAGGTTACCACAAGGAAAGCAAAAATGAAAGAAAAACAGGACAAAAAAGATGCAAATAGAGGCACTAGAGCAGGGTGTCCAAAAAAATGGGGCCGAAATGCGTTGGTCATAAAAGCAGCAAGGAAAAACACATATGCTGACATTTTTAGAATGATCAAAGCAGACCCTAAACTGGCGGCACTTGGGAATAGATTTAACAGAATACGCAATATGGCGGCGGGGGACCTACTACTGGAATTTCGGTACCCCAAAGAAGCAAAAACAAGTGAGCTTAAAGATGCGGTCAGAGAGGTACTTGAGAATGGGGCCACAATAAAGGCACTCCAGCATGAGTTGGTCTTTGAAATAAAGGACCTTCATATGCTCACCTCTGGGCAGGATATAATAGATGCCCTGCAAGGGGAGTTCACTGAAAGTAACAAACTGGTGAACGAGACTGCGATGAAGACGGTAAAAAAACCTACAGAGGTACGCTGACTGCTTTCATCTAGTTGCCAACTGGGCTGGACAGGCTTTGGACATATTGCTGAAATGTGTACAAGTACGCCATCAAACTAGGAGCCAGGAACAGCAAGCGAGGTAGAAATAGTATAAGACCAGTAAAGGGTCAGGATATAGTAAAAGCCTGCAAGCTGGAAATGAAGGACGCTAGGCGGAAACTCAAGAGAATAATTCTTGACAACAAGCAAAGGAGCCTTAAAGAACTGCAGGACGAGGTCGAACTCGATCCCTGGGGCCGACTTTATAAAGTAGTAATGAAGAAGATGAAGGGAGGTTACGTACCCCCTCTCAAGTGCATGAAATTAATGCACCATATCGTAACTACGCTGTTTCCCCTTTAATTGGACGAAACATATGAAATCGAGGAAAGGACAGATAATGAAACTATTACTCTAATCACTACGGAGGACCTTCTAACTGCACGCAAAAAGGTGGGAAACAACAAGGCTCCAGGCCTGAATGGCATACCCAATATTGCATTTGTAACGTTGCGGCTTTGCTTACGCGAAATCAGGCAAACTATGACCCGCCGAGCTTAGGAACCGACGCGCAAAGCTACTACGTTAACAAAAAGATTGTCGGGTGACGACCAGGAACTCGCCTCGGCTGCTCAGCATCTTCGACTTGACGAACCGCGGAGAGTGGCCGAGTTCTTCTGTGCTCAGTTTATTCATGAATGAATGTAAGGGTTATACCATGCACAATAACGACACTCTAATAACTTATCCTAAGAGAACTTCGTGCTACAATAACCCTCAGAACGTTTATTCACTCAAAGAAACAATATGCACCACGTGCAACCATGGGTGTGTGTGTTGTGCGTCGAGATGATCATCGAGATCGACCGGTACACTATGCGCGACAATCGGGCTTTGACCTTGGCCATACACTAAGCTTCACTTGCTCGTGCTTTTTCGTGCTCGAGAGAGAGAGAGAGAGAGAGAGAGAGAGAGAGAGAGAGAGAGAGATTGGTTTTATTTTTGTACATTATGTTGTACATATACATTATAGTAGTTTAGTGAAATAAAGATAATAATTGTTGTGTCAGGGTGTAAGTGTGAAAGTGAGTAATGGAATTAAGTGAGATGAGATGAAAGTGTGTTCATAAGATGAAATGTTTGCGTCATGTTTGTGTATTTTCTAAATTGAAGAAGTGATTTTTAGCCGCCTGTTTAAAGTGTGATATGGACTGGGTGTTACGTAGGTGAGATGGAAGGTTGTTCCAGAGATAGGAAGCGCTGATGAAAAATGAGTTCCTCAGCGTCTCCGTCTTGAAGGGCGGGATGTCCAGGGGGGTCACCTCACCCCTCACAGGCCTGAGCGCGATGTGGAAATCAAAATAGGCTAATAAGTAAGAGGGTACTGAGGTGTTAAAGATTTTTCTAAGAAAACATGCCATAAAGTATTTCCTACGTCCGGCGGTGGTAAGCCATTGCAACTCACGCCTATAAGGGGAGATGTGCTCGTCCCTCCTTACACCGTAGATATAACGGATCCCCGTGTTGACAAGCCTCTGAAGCTTCAGGTCGAGTTCTTGCGTCAGGTCACAGTAAGCCAGTGAACAGTAGTCGATGATGGGAAACAGGAGTGCTTGCACTAAATGTTGGCGCAATCTGAAGTTAGTGCTCTTCCGAAAAAAGTAGAGACGATACATTAAAGAGTGAGCACGTTTGCAAATTTGAGTGACGTGCTCTTTCCATGATAGGTTGGAATCGAGCACCAACCCCAGATTGCGTACAGATGATTCGTAGTCGACCTGGGCTCCCCCTATATTTATATAGGTGTTGGCAGTAGAGGGAAGAGCATTGATATAGTAGGGGGAACCCAGGACGATTGCCTTAGTCTTACTGACATTCAGCCTAAGCCTATTTAGTGCTGCCCAGCCCATTATCCTCTCGGCGTTAGCACTCCTGACAGAACAGGAGTCGAGCTCCTCAAGGGGGCATTGGCAGTAGATTTGCAAGTCATCCGCGTAGATTAGATGGGATACATCTGAATCAAGGCAGAAGCCAATGTCATTGATGTACAACGCGAACAACAAGGGGCCCAAAACTGACCCCTGTGGAACACCGGTGTTTAGTGATAGGAATGTTGAGATTTCGTTGTTGTCACCAATGACGGCATGTTCTCTTCCGAAAAGGTAAGATGCAAGCCAGCGGATGACCTGCTTGGAGAAGTCGAAAGAGGATAGCTTTCCGAGCAGCCTGACGTGACACACTGTATCAAACGCCTTGCTGAAGTCAAATAGAAGTAGCAGAGTGACTTTCTTCCTGTCCATCCCAAGCCTGACATCATCAGTCAGCTTAATCAAGCCAGACTGCGTGCTGTGGCCAGTGCGAAAGCCAGTTTGGAAGTTGTCAAGGTAAAGCCTTTTTTCAAGATATTCAGAAATTTGCTTGTGCACCAGCCACTCCTGCGCCTTGGACAGGAAACAGAGTAGAGAGATCGGACGGTAGTCAGTTACATCTGTTGTAGAGTTGACTTTATTTAGTGCTCTGACGAGCGATGATTTCCAGGCGGAGGGAAAGCGTGCCTCGCTCAGAGACAGGTTGAAAATTTGACAGAGTAAGGGAGCAAGTATTGGCAGTGCTTTAGAAACTACAACCTGTGGGATGCCATCACTTCCTCTGGCCTGGGTGTTAAAGTGTGTTACTGCGGCCGACACGTCCGATTCTGTGATTTCCCTGAAGATGAAGTGTTCAGGGAGGTTCAGACTCTCCAGGGTTTGCAGATACTCCTCAACAGATGGAGCTTGAGGGTCATTTGAGATGGAGCTAAAGTGTTCGTTGAGAGCATCCGGAGAGAACCGAGCAGGTGAAGGAGTTTTAGAAGTAGTAATAGAGAGAGAGAGAGAGAGAGAGAGAGAGAGAGAGAGAGAGAGAGAGAGAGAGAGATGGGCTATTCGCCGACACAGGACAGACTCACGGGTTTGCCGATGAACGTCGCGCTGCCGCTGCTGGACAGGCTGGCCGCTCTAGGTTTCACCTCGTCAGCGCCGTTGTCTGGTCGGCGGCCCACCGAACTCCTCGTCATGGCGTTGGTGAGGGCTGCAGGCACTGGGTTGCCTTAGCCTGGACACGGTGACGTGGTCCTCGGTCTCATGGTCTGGTCTGCAGCCGCGCCCTTAGAGATGAGCGACTTCGTCGGCTAGCCGGCTTCTCCGACTCTGTTATCTCATTCTCTTTTGTTGCGTGTTTATTAGTCAGCGTCGGCTATTGTCACGCTGCTTTTTTTGCCCCCTCTCTCGGTCCTACTCGACTTCTATGCTCCGCGCGCGGCTCCTGCCGCCTCAATAGTCGTCGCAATGCGTGTCTGTATGTGTGTGCGCGCTTCGTGCGTGTGTATGTGCTGGGCTTATGCTGAACCGTTGTAAGAGCATATGCACTGTCACACATTACAACATGCCATCTATGCCCGGCCTGAAGTCTTCGTAGACTTGTATAATTCGTGTTTTAAGGAAGGAACATTTCCTACGAACTGGAAAAAACAGCGTCTCGTGCTGCTACCAGAAGGAGATAAGCCACCCGGCGAAGCCGCATCGTACGGATCACTATGCATGCTGCACACTACGGGCAAGATTCTTAAACGTATAATCTGCGTAAGGATGGACCAGGAATAATAGATGCCGTTAGCTTGGTGATTGACACTGCCCAATCAGCGATAAAAAAGAAAAGATGGAAAGGAGGATCTAAGAAGTACTGTAATATCATTACACTGGACGCCAAAAATTGCGTTCAACTCGGCTAACTGTATACATAAGAAGGATTATGCCGGACTACCTGAAGGATAGAATCCTACTATATAATACAGAAAATAGCACACAAGCCTACAAAGTCACAGGAGGCGCCCCTCAAGGGTCAGTGATGGGCCTACAAATGTAGAACATTATGTACAATGGTGTTTTAAGGCTGAAACTACCAAAAAGGGCAATAGTTGTAGGATTCGCAGATGACATCGTAGTGGAAGTAGCAAAAAAGAAGGATGAAGTCGCAGAAATCGCCAACGAGGCTATCCAAATAATTCATAAGTGACTGATCGAGACAGGTCTAAAGCTTACTAGCCAGAAAACGGAGGCTATCTAGCCAAAAGAAAATTGCATTTGTAACGCTAAAAGAAAATTGAGACGATAATGTTACAGCTGAATGGACATGACATTGTTCCCTGACCAACTATTAAATACCTGGGCATCACTATAGATGGAAAATTGACATTCAAAGAGCATTTTACTATAGTGAGAGATAAGGCAGTAAGAGTTAGTGCTGCTCTATCAAGGTTGATGCCAAATGTAGGAGAGCCAATACAGAAACGAAGATTTCTATCAGCCAGTGTAATCACATCGATTATTCTGTATGGGGTTCCAATATGGGCTAATTCCACGTTGGTGAAAAGTTATGCACTGCAATTATGCATGAAAGATATCGACAGTGTACAGGAGAAGTGCACTACGGATTGCATTGGCTTACCGTACGGTATCGGACAATGCACTCTGCATCATAGCAAGCATGCCACCTATTGACCTTTTAGCAATAAAAGTGTAACGGTTCAACTTTCCCCAGGATGTTGGACAGTCAGTCGGTTCCAGGATCTGGATTGGGGAAAGGGGCAATAAAAGAGTCTGTTCTTATGTTCTTAATGCTAACAAAATATATTTATTTAAGTAGATAATAGTAATTAGGAATCATTTGTTAAATCCCGTCTGAAACAGAAATCAATTATGCGCTTGGTTAAGAATATTTCGCCTTTACAAATGGAATTGTTTAAATTAGCGCTGTTAACAATTTACGAAAATATCTACGCGACTTCGCTACAACAATGCGTTGGTGGTTACGGCTACGGTGTTTCGGTACGGTGACGGTATGACGGATCGGGGATGGGTTTGGAAGTTAGGATTTCATTCGGTACGGTGGAGTCGTATGCGCACGGCTACACCGATCCGGGTGACTTGCGTAATAACAATCTCGACCGCCCTGTGTGCGCACAGTAGCGGCCAGGATAGTGTAACGGGATTTTGAGGTTATCCCTCGGATTTATGAAGTCGTGTGCGCACGGCTCCACAAATCTTCGTCGCTCGTCTCGTTCCTCTCTTTATCCTGTGTGCGCACAGAGATAAAGCGAGTCGTGAGATGTCGGCGTAAGGCTGGCTTTGTTGGTTAGGATTTGCACGGTGGCACCGGGTATCGTCACGTGTGCTCACTTAGGCGAGGCTCGATGTCGCTCGGGTGTTCCGGGTTGCCTCGTGTGCTCACGACGGCAATTCGGAGTTTCGGGGTTCGGAGATACGGGTTTCGGTTCGTCTACCAAGTCGTCACGTGTGCTCACGAGACGACTTCGTCGACGCAGATCTATCTCTCGCAGTTCCCTGTAGTAACGTGTGCGCACGATGCTACCTGGAGTGGAGCTCGAGTAGAACTGTCTACCGTGTTGCGCTGTCCGTCTTATAAAGGCGCGCGGTGCGGATACGTCTGAGCGTGTACGCCGCTCGCGCCGCCTGGCGCGTCGTTGCTAAGCTGTTCGTCGGCTGTCGCGCTTCGCGCTCGTGCGGACTCGCCTTGCGGTTGTTGCGCGCGCGCGCTCGCTTCGCTTCATGCGGACTCGCCTTGTGAATGTTGCGCGCGCGCGCCCATTTCGCGTCGTGTGTATTCGCTCATTGCGCATGTTTACGTTTATCACGGCCGCCCTCGTGTATATTTATATGTGCGAGACTCGTGTCTCGTCATAAAAGGAAGGACGTATTTGAGACAAAAAGACGGTTTAACGACAGACACATCGCCTTATGACAAGAATAAAGGACTTGATACAAAGAGGACATGGGGAAGTCAATTAATACCTCACGAAGTTCTTGAGGATTTAAAATAGAGGACCGTACAAACTGCCCAGTCTGTTTGAACACTAACGAAGATGCGGAGTATGTCTTCTGTATTGTTTGTGATATTAAATGGAGCGTAAAAGACTCGAGTATTATTTCCAGATTAGAGTGACACCGAAGTCAATGATGACAGCTGTGTTGAGGTCGGAGGATGGTTGGTACGCAGTAAACAACTACGTAAGGACCATTCTCAAGAAGGTTAAAAATGAAGAAGAGTAAAAAAGAAAAAGGCAAGGCAAAACAGCTGAGTAAAACTGTTACTGGACGAAGACCACGAAGTCGTAGATACAAAACGCTTCTCAGACTGATGAAGAGGAACGTAGGTAACTGAGTTAAGTCCAGACTCCCTTCTCCGACGCAGAGGAACATAGTGTCGGGGTTGAGTTTGTCCAGAGGATGATCGGTTGATGCTGCATGAAGTAGACGACCGGACGATGCTACAGGAAGTAGACGGCTGGGCGATGCAGAATGAAGAAGACGAGTTTGATCCTGAAGCTTTAATCACCTTGGTGGATGGGGGACTTATAGAAATGTCAAAATTCAAAGGAGACGTCAACAAAGCTAGTTAACATGCCCCACGGAAGTATTGTTTAACGATAGTGTTTGTGGGGATCCAGTGTCGGGGGGGGGGGGGGGGGGGCAACTTGCGCAAATCTTGCTCTGCCTACGCCACATAGAAAAAAAAACATACATACATACAGACATACATTTTTTAAGAACCACTTTTCTAGACTAAGAAACCTCGAAAACATCGAAATCCATCAAAATCTTTGATATTGAAATTTTTATTATAACATAGCTTTTTCTTGTCAAAGTCTAAAATTAGTAAGGCCCAATAATACATACAAAAAATATAAAAAATGCCGATGTAATTAAAAGAAATTTGTATCTAACAACGTGAACAGGGGACAAATTGGCAGCACTTTAATTCAATACATAGTATTTCCGTATTTGCGAATAAATAATAAATTTATAAAAATTTTATGAAATTAGTCATACCTGTAAGCTATACTTATTTAGACCAGCTAATATAAACGATATTACTGGTGCCTTAAGTTTTATTTTATTCCAGCTAGTTTGACCATACTATTATTATTATTATTATTAGCTGCAAATTTCCTTGCTTACCTACAAAATAAAAAACATATTAAAAAAACTCATGCTGATAAGACTTCACTTAGATCAATAATCTCATTTCATAATTAAATTCGCAGGTTTATGTTGCTTTTCCCGTGGCTCAGTATACATGAATTATAACTTTATAACATTACATGTTTTAAAAGATTATTATAACCCTAGTTTAAATGGAAATTGTGCTATAAATTGCCATTTCAGACATATCGAATGATTTGGCACAGGTTGGCACATTTTGGCATGGTCTAGCAGTAATAGTGTTAACAAAAAATGACTTGATGATAATCATAAAATTTGTATAGATAGGCTATTTGCTAAGAAAGATAATTTACGCATATATTTTGAAAAAGTACAGTATCAGTCTAATTATTATCATTGCGGTGTTTTTGCTATAGCATTTGCAGTGGCTATTGTATTTAATATTTGCCCATGCAATGTTCAATTTAATATTCGTAAAATGCGAGAACATTTGATTAGAATGTATGATACATTAACTTTATCATTTTTCCAATATCAAAAAATTATAAAAATAAAATTTATTTTGAAACAATTGCTGAAATTTCAATATTAAGAAATGTTACTTACGCAATAAAATTTGCTAAATTTCAATTAAAGTTTGATGAAATTAATATTGAAAAACTTAAGGTATTATATACAGAAAAACTTAGTCAAAAACAGCAATCATTAATTAACGCTTTTAAAATCCAACACAAAGAAAAAATAACTGCTAAAGATCAATCAAAAAATAATATAGACAAATATAGATGATAAAATAATACGTTTAGCTGATAAAACAACTGATAATTGTATTCAGAGTTTTGAAAGAATCATATACATGGATGAGGATAACAATGACATTGTAATTTAAAATTACAAAGAAACTCCATTAAAACGAAAATTTGATTAAAACAGTATAGTATTTTAATCACGACTGAACTATAATAGCCACTTTATTGCCTGAAAAGCGGGACAAACGTACCATTTTATTCCAGCAAAATGCAGAATACTTTATTCCTGCAGAAGTATAGAAAATACTTATACTTGTTTAGGACGAAAATTATTTATTTATCTTTTATTTATATATATATATATATATATATATATATATATATATATATACAGTATGATCGAAAGCATATGTCCCCTCTTCGCCCCCACTAAAAATATGTTAATGTACTCCTCATGGCCCTCCCCCCCACCTCCGCCTCAGACCCCCTCCCCTCCACAGCCTCCTCCCTACCTCCTCCTCGCTTCTCCTCACTGCCTCCTCCACATTGCCCCCTCCTCACTACCTCCTCCCCATTTCCTCCACTCCATTGCCCTCTCTCTACTACCCCCTCCCTATCATCTCCTCCCTACTGACTCTTCCCCATTGTTCCCTCCCCTTCGCTCGCTTCCTACATGTTGTTTACAATATATATTATCAGATGATCGTTTTTTATTTTTTTCACACCACCCAAGGGGTCAATAGATAGTTGCGTTTTTTTACTTCGTATTTCAACATGCTTTATTATATAAATTCACTAAAATAATAGAGTTACTTTGTGACAGTGCACGTAAGCACACACGTGAGCTGCACATACACGCACGCAAAGCACGCGCGCACACATACGCACTAGCGTGGAGACGAGTATCGAGACGGCAGGAGCCGCACGCAAAGCAGTGAAATTAGGGTAAGGCTAGATAAGAGAGATAGAGACGCTGCGAAGAGAGAAACCAACAAGAGAGAAAGAGAAAGAGAGATTCCGATAGACCTATGAGCTACAGAGATCAGCGCGACTCGCGTGTATGTGTGCGCGCACTCTCTCTCTCTCTCTCTCTCTCTCTCTCTCTCTCTCTCTCTCTCTCTCTCTCTAAATGCTGAAACGATTGAAAATTGTTTTCTATAAACGATAAATGTTAAAGACGATGAGCTCCCGACTTCGCAAACGTTGCACGAAAAAACACGTGCGTCGCAGTATCGTTCAGGCTGTAGCGCAATAGAGGGGAAGCTGCGCACAGTCTGGCGCGCGATGCATGGCAGTGGGGTGGGGCCTGTACAATACAGCTCTCTCGACGCTGTCGACAGCGCCACGGAGCCTGCAAACTATTTTCCGTGTATAAAGAACTAGAAGGGTGGTGGAGAAGGCTAGAGGAGAGAAGGTGTTATTGTGCGAAGATATGAACGCGAGAATGGAATTAGAATGAAGAGGGAATCACAGAGACGAAAATATCGGTAGACAAGAAGAAAAACAGAAAAAGTGAAGAACTACTGGTCAAGATAAGGGAGCTAGGCCTTACCATAATATACGGGAATATAGAAGGAGACAAAAAAGGAGAATACACGTACACAGGAGGGGCAGGCTGTTCAGTGATAGACTACATCATATCCAACGAGGAGAAAAGAAGAGGGGTAAGTAAAATGAATATAAATTAGAGGATGGAATCGGACCCTGGCGCAGTGGAGGTGAAGACGAGTACAGCGAACTGGAAAAGAGAGAAAAAGGAGGAAAGAGGGTCAACAAGAGCAATGTGGACAGAAAAAACGATAGAACGGACAGAACTGAAGCGAAAAGTGGAGAAAGCAATTATAAAGAAAAAGAGAAGTAGAAGGAAGGAAAAGAAGAACTCGTGGCTGGATGAAGAATGCAGAATCTAAAAAGCAGAGGTGAGAAAGCTAGGAAAGCGATAAAAGAAAGCGTAGGGAGAAAAAAGTACGTCAAAGCAAAAACAGAATGGAGAATATTAGTGGAAAAGAAGAAAAAAACTGAAATGGAAAAGAGGATAAAAGAAGCGGGCGCAGACAGAACCGGGAAGAAATTCTGGAAAGTGGTAAAATGTAGAATAAGGTGTAGCAGCGCAAAAAAAAAGAAGAATGGATCAAACATTTTGAAGAGCATCTAGGTGAGGAAGAAGAGGGAGTGAAAGGAGCAAGCAAAACAGGAAAAGAGGAGAACGGAGAGTTTATAAGAGAAGAAGAGCACATTACTTAAGACGAGGTAAGAAATAAGGAAAATGTAGAAGGGAAAATCACCAGCAGCAGACGGGCTACAGAACAAGGTATGGATATATGGGGAGGAACAGGTAATGAGAGATCTGGCAAAAATTCTGGATAGTATGTGAAAAGGGGAGGCCGTGCCAGCGGAATAAAAAACGGAACGAATAAACTCCTCTATAAAAGAAAGGAAATAGGGAAAATTCAAAGAATTATAAAGGATACAGGCTAATGGATACAGGATACACAATATATGCGGAAATAATAAGGGAAAAGATGAAAAAGGCTTTAGATGGAAATGAGATGCTAGATGACACACGAATGGGCTTCAGAAAAGGGAGAGGTACAGCAGACGCGATCTATATACTAAGCAAAGCAATAGAAATAGAGCTGAGAAAAAAGGTAAAATTTTTCGCGGCCATGAGGGCGGCGTTTGACAAGGTGAACAGAAAAGAGGTGTGGGAGATGATGGGGAAACTAGGAATAGGAAACAGAGTAAGAAACAGGGTCGAAGAGTTATAGAAAGGGACAAAGAGGGAAATAAAAATAGGAGAGGATAAGATAGAAGGATTTGGGAGGTAAGGCAAGGGTGCCTGCTAAGCCCTACACTATTCAAGGTAGTTATTGCAGACACAGAAAAGGAACTGAGCAAAGTGCAGGAAGGAGGGATAGTATTGGAAAAATGAAATGCTGGTCGATATCATGCGCGGATGACATAGTGACGCTAGCAACTAATGCAAATGGGTTAAAACAAATACTAAAGAGTTTCAGGAAATAATAGATAGAAAAGGCTTCAAATTGAACACGGAAAAGTCGAAGATAATGGTATTTAAGAACGGGAGAAGAGAAAGGAAGAGGAAAGATTTTACTGAGAAGATAAGGAGATAGAAGTGGTAAAAAACTTCGAATACCTAGGGTACACGATAAAAAAAATGGGAAAAAAGAGACACAGATCAAAAAGTTAAAAGAAAAGGCAAGCACAGTAATGAGCTCAATGTGGGGACTAGGAGAAGAGCTCTTCAAGGATAACTGGGAACTAAGGATGTAGTTATTTGATACGATGGTAAAAAGTGTAATTGAGTATGGGGCAGAGGTATGGGGATGGAAAGGTAAGGAAGTACTGGAGAAGATTCAGAGAAAATATATAAAATGGGTAATGAAGCTGGACAGAACCCCACCGGAACACATACTCCATCTGGAGACGAAGCAGTACAAACTCTAAACTAGGACAAGGAGAAGAGCCATGAAGTACGAAGCGAAATTAAGTAAGCCAAAAGCAGGTACCCTGTGGAGATAATGCTGAACAATACTGGAAAAAAAAGAAGAAGAAGAAAGGGGAAGAGCAAGGAGGAGCAAAACAAGAGAAGAGGAAGTAAACTGTAAAAACCGTACTTTATCTAAAGACGGACTGGACGGAGTTCTACTAATAATTATTTGAATTAAGAGAAACTAGCCTTCGGTTCGAGAGCCTTATGTTACCAGGGTTATGCGCGGACGGTGAGATCTAATAAGTCCGCTCTTACATGTCTCGTTCTTAATGCGGCTTAATCACTCGTTCTTAATGCAGCAAGGATTGATGCACAGATAGTTTACTGTCTACGGCTATTTTTCTTCTGCGGACGTTGGCGTGTCCGCTGTTACTTGTGTGTCATGATATGTCGCTACACGGAAAAAAGTTTCCACGCTCTACCGCCATGCTCCCGTCGCGGCGAACACTTCTGCTCGACAAGCACCGTGAGGTTGCGCGCCTAACCCCTCTCCGCGGTGACTGCCTCGAAAAACAAAGGGCTAACGAGCACGCGTATTTGCCGTGCTGATAGCACACGGATTTTCAGTGCTCGCACCGCAAAACAAGAGGCTGATGCGGTTTAAGGATTTCGATGGTATCGGCGAGCGGCGTTTATCAACGTTTAGAATAAGTGAATAGTTCAACTGATTATTATCAGACTTTTATGGTATGGACGATTACGTGAAGGACTTGTTGGAGCATTGGAAGCTCAACGAACTTTGGTTTTTTTCCACGGTGAGTATACATCATAACCTCAAGTTTGAGGTTGTTAACTTGTATACGACGAACATGTTTGAAAATTTCTTTCGGTTTGCATGCCAAATGTGCGTGAATATTAGTATATATCTACATGTGTATATTCTGCATTTTCAGTATATAAAATCAATAAAGAAAAGTTTATGTCACTGACTGTACGTCCCACAAATTGTAGCATGCAAACAGACATTTAAGAATTTCTTTGTTTTTCACAAAAATTATGGTGATGTTACTCTAGTATGCAATGGGTTTTCAATGCAAAACTCTCTGAAAAATAAAGTTTTGCCAATTTCACCTGCTTCTGAATCGCTTGCAGAAATTATTTGCAATGGAGTCCCGAATGAATCTGATGAATCGAATTTTGACAAATGTAGTGATATAGAATCAGAGATAGCCAACGATAAGTTAAATAACGCAACTTTAGACCTTTCTGATGAAGTGAATTCGTTATTAGAAGAAACATTAGTTGGAAAGAAAACGTAGATCCTAATATAAATTGTGCCGGCACAAGTGCAGTAGATACACATAACTTGAAAGAAAGGCATACGAATCGAGTAGATAAAGTTCAGTCTAAATATTCATTCGAAAGTATAAAAGATGCATATACTGCAAGTATGTAAAGTTACTTTTATACAAAAATAAGAGAAAAAAATTATTATCAGTAGATATTCATTAGTAGCAAAATTGATACTTCCCATCTAATAATTATTAATTAACTTCATTTATTTTTCAGCTTAAAATAATAAAAATCTTTATAAATTATTAAGTGACTCTACTAACACCATAGGCAATCTCATATTATTTAAATATAGCAGAGATATGAATATTTCCTTTTTTCGCGATTAGTCTAGGCGCTGAGCACTTTTCGTCGGACTTGAATGGCCAGTAGATCACCAAGGTTTTTTCTATGTATTTTTTCCTCCTGAACACGAATATTGAGGTTGGAATGCCCAAAAGTGGCCAGGTAATTTGTTATTAACAAATTACCTACTGCACGGGTATACAACAGCCAGCCTGTTTCTTCTTCGATGTTGTTGGCGCCATAGCTTCTCGCCTACTGTCTATGCCGAGAGCTCTGCACACCTATTTTGTATTTTTAGTTTTTACCGAATTTCGGCACGTAGGCGTACTGAATATCGTTGCTTGGGAATATACACGTGCGAACCCTATACTCGTCCAAGGCCGCTTGTGTTAGATCGAGAAAAAGATACGAGTGTCGTCCGCGCGTAGCGTCTATGTAAGCCTCCTGCAGAAACCTCGGATCTTCCGGATAAATTTGTCGCGCGACATGCCGAATCTGAGCTCTGTCGCGAGGATTTTTACATATAACAAGATACTTTGAATTTAAACTTATGTCGCGCTGAGACTTTCCCGAGTGAAAAATATTCTGCGTCACCAGAAAGACCGACAAATTCAAATGATGAGACCAATGCGAGAACAAATCCAGAACTATATCGTTCGATGATTCTCGCATCAAGTCGTCGAGAATCAGTAATTTTTTCTTTCCCGTATCCACGGAGTAATCGCTTCGCTGCGGAAGTCCCTCTCGAAACTCGATAGGTACAGCAGCACTCCTGCCAACTTTGAATTCACTCCGGTACGTCTCTTGCCACTCGGTATAGTAGAGCAGAACCCTGTCGAAGCGAGCATCGCACATTTCCGGCAGATGCTCGAGAAATTTTTTCAGAAACCAGCTTTTTCCAGCTCCTGTCGGTCCTGCTATGCACGCCGTAAAAGGATGCTTCCAACGCGTATCCATCTTTTCGACTAAAGCGCTCTCTTCCCGAAAAGCGCATTTTACTAATATTATTCCTCTACCGCGGGGGGCGGCGGGCCGCGTATACGCGTGTACTCTCGCGGGCCGCGTATACGCGTGTACTCTCGCGGGCCTCGTATACGCGTATACTCACGCGGGCCGCGTATACGAGTATACTCACGCGGGCTGCTTATAAGCCGCGTATATATTAGCGGCCACGAGTATCATCCGCGGACGAGCCGTTTATACGCGTGCATGTATGGCTCGCTTATTATAAGCGTGCGATGATGAGTGGGTAAAGGAGAGAGAAGGATGTTATAATTACAAGAAAAATTTTAAAATACTTTTTTTTATTATAAATATATTAAACATAACGCAGAACAATTTATATTACTTAAAAACTAATACAAAAACGAGATTCTTAAATTTACTTTTATTTATTCACAAACAACTTACATACTATACTTAACTTATAACTTTTGTAACCGTACGGGAGCGATAACCCGGGACTAACATACCTACGCTTTTTTAGAACTATGCTACACAATTTGACCTCTTCTCGCGTGACGACAGTGTGATCTGGCAATCTTTTAATAGAATTAAACTTAAGATTAATGCATTCATTCTCTTCATCAGGCTTAAAATAATTTTCAATCATACTCTTAATACTAGGATAATTTATTCTCAAAGAATGCGAGAAATTTAGCGAGATACCCTTGGCTTTACATTTTTCGGATACCTGACCAGTTCTCGAATTCACGGTTCTGTAGCCGTAAAATTTCTGACCACCCGAGAGGAAGCTCGTAATATAAGTCCCTTCATCGAGCTCGTTGGTCATATCGCCGAGCAACAAGCCTAACGGGGGCCTGTATTATTGTGCGTTTTCGTTGCACACAAATATGCACGAATCAGTGTCGCAGTACAGCGTTCGCTTGCCGAGCTTCTCCAAATACGAAAATAGTTTCAAGCGGGCCAGAATTGTCGTGTAGGCTGCTATAACTACGTTCGTATATGGAGTAGACTCCACAGCATCGTTGATGTACTGCCAGCTCGCTTACAACACCTCCTCATTGACCAGCAGGAGACTCAAGACCTCTTTATCCTCGGCCGTTAGAAGTTTAAGGAGGTCTTTGCGCTCCTTGACGATCACCGTCTGTTTTAAATTATCGCGCTGTCCACTTACCCCAGAACGAGTTCAGACAGAGCTTCGCAACAGTGCGCAGGCCAGGGTTTTTCGCAATTTTTTCCAGATCGAGCGATATCCCCTCATTTTCGCGATACTTGCGAACGTAACGCGCTTTCGATTCCACGTCAACGCATCAAGCTGGAAACCCCGATGCTTCCTGCTTTAATCGCAAGAAAGTGTCGATGTAGCCAGCGAAAAGTCCTCCTTCACCTGTGAGCGGATCGTACTCGGTCATACTATACTGTCATATGACGAATATTTCAGTTATAGTATAGCCGAGTTCAATGGCTTTTCGCAGCTCATCCGCCACCCAGGTTCCGCTGAACTCGCTGACTCGCATCCGGGTGGCAACAATCGCTCTGCCGCATCTCTTCGCAGCATATACAGTGCGAAGAGAAGCTTGCTGTGCATTTTTATCGACAAAAGAGGCTGATACAATTTTCTCGACGGTAAAACCTACTTTTACCAGCCCATCTATGACCGAAAAATTGTTGAGATTGCTACCCGTCAGCTCATCAGATTCATCGCCGACGTAAACCTTTGGATAACCGAGCGGAAATCTGCCTCGTTTACAAGGATACAACGAGCATATATCTGTATATAGAATACGCTCGCCTGGCTTAGCATCGTAAACTGCGCCGAAATTTTCGGTTCGTCCGCCGAAGAACGCGTCACGAGGATTAAGCGTTATATTGCTGATGAGTGGATGCTCCGACACGTACTTGGCGATTTCGGGGTTTTTACGCTTGACTCTGTCAAACTCGCACCCCAAATTTCGCGCGTCTCGTAACCGAGCTGTTGGATCTGCGCGATTTTAGCGCGTGTACTCTCGAGCAACGCGTCGAAAGTACGACCCCAGGCATTCGGCTTGTTGCGATTGTTTTTGAAACATTCAGGGCAGCCATGCGTATAGCAGCCCTGGTATTAAAAAACAATGGGATTTTCTGCTGGATTGATAGATGGTAAGAATCCGACGACAAAAAATCCCTCGTCAAGCCGATATTCGCGCGTTCTGCCTGCATGCACGATTTCGCGACCGATCTCTCGCTCGCACTGCAGCAGCCACTCGACGGCTTTTTGGGAGTGGTTGTCGGCGCGCCTATACCCGCCCCTGGGGACTATTCCTATAGTCTGTGGCTTTAAGAAATTTTTTCTATAGAGATGAGAGCACGCGGACGCGATTGTAGTAGCCACTACAAACGGGTCCGTTACTCCGACCTCGAGAAAAATTTTTCTGGAAGCCACACACGCGCGACAAAGAATCATCACATCGAAACACACAATCGAATACTGCGTTCGCTGCACGCATCTCGCTGTGCGACAGCAAGAACTGCTCGCGCTCGCTCGACGACATAGTGTCGGGCGAATAATCCGGTATGGCGCCACAGTATTCGGCGTTAGCAGAGGTGTTAAAAAGGTGCGGAAAACAGCCTTTTTTCGTAGTCTCACCTAAACCAAATGTAGCAGGCAACGCGGCCAACTTCATTTGAAAATAGCTGAGACTATCGATGAACTTTGTGCGTCCATACCGGATGCGCAGTATTTTCTGATTATTCAGTATGATGCTTAGCGCGCAATTTATTTTACGTTCGACAAGCCGTCGTAAAACGAATTGCGCATCGTACCGTTTTGTCGCGTACTACAAGCTTTAGCAGATGACCAACGGGATCTTCGGTAAATACATGCTCGCGCACACCGCACGAGGGACACCATTCTGAAATGTCGTCAGAACTTATGCACTCCGTGCAGACTTGCTGTGCAACGCAGACATTCGGGACGTGCATCTTTATGCTTTCATCGCCTCGATACGATGCTTCTTGCATCGTTTCCAGATCGTAAAAAACAGCATCATTTTTTTCGGCTGTATAAAACAGTGTTGATTTTAACCGTGTGTCGACTTGCAATGTCGACACCAATTTTTGCCGCACTCGTGATTACCGCGCTGCCGGTTCACGCTTTTGCAGCCGGTAAGACAAATCTGCGGCACATCGCACAATCGCTTGGTATGATCCCGTAACCGAATGGTTGCGAAAACATACATCGCCGAAAAAACTGCGATTGCATGATGCGCATTTTTGCAAAGCTTCGTTCTCGCTACAGGGTGGCGAGACCAAGCAGCGCGAACACAGCTGCCTACGGTTGTGATCCTCGATATTACTGTAGCCGCGATTGCAAAAAGTACAGAAAAATGTTGCCTTCGCAGCTCCAAAAATATTGACGATTACGTCGTAATGAAGCTCGGAGTAGAGCAAAAATATTACGGTTGTGCAGGCATCACAGCGTCCGTCAAAAAATGGTGCTTCACCTGCCCATCGAGTCTTTCTGGTAAGCAACTAAAGCTGAACCACGAGCAGTAAAATAATAGATAGATAGATTAGCCTTTATTTTGCACAAGTCAAAAATACATATGTATCACATATTGTCATTAATTTATCACAGATTCGTATTACGCATTATGTATATTTTTTCTTCTTATTTACTACTCTCTAATCACGTCACTTAAATAAAAACCTTTGGTCATAGATGTTAAAATACATTAATAATATAAATAAATTAATAGAATAAATATTTAGACGGTACAATATCTAACGGAGTCAAGTCGAAACAGTCGCAGAATCAGTGTTCTGATCGATGGTACACTCAATCTCGCGTACGTATATGCGCCTCCGCATCACAGCCTTAAAAGATTTAAGCAACGGGAGATCTCTCACGTCCCGCGGGAGAGAATTCCAGAGGCGCGCGCCCTGGGCTTTAAAGGAATATAGCCCCGCATCGGTACGCGCGCTAGGTACCACTAGTTCTTGCGGATCCCTAGCTGAGGTTCTAGACTGGTTCCTATCAAAAAGGGCAGCAAGATACGGCGGCTGTCCCATTACAATTGCTTTATAAAGCATCACCGCCGCGAATAACTCCCTTCTTGGGGGGACATGTGCTCGTCCCTTCTAGCACAACATATGTATCTCACACATGAGTTCTGCAATCGTTGAAGTCGTGTGTTTGTTGACCTGATACGTCAAGGTAGACAAGAGAGCAGTAATTCAAGTGCGGGGTGGCAAGAGCGCCCGCCAGCTGCTTACGCAGTTCCTCGGTGGTGCAGGATCTAAAGGATGTAAGTCCATAAAGGACTCTATTAACATTTCGGCTAATCGCATCCACCTGCGGTTTCCATGTCATCTTCGAATCCATTACAACACCAAGGTTGGTTACAGTGTCGGCAAAGGGTACGAAGACGCCATCCTCGATCTCAATGCCAGGCAGCTTTAGACTTTGCACCTTGCTAATATTACTGTCCGACCCAAAAATAATAGCTTTAGTCTTCCCGACATTGAGGCGAAGCGCGTTCTCGGACGCCCATACCGCCACTGCACGCGCCACAGCCGCCCATATCTTCTACCCTGTCCTCGATTCTGCGACGGCCTGACTGTCGTCGACTCTTCGCAGTCCCTTGGTCTTGTGGTTTCTTGACGACGTGACGTCGAGTGCGATCGTCCCTGACGATTGCCGCTCAGGAATTCTCGGTGACGATCTCCGCATCTCGGGCAGTTTACCATATCTACCCCCCCGACGTCCACAATTATAGCAGAAGGAGTCGGTTTGCGGCACTTCACACTCGAATACCGAGTGCCCCCAATCCCAGCAATTGAAACAGGCATACGGAGGAGGGTCTATCACTGGACTGGTGGGTATCGGCTTGAGGTTGCCGAACTTTACTCCGCCTAATTTTACTTTGAGCGGGGCCGAACCACGACGTCCAGTGGACTGACCTCGGGCGTTCCGCTTATCTTGCCGGTCACATTTTTTACGCGGGCCTGCTCAACGATCGAGTTGACGTGTTGGAGGGATCTCCTTCTCGGGGGTGGGCCCATTGGCCTTGTTAGACGAGTTAGCGCTCAATTCTCCTCCGATCAGCCGAGATAACTCCTCTTGCGCCTCACGACTCTCCCTGGCTTCGACACTTTCATCTCCAGCAGAACCAGGGCTGACCGTCAAGTTCGCCCTACTGGCTGATGATGCTGACGATCGAGGAGTGGCTGAACGGGGGCCGTCTGTGCGGGAGGCTCCGGGGCATAACGTAAGGGCTCCGATTTCTGCTGCTGACATGCGTCTCGGTGCTCGTCCCTCCATCTGGTCGACCCACGAGGCCGTAGCCTCTTCCAACTGAGCCTCCTGCTCTCTCTTCTCTCTCTCTCTCTAAATGAAGCCGGCGTTCTTCAGCTTCTTGTCGCCGTCGTTCAGCAGCCGCAAGAAGCTCTCGGCGCCGAACCTCAGCTTCGTCTTCGGATGGAGCTGATTGCGCCACTACCCACGAGGAAGCCTCTAATCGGGCTCTGACCGATTCGGGCGAGACAATGACGAAGTTGGGTGGCGTGAACCCGCAGTCTGGCACATGGCGTCCGCGGCTTTGTGTACTACGGCTACGGTACGACCTCGACATCTCGACTGGCTCCAATCTAAAATACAATACAGTACGTCTAAGTATATGTGAACGAAACAAAATGAAAATTTTACAAACACAACGACCACAAGCAGGATACATAACTACCCTTACCACTTCTTCGAACTAGGAGGGATTGGGATTGTTGGTCCGGGTCTTACGAGGAGGAATGTATCTTTTCAAATCCATAGCATGCACCTTCGCTACTTTTCGACTTTTCCCTGCCCCGGCCCCCAATATGTAAACGGTTGGGGACTTCTGTTCTATGATTTTGAACGGTCCCTCGAACTTAGGCGCGAGCTTGGCTGAAAACTTCTCGGCCGCGTTTGACAAATTGTGAGTCCTACGAAGTACCTCGTCTCCTACTGCAAAGGTTGCTATTCTCCGTCCGCGATTATAATATTTCCCCTGAACCTCACGTTCGTTATCGATGTACTTGGCCACCAGCTCGCGCAGAGCATCTAATCGTTTCATGCGGTCTTCCCATACTGGCGGATCTAAACGATGCTTTGGTTGTCCTGCCTCTACTTCGCGACGTAAGCTTTTCACTGGGGTAGGATTCCGACCGGAATTCAAATAAGCGGGTGAAGTCTTAAGGGTGGATTGCGTCGCGGTATTTATGGCATGGCGGAACTCTGGCAAATGTTTATCCCAATCGCGATGGTCTGACTTTACAAAGGCCGCGATAATGGTCTTCAGAATACGATTGCTGCGCTCGACGGGGTTGGCCTGAGGGTGATATGGGGGGGTTGTTCCGTGAATAACCCCGTACTCGGCTAACGTCTCTGACAGGTGTTTGTTTACGAACTCCGTTCCATTATCAGTCAGGAAGTACTCTGGCATTTCCCAACGGAACAAAACTAATTCCTCAAATGCTCTGGCGACAGATTTTCCGTCAGCTTTCCTCAAGGGCTTGACCTCGATCCAACGAGTGAAGAGGTCTTGAAATACGAGTAGGTACTTGTTTTGAGACTTGCTTCGCGGGAACTCCATCATGTCGGCGGCCACTACCGACCACGGTCTTTCCACAATTCTTTTTCCCATCAAACCGAGAGGGCTCTGTTGGGAGACCTAGCACTGCTGGCAAATCTGGCACGAAGTTACGAGTGAACAAACATCATGGTAAACTCCTGGCCAAAAGTAATCACGTGCGACTCGGTCGTACGTTTTCTCGATCCCCAAATGGCCTGCCGCAATGGCACTATGAGCTGTCTGTAATACTCTCTCCCGCCAGTCCTCTGGCACTACTAACTTCCAACCTTCCTCATTATTAGCAACAGGATCTAGTAAGGGGTCTCTCTTGTATCTGTACAACTGACCGTTCTCGACTCGCCATTGTGGAAATTTTCTTGGTGCTTCTTCTACTTCTCTTCGCCTCCTAAGATACCACTGATCTGTTATCTCTACTGCTGCCGCAATTTCTGTCTCGAACATCCTCGACAAAGCGTCTGGCACTTGGTGATTGGCTCCTTTACGATGGAGAATGTCAAAATCCCATTGCTGGATCTCTAAAGACCAGCGTGCTAGGCGTCCTGACGGCTCTTTGAGAGATCGTAGCCACCGCAATGCACTATGATCAGTGATCACAGTAAAGTGATAACCCTCCACGTACGGTCGCAACTTTTTGATGGCCCAAACTAGAGCTAAACACTCCCTCTCAGTCGTGGTGTAGTTGCGTTCGGCTGGCGTCAATACTCTACTAATGTAGACTATAGAATGCTCACCGTCCTCGAATTCTTGCGTCAAAACTGCTCCTATGGCGAAATTACTGGCGTCGCACTGAATGCAGAACGGTTTTGTGAAATCAGGGCGCGCTAGTACAGGAGCTTGAGTCAGAGCTTTCTTCAATTTCTCGAAGGCTTCTTGTTGCTCCTGGCCCCATTCCCAGGATTGACCTTTTCGTAACAATTTGACTAAGGGAATCTTCATCTCAGAGTGCTCTGGCATAAACCGTGAATACCATCCTACCATGCCGAGAAACCTACGCAGTTCGCGGATGTTTCGCGGCGCTGGGTAGTTAAGTACTGGGGCTACTTTTGCAGGATCTGTCCGCAAACCGTCTCTGTCAAGTATAAATCCGAGATATTTAATCTCCCGTACACAGAAAGCACATTTCTTCGGGTTGATTGTCAATCCGGCGGCTACTAGTTTCTTGAGCACGTATTCGATCCAAACCTTATGCTCCTCGAAAGTTTCCGTAGCAATTACTATGTCATCCAAATAACCGAACACATTAGGAGCGTCCTCTGGCCCAAATAAAGAATCAACGAGTCTTTGTAGAGTCATTGGCGCATTAATAAGGCCAAATGGCATACGAGTAAACTGCCACAAACCGTACCCTGGTACCGCAAAAGCTGTGTACTTTTTGCTGCTCTCTTCCATCTTAATCTGGTAGTAAGCCTGTCGGAGATCGATCTTACTAAGGTACCTGGCGTTTCTCGGTCTGTCTAAAATGGCGTCCATCTGGGGCAACTGATAGCAATCTTTCTTCGTGAGCTTGTTTACGTCAGAATAATCTACGCACAATCTATCTGGTCCATCGCTCTTGGGAGCTAACACCGGCTGACTGCAAAAATCACTGGCAGATCTCTCAATAATGCTTAGGCGTTCAAGTTCTTTCGCTCCTTGTTGAATGGCTTGTATCTTCTTTGGCGACCTCCTGCGAAACTTCTGTCTTACCGGCGTCGTTGACGTCAGATGTATATGGTGCTCTGACAAATCTGTAAAACCCAGAGTGTCTGGCGAATAAACCGGCAGAATATGTTCCACTAGATCGTCAATTTGCTTTCTCTCGTCCTCGTCTAAGTCAGAGATTCCAGCGCATTCTGCAAACACTTGATCGTTTTGAGATGGATTCGTGCAGTTGAACTTTCTCCACTCGCCACCATTCGCTCTCCAAAGGCCTTTATGGTCCGTGTCGATCTTAAAGACGTCACAAAAATCTTTACCTAACACTATGTCATGATTGATCTCTTTGACTGCCCGCGCTGTAATCGTGGCATTAATACCGTCTAACTCGAAACGGAGTTTCAAGTATCCCAAGACTGGCGACAATCCCCCTGTAATAGTCTGAATTGACGCACTGGCATTAACAAGTCTTTCTCGAAAACGATTCGCAATCTTCGCACCAACTACCGTTATAACAGCTCCCGGATCGAATAGTGTTCGATGAGCTATCCCTCCGAGGATCACTTGTAAATAATCTCTGTTGTCTATTATTACACCAGCCACTTCCGCCTCCGAATCCGATTGATCTATTAACTGAGCTGATAAAGTCAACGGCGGTCCTTTGACCTGTCGGCAATCGAATTTCTCGGCCTCATAGCCCTCCTCTTCTTCAACCAACGTACCATCTTCCATCAACATGTCTACAGCCACCTCAAGCTTCCCTAACCTCACTTCATCTTCTTCCGTCTTCAACAAATCATGTAACTTCTGCTTCTTATCCCTAACCGGCATTTCTTGGAGTAATTGTTTCGCTTCTATGAGACCTGGCGTCTCCGGCGAAATTTCTCGAATAAACGACTCTGGCTTGGCTTCAAAACGCACTTTCTTCTGTGCTTGACCCCGGGTAATGTCATGTGACACCCCGTCAGGCTGTGCTGCATGAACTTGACTCTCGTCTGAATCCATGACTTCAACCAACTCATCTTCTACTACTCTGAGCCCGAATGGCTTTGAATTAACGGCCGTATCATTCTTGGCATTCGACTCCTTCTTCACTCTATCTTCCACTCTCTGCTTGAGGCTCTCAAGGGACTCCCTTGAAAATTGCGCATCCTGATCAGGTGCTGAGCCTCTCGCCTTCAAAACTTCTTTCGACACACAAAACCCTCTCTTCTTGAACCTATTGGCCTCGACCTCGTAGGAGCGTTCAGATTCACTGCTGGAGTCTGATTGGCTTCCTGTCCACAAGGCGAAAGCCTTCGATATTGGTTCATTTTTTTCCACACGCAACTCTGACTTCTCATCTTCACTGCTAGACAGCTGGGCTGTGACAGCTCCGGCGAATGTCATTTTGTTACTCGGCTGGCGTGTTACGCCAGCTTTGGCAACTGATTTCTTCTCGACTTCTACTCCAACTCTTCCGTTGCCCATGTTTTGCCGGACAGGTATGCTCGGCTTCACAATGGGCTTTAACTTCTCGTAATTTCTGGCTTCAATGTCGCTGAACCGGTGGTTTGCACCAGCATACGCAATCTTCTTGAAACACTCAGCTATCTCCTCGATACTGCTGAGCCGACAGTGACTGTCAGCGTTCGCAGACTTCTTCTCATTTCGATCTTCTTCACGAACTACTGGTTTTAGTGGCAATTTGCCACTATCTCCCCCTCCCAAAACTGACGTACCATCTTGAAAAGAAAGTGACGTACCGGCAGTTATAACATGCACCCACGAATTGTCTGTCAACGCTACTAGCCGCGGGTTGGACTGGCTGTTGGGCCGTGTTGCAGGCATTAATAACGTTATTTTGACGATTCGCAAGGTTCTGAGCGTGCATACTAGTTGTATTCTGCCGCAACTCACCTTGCTTAGTCGTAGTTGCACTGAAGGCACACGTCTGAGGCGACTGTGTTACAGAAACTGGCATAGTGGCTTGAATCTCTGGCTGTGCTGGTATGGCCTGTTGCTTGCCCTGCTTTTTCTTCTGCTGTTTATTTTTATTGTTGGGTTTTGGTGCGTTGTTCGTACTGTCATTTACTCCGGCCACTTCATCTACTTCGTCTACCGCTGCCACGCGAGCTTTTGACATAGGAGTCCAAGCCGCTGTTGGAATTCTTGATTTTTCAACGGGTGGTGGCGGTGTGTATCTCGCGTCGTTTTCCACACCTCTTTCGAATCTTCTGCCGTACTTCTTGACGTCACTGTAAGTTTTTATCTTCTTGTTCCGTAGTGCTTTTCGGTATTCTGGCCTTAATCGTCCCAGTAGTATTTTCAACTGGCGTTTCAAACTTAATGGTTTACGCAGATGTTCAACTATATGGCGGAAATTGGCTATATAGGGAGTTATCTTTTCCCCTTTACCTTGGGTTCTCTGGCGCAATTCGTCCATTATATCGTCTTCATTTAGATCGTAAATGTACTGTTGTCGGAACGCCTTTTTAAACTCGCTCCAGGACTCCAAATCTTTCTTCTCGGTGCTGAACCAAACACTTGCGCTTTTAGAAAGAGTTGTGGGAATAACAGAGAGTAACTCTCTGCTTTTCAAATTTAGACTCTTTCTACAGTCCGCCAATCGAGTTAAATACTCTTCTGGATCGTCACAATTTTCACCACTAAATTTTATGTTCCAATTCTGCACTATCTGGAGTATACTAAGCTTGTGCTCCAATTTATGCGACTTCGTTCGCGATCGTTCCGTTTTACTGTGCTTCTTTGACTTTCGCTTGTTCTTCTTATTCCGACCTCGACTACTGCTCCTACTTCTGCTACTATCTCTGCTAGTCGACGAGTAGTATGAGCTACTCTTGGAACTGCAGTACGAGTCGTCACTGGAACTATCGGCTGAACTACTACTTGAACTGTGGCTCGAGCTACTACAGGAACTGCTGCGCGAACTACTGGCCGATTCACTATTCGAACTGTAGGTGCGACTACGTCTTGACTTCCTTTCGTTTTTCTTCGGCCTCAATACTAGTGGAGCTTTCTTACTCGATGTGGTTTTCGTTTTCTTTTTCGTAACCTTTACTTTCCTAACTGGTTTATTCGATGATCTCTTGGGAGTCATTACTTCTACCTCACTGACTTCAATATTATTATCGTTATCTTCCTCCCCGTCGCTCTCTCCTTCACTACTGTCACTACTACTCTTGACCACCATTTTGACTGATTTTCGAACTGAGGGGGCAAACGACGACGTTTTCAGACTCGATTTCGGATTCTCCTTAGTCGGCTCGATTTCTTCTTCTAACCATGGTCTACCAGTGCTCGGTTGAAATCCCAGGCGTGAGGGCTTCAATTGCTTATCTTTTTTAATGCATGGAGTTTTCGGCAACGGAGAAAGTGGCTTGATTGTTGGACTCTTGCGCGTCGCATCTGTCGGGGTCTTCTTTGTTGCACCCGTAGAGATGTTTGGCGCCGATCGATTACTATCCGAATAAGCTTTAATACCTAAAAAGTTTGGCGTCTGTGTAGTCGAGCTAACTGCTGGGCTAATTAACGAATCAGTGGGTTGCGACGTCAAACCTGTAGCTTGGGGCTGTTTATTGACCAACAGGTAAGTGGCTGGGTTAAACGTTGAAAGACCAGTGACGTTATTGGCCGAACCCGTTAAAGCGCCTAGCACTTGCGACGATAACAATTGTTGGAATTGTTGAGCCACTGTGCGGTCTAGAGTTGGTTTAGGTTGCTGACTGCTACTGTTGAATGTTGAGATTGTATTAATTTGTTCAATCGCTGAACTCATGGCTTGATCGAGCGTCTCCTCCGATTCCGACTCTGACGTATTTATACGGTCCACAAGTAAGTTCTCTGTCGATGCTTGCTTTCTCAGACATGGCTTTCTAACAACCTTCTTGCTTAAGAGAGCTTCTTGTGTTTCTCTAGGTAATTCACCACCGACATCCCACTCATACCAGGGCACTGAAGCTGCAATACCCGATTGCAGTAGCATAGCGCGAAGTAATCTGTCTTTACGTATTTCACGATTGCCTTCTTTGCTAATTTTCAGTGCTACTAATTTGTCCTCAAGTACCTGGTCGTTCATTCGCCGAATATCGTTGCATATACCCCGGACCTCGCGGTTTTTCTTCAACTCTTCCATACGTTGTTGGTGAGAATCCATCTCTCTGTCCGTCATTACTAATATTCGTTTATGCATCAGTTCGAATTTAAACTTCTGAATTTAAAAAAAAAAATGTTCAGTCTTCAATCTTCTGTGGTATTATTCTGGCCACGACTGGCAATTATTTAATTCGTGGAAGTATGTATTTAGCGGGGTTGAGGGCCCCCCCTGGGTGCGCAATAAAATTTTTTATTTACGTACTGACCGCAAGGGAACGTAAAAATTTTAGTATCAGATTAAAAAGGTGTCGCACGTAACTAGCTAAGCCTAAATTTTCCAATTTAAATCTTCACAGACCGCAATCCTGATAATCTTCCTGAAATTTAAACGAATTCCCACGCGTGGTCCTCTCTAATACAGTCCGCACGTAGCGACTAACCCAATGTAAACAATAACAAGGAAAAATTTGCATACACCTCTCTCGCTGGCGATGAGTCGTGACTACGAAGCAATGCTATGTTGTTCGAAACTTGACGAATATAATCCTGCTATTGATTGCGGCGTTGACTCGACCGCGATTTACCAGGAATAATAAAGTGGAAAGACATTCTGAATAGAGATAGTAAGAATTTGGCGATCTGTACAGAATTCTATGGAGGAGGGAAGAAAAATGGAAAGCAGAAAGTGGTTAAAAAAGAAAAAGAAAAAAGGAGCAAATAAGGGAACAGAAAGAGCAAACGAGTCGGTGCAGGAGCAAAAGAAAAAGAGACCAAAAACAGAAGAAAAAGTGATAAGGTTGGAAAAGAGAAAGAGGTCGCAGGAACGAGACCAGTGCAGGGGCTTTTCACGAACAGGTGGGACAGGTGGAATGGACGAGGGAATGAAAGTCACTAGAGAAGAGGAACAAAACTGGAATCTACGGAAAGAGGAATAGGAACTAGGAAAAAGGAAATAGGACTGCTCCGAAAAAAAACACGTGTCGTAAAACAAAAAGGTTATAAAAGACACAGTGCATACAGAAAGGAAAAGTAAAAGAAGTGAAAACGGTAAGATGTCATTTGGAAAGTGGAACAAGAAAGGGAGATGAAAGAGTTTAAAGACGAAGTGGAAAGCTGGAAGATTTAAGGTAGTTCACCGGCTGCAGTGGTGCTCAATTAGGGTTTTTATTAGAAAATTCCTTTTTTAAGATATTATACAGTGTTATCTAATGTCAAAACCTTAAAATTCATAGTATCAAACATTAGAATGGGGATATAAATTGTTTAAAGTGTAAAATACTCTCAAAACTTGTAAGATGGAGAAACACTACGCACCTATATAGATATACTGATAGCATGGGATAAAAACTTTGATTTATTGTATCTTTAAAAAAAGGCTTCTTTGCCCTATCCAACTTTTTCTCCATGACATTCTAAGAAAACTTGCTTCGCAATTCAACTAAACGTTCTTAAAATTCGGACTCGGTATATATCAGATCGTCGTGTCTCGTAGCTCTGTGAACGACTCTCCTGCACTAAAACAAGATGACTGGACGTGGAAAGGGAGGTAAAGGCCTGGGAAAAGGAGGAGCCAAGCGTCATCGCAAAGTATTGCGCGACAACATCCAGGGCATCACCAAGCCCGCCATCCGCCGTCTGGCCAGACGTGGTGGTGTTAAGCGTATCTCCGGACTCATCTACGAGGAAACACGCGGAGTCCTCAAGGTCTTCCTTGAGAACGTGATCCGTGACGCTGTCACTTACACCGAGCACGCCAAGAGGAAGACAGTCACCGCCATGGATGTTGTCTACGCTCTCAAGAGACAAGGCCGTACTCTTTACGGATTCGGCGGTTAAATCATTGACCATTTTTTCATAACTCAAACCACCGCTTCGCATATTAAAATACAAAATTTCAAGGTTCAATATCTCTAAGAATGATGTCGCTTGGGGGGTAAAAAAACCACGTTGTAGAGGACACTAATATGTAAACAAAGTTTGAGCGATATCCTAAGAAAATAAAATTCCGGTGAACTACCTTAAACTCAAAGCTAATTTAAATATTCATCATAACTTGCTTCCTGATAAAAATGATTTTCTATTTGACTGTTTCAATTACATAAATTATTTCTATCTGGTATAACCCACAATACTTGAACTGGATCCCACTCTTCTATTGAATTCATATTATTAATTGCATTAACATTAACGAAATGCCTCTTCAAACTTTATTGATTCCCTATATAAAAAAGTCATGACCGGATGAAGTGAAGCCAAGAATGCGTCAATATGATTGGCTCATGTAGTGCGCAGGCGTCAAAAGTATCGTTAGAATTTTTTGATTTGTTTTTGATTTCTAAAATTGATGTAATATAATACTATAATACATATCAAATTATAATTTGTGTATTTATAATATTCTAGAGACATTCTACTCTCGAGACTATTCTATTCTCGAGACATAACCTTAAAATTTTAAAAGGAAGTTGGCGACGAAACTGCGGCAATTTTGAAATTTATATGAGCGCGAAATGAATCATATATTGTAAAGTTTGATATATTTCCGTGATAGAAAACAAATATTAAAAATATCAATCAAGCATTTATATTCCATTTAATAAGTTAATGAAATTATAGTCTACTACAGTGCGCGCAGCGCACTGCGCCAAGTCTAGTCAATTTAAAATTGTAACGATTCTATTTTCCCCGGGACTGGGTAGTCAATCGGATCTAGGATTGGTTTTGGGGAAAAGGTTATTGAAACTTTTGTTTTTAATGTCTAAACAAAATAATCATGTATTTAACGATTTAGTTAACAATTTGGGTGATTGATGTTATGGCCCACCTGTAACAGAGATAGACATACATAGTCGTTAGGAATATTTCGCCTGTACAATTCTTATAATTTCAGTCAGCGCAATTATAGTTTTACTTTGTAGTTAAGGTATAACGCGGGGCAACGCGAGAGAGGCCGGGAGCGAGGCACTGAAGGCGGGATTCCTCAATGCGACCTCATTGTATGCGCACATGGGGATGTTCAGGCAGTGTCTTGCGAATGTTCGTCCTTCCTACCACCTCTTCGGCGTGGCTGAGACGCGCTTTAGGAGTGAGGTTGATGACGTGTTTGCGCAGGTTGACGGGTACTCGGTTTTGCGACAGGACAGGAACAAGCGTGGAGGAGGCGTAGCCCTGTTTATTAGTAATGTTTTCAAAGCGACTATACTATGCTCGTCGCAGTCAGAGGGGAAGCCGGGTATCCCGGAGTATCTTATGTGCGGCGTTCAGCAGGGTAATAAACCACCAATCTTCGTTGCCGTAATCTATCGTCCACCGGGTGTATCTTTCTCTGATAATTCAGAGCTCGCGAACAACTTGCGTAGATACCCTGAGGGGTATGATTATAGGCTCGTAATGGGCGACCTGAACGCAAACATGCTGTCAACCTCACATGATGCGGAATTTGTTAGAGACCTCGCCTGTGAATTGAATCTAAAACTGGTAAATCACGGCGCGACTCACCACGTCGGAGATTCTCACACATGGATCGACATGATCTTTACTGACGACGACAATGTAGTGCTGAGTGCAAGCAACTCGCCGGCGAATTTCAGAAGCAGCCATACCATCATTGACGTTGAGATTTATTTCCAGACGACAGAGCCTCCTGCTCTCAACAGTCTTACATACAGGGACTTTAAATCGATAAAATCTGACAAGCTCTTATCCCTGCTGGCTGCTTGTGATTGGTCGTCGGTTAGTTGTTCCGACAGCGGCGTTGACACCCGACTGGAACACCTTAGTCAAAAACTCTTGACAGTCATTGACCAACTAGCTCCGCTAAAAGAATTTAAACCGAGACAGAAAGACTATCCTCCATGGGTCGACGCCGAATTGAGACACATGTACAGCCGACGAGACGCTTTAAAAAGACGACACAAACATGCCCGACGAGGCTCTAGACGACGTGACGACCTATGGACCGAATATCAGGCTCTCGCCGCTGAGGCTGAACGCTGTACTAATCAAGCGCGAGAAGAATTCATTCAAAATCGAATTTTCGACGCGCTGGAAAACAATAAAAACGTCTGGAATGAATTACGGAGTCTTGGCCTTATTTCTGATGCCGAGCGCGAGGTTGATCTGAGCGGCATCCTGGCCGAGGCCAACGAGGATGGTTTCACTTTTCGTGAGGTCACCTTTGTGGACGTGGTTCTGGCTGTCGCTCACTTTTCATCTCAAGCAAAGGGGGAGGATGGGATACCTCAAAGCGTTATAGCGAAATCTCTCCCAGTCCTAGGACATCTCCTGGTGACCTTATTTAATGCCTCACTCTCCTGTGGGGTCTTTCCAGGTGCCTGGAAGAACGCTCATTTGGTGCCCCTTAAAAAGAAACCTATTCCATCTACTGTTTCGGAGTTCCGTCCAATAGCCCTTTTGAGCTTTCTCTCTAAGGTTCTGGAGAAGATCGTACATGAGCAGATCTCCGAATTTTTAGCTTCAAAAAACATTCTTGATCCTTTCCAGACTGGTTTTCGACACAATCATTCGACGCAGACAGCACTACTAAAACTGACTGAGGACATCAGAACTGGCATCGACAGTGAGAAACAGCTGCTCACCATTTTGCTACTGTTCGACTTTAGCAAGGCCTTCGATTCGATTTCCCCCTCGAGATTGCTACGTAAGCTGATCAGGATGGATTTCTCTGGGTCGGTGGTCCTGTGGGTCATGTCTTATTTATCTGGACGTAACCAAAGAGTGGTTACTAAACTAAACGGTGAATCTTCTTGGCTAACAACCAACCATGGCGTCCCGCAGGGCTCGATCCTGGGGCCCTTACTCTTCAGCATTTACATCAACGATCTCCAGGAGGTGTTGGCCGGTTTTCGGGGGCCCAAGGGGTTACTGGCCGATAGTGTCGCCCATTTACTCTACGCAGACGATCTGCAAACCTACACTCAGGTCACAAGAGATAATCTTCGTGAGGGTGTGGATCACATGTCAGCAGCAGCGCGGGCTGTGTCGGATTGAGCATCTCACAATGCTCTGCACCTCAACACTGGCAAGACTAAAGCTATTATTTTTGGATCTGAGTATAATGTAAATAAACTACAGGGGTTGAACTTGCCCGGTGTCGGGGTGCAGACGGGTGTTTTTGTTCCTTTTGTCGATGCCGTAACTAACCTCGGAGTGGTCATGGATTCAAAGTTGACGTGGAAACCGCAGGTGGATGCAGTTAGCCGAAACGTTAACAGAGCATTTTATGGGCTCAGATCTTTTAGATCCTGTACCAACGAGGCGTTACGTAAGCAGCTGGCCGGCGCTCTGGTCATTTCTCACCTGGATTACTGCTCTGTAGTGTATCTTGACGTGTCGGGGGAACTCGAGACAAGACTGCAGAGGCTACAGAACTCATGTGTGAGGTACATTTGCGGGGTGGGGAGGTACGAGCATATCTCTCCTTACAGGAGAAAGCTGGGCTGGATGAATATTAAAGAGAGGAGAACTTATTTCATGGCGGTGTTAATGTACAAGGCGCACAGCATGGGGCAACCGCCGTACCTTTCGGCCCTCTTTGAGAAAAATCAATGTAGGACCTCGGGCAGGTCGTCGCGAGATATCACTGTCCCGGGAACAAGAAACGATACTGGCTTAAAATCGTACAGGGTGCAAGGCGCTCGCCTTTGGAATTCGCTCCCGCGAGGTATGCGGACACTGCCTTCGCTTTCGAGGTTTAAATTAGCGATGCGGAACTACCTCCTGCCGACTCTCAGCGAAACATAATTTGTTATTGTATGCGCCTGTGCCTTGTATATTTGTATATTCGTGATCTAGTCTGTGTTAATGTATGTATTTATGAAAGATTATGTAATTACGCGACATACACTTAATATATTTAAGTTGAAAGTACTGAACAATATAAGTAAGGTAGCACTGCGTGACGTGTACCTGATTCGATACCTGGTATTATTTAAGAATTTCGATTATGACCTTGCACGAATTGTGATATTTGACGGCTGTGATAAACAGCAAATATTTATTTTATTTTTATAAAGTATGAAACTTTTATATTTACTCTGTACTGTGCTATGACTGACATGATGTAATTTTTTGAAAATGTTTTCGAATAAATACCTTACTTACTTACTTACTTACTTACTTACTTACTTACTTACTTACTATAACGGAGCGGCATCGTTATTACAGTTTGGTGTCGGGGATTTGATATTAGGTTTGCATCCGGCTGCGACAAAGTAGTATGCGCACAGCTCCGTTGGTCCGAATGCGTCGTGTGATAGCTATTTCAATTGCCCTGTGTACGCACAGCGGCGAAAGGAGTCGAGAGACGTCGGCGTAAAGGTTGGTTCGGAGTAGTAAGGCTAACCTTAGATTCACAGAGACGTGAGCGCACACCTCTGCGCATCGTCGGTGACTGTCTCGCTACTTTCTCAACCCTGTTTGCGCACATTGGCAGAGAGAGCAGAGATACGTCGGAGTGTGAGAGGTAGGTTTTCGGAGACTCTGGGTATCGTCCACGTATGCTCTAGAGGACGAGACTCGTTGTCGTTTTAGCTTCCTGATTATATCGTGTGCTCACGACGATTATCCGGAGGATCGGAGTAAGGCGTGTGAACTAGCCGTCACGCGTGCTCACAAGACGGTTTTGTCGGCGGTGGTCTAACTCTGGCTCTCCTTGCAGTATCGTGTGCTCACGGTATTGCCCGGATCGAAAGCTCGAGCAGAACTGCTTACGGAATATATATATATATATATATATATATATATATATATATATATATATATATTAGATAATCAATCTATCTACTTCTACTATTATATTAAAGTGCTTAATGTACCTGTGTGCCGTGAAGCCATTTACATCTTTTCTCAATAATCTTCTATCTATCTACTATAATATTAAAGTGCTTAATGTCCCCGTGTGCCGTGAAGCCTTTCACATCTTTTCTCAATAACTTAACATCTAGGATATAATTTTGGGCCTTAAATATGTTTGGGCCTCAAATATTTCAAAGCCCAAATTTATATCGGCCTCATCTATAATGTCTAGGTGTCAGGTTAACACCTCGCTGTCAAGTTATTGAGAAAAGATGTAAATGGCTTCACGGCACACAGGTACATTAAGCACTTTAATATAATAGTAGAAAATACTGCACAGGTACGTTAAGCACTTTAATATAATAAAATATCGCATTCATGGCCGATATTGACACGTAGATACAAAACTCTACAGCGCGCAATATTTATCGGCAGCCTGGTCATCGAAGACCCTTGGCACAGACATCGAGCGTGACCGGCTACCGCGAAACGATATTTGCATGTATGCACAAAAAGTCACGAAATCAACTTCCCGAGCCCCGTCATCAGTGACCCCGAATACTCAGAAAGTTTGTGCAGCGACAGTGCGGCAGCTGTTCAAAAACATAACCTTAAATTCAAGCAGACAACGTAAACACATTTACTCTGCGCAACTTATAGAAATCTGTGGGAAAGCGATACCCAACTGTATTACTTATGGAAATATATGGGAACGCGATACCCAACTATATTACTTATGGAAATATGTGGGAAAGCGATACCCAACTATATTACTTATAGAAATATGTGGGAAAGCGATACCCAACTATATTACACATAATAGCTTGTGCGGCCAACTTCACGGTCTTACCACTTTTAAGCTAGCAAGCCAAATTCAAAGTCCTACCACACTGGAGAAAAAAGTAGAGATACTGTTTTTAGCATTCGTGATCTATAAACTCTATTATTAAACGAAACGGCTTTTTAACAAATATTTTCATTGGAAACCATAGTACACCTTTTAGCTCAGAAAACATACTGATAAGCCAAAAAAACTTACGAACAGTAACGATAAGCATTTTGTTTTGTATCATGAAAATCCGAACACCAATATAGAAGTAAATAGTGTCACAGGCGCCGCGGCTTCGTCTGCTTCTCAAAGTCGCCTTCGTGGCGCTACCGCGCCACTTGATTACTATAATATTGTATAACTTATATTATTTAATATACTATAATTTACTTTATTCGATTGATCATATATCTTTTTAGATCTGTAATTTTGTTTCAATCGAAATTATTATGTTACATACTATTATTGACATGCACTGTAATATAGAATAAACCAAACTCGGCTAACCGTTTACTTTTGTTGAAAGTTAATATTTTTGAGACATTACATTTTTTTTCAATCAAACTTATCAGAAGTATCTGATATATGGTCTAGAAATAAAATGTATGTTTTATAAACAGTTTTAATTACACACAAAACACAGTTAATGGACTTGACATTAACAATTTTTAAATCAAAATTGATTTTATGTAATCGAACTATGTAAAAAATGTAGTTCGATTAATGAAAAAAAATGACATTAATTGAAGTTTCTCATTAAGTTATTTTTTATATATTGCAACTGCAGAAAATTCTCAAATTTTCAGTTTGCGGGCTCCGCCTCAATCAGTTACGTGAGTGACTTAAGCTCGCGGCGCGTGATTAGATTAAAACGCATTATTATATTATTTTCACGAAAAAGATATGAAAGGCTTCACATGTTGCTAATCTATATCTAGAAAAACTAAACTATACATTGTGAATTACGATTAATAAAAGAACGCATTTACCGATAATCATCGCCCCGATATTCTCGCAGCAATCGTGAACTTAACACTAGGGGTGTGCGAGTACTCGAAAAGTCGGGTTACTCGATCAAAAAACTCGACTCGAGTACCGAGTCGAGTCAAGTTACTCGAATATTTCGAACTACTCGAATTTTTTGAGTTACTCGAGTTTCTCGCACTACTCGAGATTATTTTTTAACCATATATTTATCAAATCACTCCAAATTTTATAATTATATTCACGCATGGCTTTAAGACCGCCTCAATAAAGCAGAAAGAAATGAAAGTGAGAGCTCATAAATCTTATACAAGCGAATTGATTTTCCTTCGTATAT